>NC_139560.1:42499114-42951838 GCF_965112155.1 Podarcis liolepis | reverse complement strand
GACCACCTCAGAATCCTAGGCCAACACACCTCAGAACAACCACACCAAATCGGGAGGAAAGGTGATTAACAGGAAGGGTTGCATACCTTTTCATGGGTATGCCCAAGATTGTATAGCAATAGGTTTTAGAAGTATTGTGCAATAATACTCCTTGTCTTTTCTGAAACAGACAATGGCATTGGGCAGGATCATCAGCCTCAGGAGCGCCCCCATATGAGATATGGGATATGGGGATAGCATAAAGGTAAAAAGCTCAAGGACCCCTGGGCAGTTAAGTCCAGTCAAAAGTGACTATGGGGTTGCAGCGTTCATCTCACTTCAGGCCAAGGGAGCCATCCTTTGTCCACAGGCAGCTTTCTGGGTCATGTGGCCAGCATGACTTAAATGCTTCTGGTGCAATGGAACACTGTGACAGAAACCAGAGCGCACAGAAATACTGATTACCTTCCCACCGCAGTGGTACCTATTTATTTGCACTAGCGTGCTGTCAAGTTGCTAGGTTGGCAGGAGTTGGGACAGAGTAATGGGAGCTCACCCTGTAGCACAGATTCGAACTGCCAACCTTCTGATTGGCAAACCCAAGAGGCTCAGTGGTTTAGACCACAGCGTCACCCACTCCTGTGGAGATAGCATACTAGAATGTGGTCCAAGATGGAAGGACAGGCCTGGCTTCACTCACCTCAGGTTCTCAGATGTTTTGCCCATGCCACAATGGGAAATGTTATTGGGGCAATTCCCAAGAATGTGCCCAACAGGTGGGTTGGGTATATTTTAGAACAACAGGCATGTTGTTGAATCAGGATCATTGTTCTACGTCATGCTAACTATGCTTGCATACCATACTCAATGGTCCTGTTTAATCCATATATGGGTCTTGTTTGTCTCATTGCCTCCTCTGCTCCCTTTGCACATATTACACAATGTTAAAATCCTTGTCCAAAGTTTCAGCACAAATGTCTTTAGAATAATCACAGCATGAGTTTTTGGGATGCTTGTAGACAGATTCTGGCATTTGTCCAGTCTCTTGTGATGAATTCTCCATGACCAACAGCATAGGAACATGTCTGATTAGTGTGCTCCTTGAACTCTGTAGGAGAATGGGCATGATGTGAGGAATTCTAATCAGACATATAGCCCTGATTATTCTGCCCCGTGCAGCTATAGAACTCAGTCTTGGCAACTGCCATCAAATGGTGACTGCTGTGTGATAGTGAAGCATTACTGCTGTACTAAATAAACATCAGAGGGATAATAAATTAACAAAGCTTAATCAAGACTTTCTATATTGACTTATTTCATAAAGGACTTATAGATAATTAATATTTCAAGGCAGATGTTGTGTTTCAGATGCAAATTTAAACATAAAAGCAGCCAAAACCCCTATATTCGAGGAGGCTGCATGCCAAGAAACTACAGCAGCAAAGCTGTGTGGTGGTATCAGGTTAATTATGAACAGAAGAAGTGCTTTTTGGGGAGGGGTTGCTGTTTCACTCTTAAGAATTGCTCATTTGGAACCGATCAATACAAATTCCCTGGCTGTAGCTTCAAAATCCAAATCTATTGGCTTGCTCTTTAAATCCCTAGCAAGTTTAAACGATGAATATAACACTTTTTAAAATGGTCACATTGCACTTCTATGGGAGCATTGCCAAAGCAGCTGAGGCATCACTCTGTCGTTTGATAAGGAGTGAAAATCAAATTGAAATGTATGATTTCCTTATTTAACAGAAATGGATTTGACTAGTGCAAGGATAGGGAATGTGTGCCCTGTAGATGTTGCTGGTCTCCAACTCCTGCCAACCCCAGCCAGGTCCCCATCCCTGAAGTAGGTCCTGTAGGTGAAAGTAAAATTGGGTTTATTGAGACATCTAAAAATAACTCTTCCTATTTCTCGGTGGAACGCCCTCCCATCAGGTGCCAAGAAATATACATCTATCTGACTTTAAGATGAAGGCAGCCTTGTTTGAATTTTTTTGTGTTTTAATATTTTGTTGTAAGCCACCCAGAGTGGCTGGGGCAACCCAGTCAGATGGTTGGCATATAAATGTTGTTGTTGTTTTTACTGTGAACACAAATAGATTGGGGCATAGCTCAGTGATAGAGCATCTGCCTTGCATGCAGAAAGTCCACATTCAATCCCAATAGCATCTCCACGAACGACTAGGTAATACTGAGCTAGATAAACCAAGACTAAGACAACTTCCTATGTTCCTATGCTGCTCTTCTGAGAAAAACAACCCTAAATCCTTCCTGATTTTATAGGTCAAGTAAAGATGTACCAAATAAGAATTCACTATTCAACCTTATTTTTAAATATACTCAGTTCTGTCTGGAAATTACTGGGGCGCCTAGGACTATCCTGGTTCTCATATTCACAACTTTCCTTTCAAAAGTGTTATTAAGAGAGGAATGTGGAACTGTGGTCCTCCATATGTTATTGCACATCAGCCAGAGAAATTGTTAGGGATGATGGTGCCCTGGAAATGAATTTTAGACTTGAATGTTGATAATGGAATTGCTACTAAAATGCAACTTCAATACATTATGACTTTCTTCCACCATGTCCTGTCACACACTAAGTTAAAGTGCAGGGCAGGGATTCTGAGAGTTTGTTCTAGATTGCTTCTGACCTAGAGTGGTTGTCTTGTAACTTGGAAACATTTCCAAGGCGAAAATTTCTGGCAGAGAACCTAGCTGATTTTGTAATAGCCTTTAAAACTTTTAGAAAAAGTTACTTATTTACATACCAGTTCTTAACATGTCTCATTTGAAATAAATTTTACTTATTCCCAGGTTAAATGTTCACTTTTGCAATATTTTAGAGTATAATTCAAAGATCATTCATGCTGATTTAATCCCATTTAACTGAAGAGCACTGGTATAATACGATCCACTTCACTGGGTCTGGCCTACTATAAGTGAGCTATGAAACTCTGTTGGAATGGATGAAAGGAAAATAGTTGTTCAATGGATATTTTAAAAAGGGAGGAAAGTGTAGGCTCTGGGAGTGCTTCCGAACTGGGAGTGCTGTCTCACTGCAGTACATTTTGGATGACATAAATGATTCTCAGAATCAGTGGAGAGTTAATATACATGAGACTTCTTGGCTTTTGTATTTCACATTCTCCACTTCACCAAATTGCTTTCATTACAAGATTTGTTAGGGGGATTTCTTGTGTGTTTTGTTTATCGTCTATTTCATTTATTTAAAACACTTCCATACTGCCTTTCCTTTAAAACAAAAAAACTCAAGGTGCTTCACAGGAACAAGAGAAAATCCATTAAGATACAAGGAAGCACTAAACTCAGCAACAAGTGCAAATCAGGTCTTTGAAGGACAGGTCTTTGACCCATAAACTGATTTCTAAATATGGCCAGCAAAGGTCTCTGGGTGAATAAATCATTTTCTAGCAGGCACCAACACAAAGCACCATTGTTGCCTGCCTTATCTCATATGGGAGGTTTTTCCATAGCACGGGTAGGAAACCGTTTTTAGTTATCTGGGTGCTGGGCACCAAGCCTAGGGGGCGCTGCTGGGCATCTATGACATAGTGAATTGAGCAGAACAAAAACCAACAAAGTGGAATGATCTCGTTTAAATCCACTATTACTGCACTATTCTTACATCAATTGCATCTGCACCGTAGACTTAAAGTGCCATCAGGCTCCTTTAATAGTCACGGCTTCCCCGAAAGAACCAAAACTAAATGACAAAGGGGAATTTTGCTAATGTTTGCTGTTTACTCTGTGTCTTTTGTAATCTGATGCTCGGATTCCTGAGGAAAATTATACATATTTATATTCTGTCATGAACCCAAGTACATTTCCTCTGAAAATCTAGTGATTACCCACCAGCGAAAGTCACACAGCTCTCCTGTGAAGGTTGCTGTTATGAAAAAGGAATAATAATTAAATGTGGGGATCGTGTTCAGTGCAGAGCAATGGGGGAAACAACATTAGTGATTCCAAAAGCAATATTTTGCTGATTATAATAATGTGCTATCCTCCACAGTGCAATAAGATTTGTTAAACTGAGTATTTTCATTGGAGGATATTTTGTAGCAAAAGTGCAGAAGAATCTGTGTGTGATTCCAGTGATGGCCAGAGATAGTGTAGAAGTTTTTTAATGGCTCAATTGTACTTTATTTCAAGACCAACATAACTCATGGGCTTGATCCAGGCACTTTCTTGGGGGGAATCTCCCCAGCTCTTATTGACAAAGGAGGCTTGACTGGATCCCTTTATGATGGCTTTCTGCTAGCAAGCAAATACATCATGATGATGATGATGATGATGATGATGATGATGATGATGATGACAGGCCTTTGAACCATGAACTGGCTTGAAAATATGTGAAAACTGACTGTGGTTGTTTTGATTGTATTGTACTGATGTTTTACCTGCCTTGCTCTTTATTATTTATTTATTTATTTATTTATTTATTTATTTAATTCATTCATTGTATTATATTGTTCTTGTGCTGTTAATGTTAGCTTCTTTGCTGAAAGGCAGGACAAAAATTTGATGCACAATAATTGAGCAACCTTTTGTGCAATGTGAGGCAGTGATTCCTGTCTAGTGATATTTCTGTGACAACAGCAAGCAGTTGTTCAACATACCTTTACCAGAACTAGGCATCCTGATCCCCACCAATCGCGCTGGATTAGCTATTTATTTATTTATTTATTTAAAAACTACACCTTTTCTTTCCTTGCTTAATTTCAAGAAAGCTCATAACATGCAACATTTTTTTTTTAAAAAAAAAACACACCCACAAAACTTAGTCTGATCATGAAAAGGGCAGGCTGAGAAACAAGAACAGCAAAGTCAACAGCAATAAAATATGTATTTTATGAACCACATAAAAAGTGCCCAAGTAAAGCAATATTGACCAGATCTTCCTTAAAATGGTGTAAACACTAGCATAAGTTAGATAAATTGTGTTCTTCCCTCAGTGACAGTCCATCGAGTCCGTCCCCCCCCCTTGGGAACGAGCCTGCTCTTTTAAAAGAAATGATGCTCCACCCTATTTAGTTTGGATTCTGTTTCAGTTTGTTAACCCATCTTGTGAATCCCATTATCAACTCCACATACCGATTGAGTTCATAGTGACACATGCTTTATAAAATACATCACAGCTTCATCTACGGCGCACACATTGCAACATGGATAGCATGGACAAAATCCATGGGTTGTTGTGGTTTTTTTTTATCATTATCATTCAGCCAATAGTTGCCTTCTGTAATATTGCTTTTTTCAAACTCTCAATTAGTTCTTCAGGTTGTGGTGGATGGGAAGTTTTTAATAAGAACTTTCTTTGCTTCCCATTGGAGCACTGGGGAAAATGCCACAAGAGCATTCAAACCTTTTCCAGGCAGTAAATCTGTCATCAAAGAAAGCACGGCTGCCTACTCTTCTCATTTCCAGTGCCAGTCCTATGCTCACATACCATCTGGCAGCTTCTTCTAATTGCTATCCAGTCTTCACCGCTGGCCGGTTACTTTGCTTCTAGGTCACCTTAAGTCAACATTTTTGATGTGCCTATAAGTAGAGGTACCAAAACACTTCACTAGGAGATTGCTTCTGCTTATAGTAAACTCTAAGGTTAACATTTTAAATGTATATCTAGAAGAATGTTGCATGTTGCATTCCAAAACATTTGACCTTGAAAAGAATTATACCTCCAGCAAATCAAAGGAGGTGGACTTGAATCCAATGTTTAGAATGTGAAATATTTTCTATGGCAGAAATGTTGCTCATAATCACTGAACACCAAGTATGGTAGTGAGGATCCCATTTCAATAGATTTATATCTCTCCACCCTAAAAGCCTGGAGCAGGATCTCCATGCCCTGACTGATGGTTACTCTGTCTATAATGTAAGAAACCTGACATCTGGGTTGCGATCGTTGAGAGATGTTAATAGGAAATCTCATTCTTTGTTGAGCAGAAAATGACTCCCTGCTACTGCCTAATTTGAAGGGTAAACTGGAAGCAAAAGTTAAGTGCCTTGATGAATCCAGTCATTGCTTGTCAAAGCTTACTGCTCTGGTCTCTGGTCTCATAAGGTCAAATAATAACGAGAAGGAAGCTTGATTGAGGGATTTTAAAATATGTATGATGTGGAGAGGTGTTTTTCTCCTTCTCAATACTAAAACATCCAATGAAGCTGAATGTTGCAAGATGCAGGGCAGACAAAAAGAAGTGTTTCTTCACAGGGTAGATAATTAAATGATGGGATTTGCTGCCACAAGATGCAGTGGTGGCCACCAGCTTGTATGACTTTTAAAAGAAAATTAGACAAATTCATGAAGGATGAGATTATCATTTGCTACTATTCATCCTGGCTGCATTTTTGCTTGCTTGCAGGCTTCCCAAGAGGCATTTGATTGGCCACTGTGAGAAAAGGATGATGGACCTGATGGATATTTGATCAGATACAGCAGGTCTCTAATGTTCTGACCACCCATGTGCTCATTTTCATTTCCTGCAGCTTAATTCTGTGCATGTATCTCTCTATTCTCAGTGAAATATAGCCATTTTTCCAGGGGGTAACTATACTTTATATTCCCTTAAGTCCTGAAATAAGACTAGCACCGTGCTATTGGTGTTTAAGGAGATAAGTTGTTTGACGATATTATGGTTTCCAAGTTTATAGTAACAAAGGTCAGTCTAAATTGCCTGCCTTAGTTACGTGACTGTGGCCTCCTCTTAGCTGGTGTAAAACAGTAGCCTGATGGCAACTGTAAATACCTGGACAGAGGGATTGAGGATATTCATTTTCAAATGGTCCTTCCATGCTTTTGCAAGGTTTGTAATCACTCATGTTAGAGGCTAAGCTATGGATGGATGTAGGCTTTGTACACACAGTTACAATCACCTTATGGAGGTTAGGGACAATTCAGTGGATGAGACCCGATGTTTACTCCACACTTTCATTTTAGGCAGTTGGATGATCATGGGAGAAGAGCTATAATCTCAATTTACCCCAGGAGTAGGAAAAGTCCTGCCTATGAGGCTGGTGTAGCCCACAAGGCTACTTTTCCCAAACCACAGCCTCTTGCCTCACACCTGATACCGGACATGAGATTGAGTGTGGCTCAGGTAAATATGCGTCTGGATCAGCTGCATGACTGAATTCCCCACTCAATAACACAGATGGTCCTATAGAAAGCAGTCTTGATGAGTAGTAACTTCAAGCCTGCTGGAGACTCAAAGGTACAACCAATCCCTGCAGGAAACAGCTTTGCTACTCGGGAGGGGGGGTCAGATAACTCCACAACCTGCTACATTTACCCAATGAAAATAGGGACGTCCTAAGGAAAAGCGGGACATTCTGGGATCAAATCAGAATTTGGGATGGCTTCTGTAAATCCGGGACTGTCCCTGGAAAATGGGGACACTTGGAGGGTCTGTATTTATTGGTGGTTTATCAAAGTTACTGTAATTTTGTATGCTGTGCATAGCTTTGCAGTGTTTTTATGAAAAGTGTGATGTAAAATATTTCAATAAAGTAACAATATATAACTGTAAAGGAACTCTATGTAAGTACATGAGTGTGCATTTGGCTACACAATTCTCCTCATATATATTTTCAAGCAGAAGTAATTTTCAGAAATTCCCCTATGCTAAAAAGAATGCTTTCTGCCCTAATAGTGTTACATAGCTTAGAAGTAGAACATCTGCTTTGCATGCAGAAGGTCCCAGAATCAATCTCCAGATAATGCTGGCAATGTACCCTGTTTGAAATCCTGGAGACCCTCTACAAATCAGGGTGGATAGTTGTGAGCTGGATGCACCATTGGTCTGACTCCTATGTTCCTAGAATCTACCTTTAGAATGGAGGTGGAGAGAGGGAGGGAAGACAGTGGAGAAAAAGAAAATGGGTGTCACAAATGTAAATATAGAGGGCAGTGTAGGTGGAGTGGGGTGGGAATGAGTGCTGAATTAATGTCAGTGGGAGAAGGTTTTTTTTTTGGGGGGGGGGACAGGGGAAAACAAGAAAAGCCCCCACCCCATACCACCTTCTGCCCTGACTGGCATGAATCAGTAAGCGTCAAAAATTGGTGATTCATCTGCCCTGGTATTTCCCCACCACCACTTTAAGACTGCTGTATAATTAATTGACCATAGGTTGCTATTACACACACACACACACACACACACACACACCATGGTTCTTTGTACCCCCTTACCTGCTACATTTTTTCTTCTTTCTTTCTTTCTTTCTTTCTTTCTTTCTTTCTTTCCTAGCATTCATTTCCCCCACTGAATCCCATTTCAGGACCCTGAAGATCACTTTTGGGTAATCTGAACAGTAAGAGTGCAAAAGAAAAATCTGCTGGTGTTCCTTCCGGTGTATTGTGCTCTTTTATTATCAAACAGAACTATCTCCTAGATGATGTTATATGGCATGTCTAACTAGACACAGATGATACCAGGTGGGAATAGTTTTGCTTTCTTGTTGGGAGGGTGGATGCTTCTGCTGGAGAACAAACAATAAGTGAAGAATGTAGCATTGACTTCTGAAGCTCAGGTTGCCATGGGGATACAGTCAAGGCTACCTGAAAGTCATCCGTGTCATTCACTAGAATTATTGTGTTGCAGTCACAGTCTGGTTGAGGTCTTGGGGGTATCTCTTTCTGAGTTTTTCAATTGTTGCCATCCATCTTGTTGATGCAGGTGTCTTGTCAGTCACCAGAGAAACCTCGGTCACCATTTTCAAAGAGCCAACCGTACAAATTAAGAATTGAGGCATAATTATTAGTATATTTTGTGCCACAGTTTAATGGCAAGGTAGTATAATAATTGTTGCAGCTGCAGTTTTAGTTATTATGAGTCAAGAACTGATATACTTAAATATATTTTTAAAGGTTGTTAGAGAAATGGGAAACAGAAGCCATTTTTCATGTGTGTTTAGCTGACAGCAGTTCCTTTCTAGTTGGGTGGGAGGAATCAGCAGAGGGGTAAACCTCCAATCAGTTTAAATAGCTTTGAGGTTCTGTTTGCAAACTGAACAATAAGAGCTTCTTCTTTTCTCTCTCTGCTCAAGCAATATAGCTCTTATTTTGAAGTTTGGTATTATGTTCTGCATATAATGGCAATATCACACAGAGAGGGCATGACCTTAATAATTCCCCAAAGACTGCATGCAATCTCTACGCTTCTCTTCTTAATCCTAAAAATAAGATCTCATTGGGTAAGGTGAGATGACAAAAAAAATTGTAGGTGGGGAGAGAAAGAGAACCTATCTGCTTTGTCCACCTTTGCTTGCTCTAATTCAAAAGATTAAGGGCTTAGTTTTACAAGTTCAGCTTCTTATTTGTTGATTCTCTGGAGTGTTGCCATACAGCCCTTGAATATGGCATTGAGATTGCTTGTACTCTGTTTACACTGGCACCGCTGTATATTTTACAGTCTGCTATTGTCACTCTGACACAGATTGCGAAGAGTAATGAATATCATTATTTTGTGATGGCATAGATAATCAAAGTCCCTATTGGAATGACCTGGAGTGAACAATACCTACCTGTACCAATAACTGCTCATATCATGACAAGCAGATGAGGAGGTTCTCTTGCCTCTTAGTCTTATTAATAAGAGAGTGAGATGATGCTATCTTCTTGATGGTATGGTTGGTTTATAGCGCCACCAGCCTCTGTTGGGAATAAAAATTCATAAGAAGGACTGGCTTTTGTTCATATCTGTGCTTTACTGGGAATTATTTTGAGAGATGAAGGAGCAGAAATTGAACTGGCGTAATCCTTAAGGACTTGTGCCAGTTCGCTCTGTATTTAACAGCTACAGATAAACTTGTTCTTTTACTTCAGTACTTTCAGTGCAGTTGGAAATATTGTCTCAGAAATACTAAAATGCTCCATACAGTAAGGTATCTAAGTGCAGGGGGTGGGGTTAAAAACAAAAAAGGTGAAAAGAAAGAGGAAGTACGGGGATTTGAATGATAAGGTATAGAAGGTCCAAACTAGGTTTAAAAGTCAGCACCAGAATTGTTTGACCTTCAAGGGAGGAGGCCATTTGAAATGAATGAGTTACTCTTTCCAGTCTGAGTCACATTACACTCAAAAGCATATATATGCTCCTAGAATGTAAAAAGGTCTGAGAATAGCCCATCAAGAGGGACATACAAAAGAGCATCACCTATTGTGAGTCTAACAGTGGAATCATATGCATCTCTTCTTAGAAAAAAGCTCCATTGAATGCAATGGGTATTACCAGGTAAGCATGGAGTTGTATTTTGTATGCTTTCCTTTCATTAAGGAATTAGGGACATGCGGTTATTTAAATGGTGTGGAAATAAAAGGTTTTGGCTTTCCACCAAGCTACCTCTCTAGATATATGGTGGCCTAGCTAGATAGAAGCATGTGTATATATCTTATTTGTTCATTTATTGTAAACTAACATTCTGAATTTACCGGTGACATAGACAACATAGATGACATTTCTGCTTACTTTTCTATATGCCAATGCTTATTATAGTAAAATAATACCATATAAGACAAGCTTGATGGAACTTTAAGGGAGGCTTCAAGGTAGGTACTGTTATTTTTTAACTATTACTTTTTTTTAGCTTGGAACCTATTATCCCAAGCTGCTGAGACATTTAGCCCCATTCATATACATCTACTACAATGTGGAAGCTATTTTGTTGTGGTATACTTCAATGCTGCTTGTCATTCATGCAATACTGGTACCAGATTGGAGGGGGGGGGAGTTACATAGCTCTACCCCACCCAATTGCCAATTGATTATTGTAAACTTTTCACAAATGGATTTCATAAGGCATAGCAAATATAGGAATTTGTCTTATACCAATCAAGTCATAAGATTTGTCCATCAAGATCACGACCATCTCCTTCAGGGATTGAGCCTGGAACTTTCTGGATGCAGAATATGTACTGTAACAGCATGTTTACTTGGAAGTAGATGGATCTTGGTGGTAGTATCTTGTACATCACATCTGAGCTGGGGCCTCACTGCAGCACTGGGAGGGAATAGGCAAAACCTTATGCATTTGGAATCAAAAGAATTGACCTAATCTCTCTGGTGGAAACAAATCAAATACACTCAGCCGTGTCTTATTGATATATCTATAATATTTATATATCAACCAATAACCACCAAATAAATCTATGTGGTTTACAAGTAGTGCTATGATATGTGTGACCTTACTTTTGATAGTATTTGAGAAAAGTAGACTTACTTTATTAATTTAATTTATTTTCTTCCCTTCCTGCCAAAGGA
The DNA here is from genome assembly GCF_965112155.1 of Podarcis liolepis. Classification (NCBI taxonomy): domain Eukaryota; kingdom Metazoa; phylum Chordata; class Lepidosauria; order Squamata; family Lacertidae; genus Podarcis; species Podarcis liolepis. Next base: position 42,940,577 of record NC_139560.1, on the reverse strand, counting down.
GCCCAGGGAGGCAAACATAACAGTAATCATACATTAAAACATTCTAAAAACAAAGATGTTCTAAGACCATTTAAAATGTTATAAAACAGTTTTTTAAAAGTCTCAGCCAATGATTTCGGGGTTGTCAGGCACAGTATCTTCCAGCTATAAAATACCTGGCTAAATAAGAATGCTTTTCACTTCCTCCTGAAAGTCTATAATGCCCCATTCTCTCTAATGCCTTCAGTATAATGCCAGGAGAATTCACCAGAAGGAAAATATTCCTGCACCAGAAGGAAAATATTCCGCAATCTATTAGTATCCCAGTGTCTTTTAGGTCTTTACCAGAATAGAAGTAGCCACAAGAGAAATGTTTGTGGAATCCAAGGGTTTTATGTTTCCTTGCTATGATTTAATCTCTTCTGTGACCATTTTCATATTCCACATGAGGAAGATTAGGAGACATCATTATGAGAATGGACCATATTGTTTCCCTCTTCCATGAAGGTTTCAGATATCACTATTAGGTTACAATCCTATTCCCAATTACAAGGAAATAACCCCCACCAAACTCGTAAGTAGACATTACAAGATTGTGCTATTAGGGTATTAATCATATAATTCCACTCTATTTCTCTCTCTCTCTCCCTTTTATTCACTGTAAGGACTCTGAGTTTTTCCAAACAATTTCTTGTTGATGAACACAACATATACGTGCTGCATTCAGAGGGAGGATGCTGACCCAATGCAGTACTTTTTAAGATGCTTGTATTCTTATACAATTCTTTGTTAGTGACATGTGTCACTCCAGTTCACTCTAATATTGTGGCTGATGAAAAGAATTTATTCACATAGTGAACACCATCTAACTTCAAAGTAGCCAGAGATGGATATGATAGGCTTGTCAGTTCACTTCTTCACAAAAGAACAAATATATTCACTGTCAAAGCATCAAGTGATTTTAACTTTTACAACAAACACTGAGACAGAATATTATTATAGAATCCAAGGAGAGAATAGGTATGTATCAGGACAGGTGTTGGGTATATAGATTGGTTCAAATTCTGTAGTTTGAAACCTGTTGTCGCAACATTGCTAGAATTAACAAAATGATCTGAATCAATTGTCACTGACACTGTGGGCAAATCCAGACATTCTTGTTATTGTACATTCATGGTGATTTACATTATTGAGACAGTCAAATGCAATCTTGCTTTCAATAATGTTGGCACCTGCAAAAGTTTTGGGGCAGTCATGCTGCCTCAATCTGTGCATATCCATAATTTGCTGCTGAAATACTGCAACTTTTCATTCCACAAACTAAAGCAGAATAAAACCTGCATTAATGCATTGTTGTTGTCTCAAGAATATGTTGCAGATACACCCACAATAAAATGCTAGTCTGTAGAGGCTCTATTCAAGTTCGGGCTTCAATTCAGAAGTAGAAAAGATGTCCCATGTGGCATAAACACATTTGTTTACTCCATTGCATCATATATTCATTTTGTATAGCTCTCCCTCCATACTATGGTATGAATTCCATTTTGGTATCATTCATAATTTTACATGCATCCCAAGAGCTGTGGAGGATCCACATACACACCATTTAAATGACTTAATGTCAGAGAGACAGAGGGTGGACAGTTAAAAATTGACCCCTCCCCACACTGTACATTTGCAGTAGGTTTCTGTGGCTGTAATCCTGGATAAAGATTGCCCAGTGGTCTCATGGAAGTCATATTGAAACATGTGGGGTGAGTCAAATTCTACTCCTGATAGCCATATTTGGTGGATTAGTTTTGGAAATTTCAAACATATGGCTATTTGCATGCGTGCAGGTGTTTATGCCTGCAAGGTAAATTGGACTTTGAAAATGGAACATGGCAGGTGGTGACTGTGGTTATATAAAATCAGTAAGTAACCTGATTCTGCATTTGCTGTATCTCAGTGTGATTTATTTTACAGGGAGGGGGACATACCCCTTAAAACCATGATTGCTGATCATAAGAACAAGATTATAAGAGTGGGATATATGCAGAAGTATCACTGCTGAAGGTAGATCTTTTGGGCCGGGGGGTGGGGGTTGACAGAAAGCAAAGCTGTCTGAAAAATATTTTGGTTTCTTTATCTGTATCTAATCACTGCTGGTGCATTGTAGTGTCTATTGGGAATAACTTTTTCTCCTTGTTGGTTATTCTAGTGACAGCTGGTATTTACGATGTCACCTGAAAGACTTGAAAGTTTAATAGGTGCCTTGACATAGTAAACACAAGCTGTCACCCAATGGGGGTTTATTCATAAGAAACATTAGCTATGAGAAATGGCTGGGCTAAAATCATCCAGTGATCACAGCTACTCATCTCAATAATCCTGTTGGTTTTAACAAAATATCTTTTATTAATAATTACAATTTTGTTAGAAGAGATTCACAAGATGACTCCCTCTGAAGAGGAGAAAAGAAAAGAAAACTGTGCTATACGTCACTAAGACACAGCCATAAATTTCAGATGTCCAAATCCAGTAGCACTTCATTTTTAAAAACAAAAAAACAAAAACATTTTCTTCCATTGCAATGAATTTAATTTTAATGAAAAGTGCCAAATTGACAGCTCTAAAGATTGAAGTGTGCTGTTAACCACAGAACCAATTTATTGGCTGCAGGTAAAGTCATTCAAAAACAATCAAAATGATTTCAAGCAAGTGACTACTTAGCCTGGATTGGAGGGTTGTTAGTGCTGAAACAATATTTATTTACTCACCTCTGAAGTCAGGGAGTCTGTGCTGTTATGAAAATCAAAAGTGGCACAAGAGGATGGAGAACTGCAGAAAATGGTAACACTGTTAAGAATATGGTATACCTTCATAAAAGCCCTAGCTCCCCAAACAGAAGAACAGGGGAAAAGTGAAGCTTGTAAACGAGGGGAAATTAATAACCAATTGGCTATCAAAGTTCATGATGTGTTCTTAGAATCATAGAATCATAGAATCATAGAATTGGAATAGACCACAAGGGCCATCGAGTCCAACCCCCTGCCAAGCAGGAAACACCATCAGAGCACTCCTGACATGGTTGTCAAGCCTCTGCTTAAAGACCTCCAAAGTAGGAGACTCCACCACACTCCTTGGCAGCCAATTCCACTGTCGAACAGCTCTTACTGTCAGGAAGTTCTTCCTAATGTTTAGGTGGAATCTTCTTTCTTGTAGTTTGGATCCATTGCTCTGTGTCCGCTTCTCTGGAGCAGCAGAAAACAACCTTTCTCCCTCCTCTATATGACATCCTTTTATATATTTGAACATGGCTATCATATCACACCTTAACCTCCTCTTCTCCAGGCTAAACATGCCCAGCTCCCTTAGCCGTTCCTCATAAGGCATCGTTTCCAGGCCTTTGACCATTTTGGTTGCCCTACTCTGGACACGTTCCAGTTTGTCAGTGTCCTTCTTGAACTGTGGTGCCCAGAACTGGACACAGTACTCCAGGTGAGGTCTGACCAGAGCAGAATACAGTGGCACTATTACTTCCCTTGATCTAGATGCTATACTCCTATTGATGCAGCCCAGAATTGCATTGGCTTTTTTAGCTGCCGCGTCACACTGTTGGCTCATGTCAAGTTTGTGGTCAACCAAGACTCCTAGATCCTTTTCACATGTACTGCTCTCAAGCCAGGTGTCCCCCATCTTGTATTTGTGCCTCTCATTTTTTTTGCCCAAGTGCAATACTTTACATTTCTCCCTGTTAAAGTTCATCTTGTTTGTTTTGGCCCAGTTCTCTAATCTGTCAAGGTCGTTTTGAAGTGTGATCCTGTCCTCTGGGGTGTTAGCCACCCCTCCCAGTTTGGTGTCATCTGCAAATTTGATCAGGATGCCCTTGAGTCCATCATCCAAGTCGTTGAGTCCATCATCCAATATTGAGATTGCATAACCTGTATTCTAAGTACAGGTTAGTACTAAGTAACCTGTATTCTAAGTTACAAAACTCCCTTTACTCCCGTAGATAGAACAGAGGGCAAGAAGAAACTAGCCAAAAAGTGGAAATGTCAAGGTGTCAGATACTGGCAAAATTTTAGGAGGACATTTCAAAGAGTATTAGCTGTTTGACAGCAGAACATACTGCCTTCAGAGGTGGAGGGCTCTCCTTCACTGAAAGCATTTAAGGAGGGATGACCATCTGCCAGATACTGCAGAGCAGGTACTGCATTAAAGCACAGGATTTTACATCAAGGGGTAGCCCCAGTCAGCATGGATGATAGGAGAAAAACAATATCTGGAGGCCACCACAGAGGCTATGTCTGAACTAGATGTCCCACCCACCTGGCAAAGATAGCCCACTGTTCTGTGAAGTGGGAAGTGGGACTTGCTGGAGCGCAGAAAGAGTGGTATCAAAGATCCATGTCTGTCTGCTATGTTTGGTATTCTATAAGCCTGTTGTTAGAAAATACAAGAGACTAGTGCATGTTTGCAAACGTGTGTTAGTTTAAAAGTAGCTGGGTGTATTCTCAGCAAGTAGGCCAGAATCAGAGATCTTTATGTTTACATGACTGCAGCTAACCATGAGGACTGGCATTTATTTATTTGTTTAACAGTCACAAAGAATAAAAAACAAGTAGATACATTTAAGGGGGGGGACTGAACAACGAATGCACAGCACAACTTTATTAAGCATAATAAGCATATGTTCTAAGATGAATTTCAACCAGAGTGGGATATCAACTCTGCTATTCATATGGTCTAATTTAAAGGATGCTGATGATGCCATTAGCAATTGTTTTCCATATTTCCTTATTTTAACAGACAGTGATAAAATTTCTACTCAGTGGAATTTAGTTTTCCAGTAAACATTGTGTAATCCAAATTCTGAGCTTTTCCATTTTTCATGCTTTAATTATTAACAAAAGATGCAAGATTTCAGGGAAACCTTGCCAGACTAACTGAACTTTCAATTTCTTGATTTCAAACAAACATTCAGAACATTTCCAGTATCTTCTTGAATTTTGCATGCAGCACAATTCTAAGCATTTTCACTCAGAAGTGAGTCCCTTAATAGGGTATGCAGTACAATCATATGCATGTTTGTTTGGGACTAAGTGCACAGACATCAGTGGGATTTATTCCTAAATAATTGTTCAAAGGAATCCAGCCTAACTTTCTAATAAAAATGTCCCTTGATTTTAATGCGGGCCTAACAAAGCCCATGAGGGCAAGCTGGTATATCAGGCAGCAGTTTCATTTTGCTAGTTTTGACTTGCCCTGGGCATTACTCATACTCAAAAGATATGAGTTGTTCACCTGCTGAGCAATTGGTCATTTTTATGCCAGTGCAGCTTTCGCTTCTTTCTTTGGGATTTGTTTGCTCTGTGTGTATCGCAACACTGGCCTCGCTCTGTTCTTTAGAAATGGGGAGCTGGTGGGCTATTGAGTCTCTGTTTTTCTTTCTCTGATGCAACTCCTCCATTTCACAGAGTTGTCGAGGATCAGGTACTCCTTTATTTGATTTTAATTGTATTATGCTTTATTCCCTTTTTTTAAGGTGGCTGTTTGAATAATGAATGCAAAGGCAATGCATCATTTCAATTCTTTTCTATCAGTTGCTGAAAAGTCTTAAAGGCATTGAATGAAACTATAGAAGAAAAGAAAAAAGTATGGGATTTGCCTTTTTCAAGGTGAAATTCTCACTTTATAGTTTGAAGAATTGATTCTCTTATTGCAAGTCCAATTGTGGGTACATCTCCTGTTGTACTTTGCAGCATCAGACAGATATGCATGGTACAGTAATATGCTCTCATAATCTTTGGACCCCACTCTTTTATAATATATATATATATATATATATATATATATATATATATGCAGGTTTTGGTGTCTTCGGGTGTCTTCCCGTGTAAGAGTTGGGGTGTCTAGGCGACGTTTCGACGAGGTCTCACTCGTCATCTTCAGGCTGGTGCTTTCGGCTTCTTCGTCGAAACGTCGCCTAGACACCCCAACTCTTACACGGGAAGACACCCGAAGACACCAAAACCTGCATTCCTGTACCCGTGAAAATCTACGAAAGCATATATATATATATATATATATATATATATATATATATATATATGAATATGAATGAGGGAGACTGCATTAGGGGTTTGCAGCAGCTCCAGGGGGTGGGTTGAATAATGAGATGAATCAGAGTGATTTGGGTGTCCCTCCCCCCTGAATCTTTCCAGGAGCAGGAAGACTATAGATTTGGAGCAGTGGTTTGCAAAGGGGCATAGTTCAGAAGGCAGAAGCTTGGAAATACTGGATGGGGAACAGCAAGGGGAAGAAATACTGGAAGAGAGAGGGTTGACAGATTCACAGTCTCTGGACAGCATTCAGCCTCCATCCCCAAAGACATGGAGAGCTCATAGAGTGTTAGAACAGAAAGCACAGGGGTTACAAGTTCAAATTAGTAGGAGTGACATAAGTTAATAGGGATGGAGGGGGTGTGCCTTAATTGGGAGCATCGCCATTCTAGGTAGACATGTTCTTTTGTCTCTCACTGTGATTATTATAGAATCTAACTGGTAAGACATTCCTTTCATTTGATCTTATTTACTGCCACAGGGGAGGAAACTGATTCCCCAAAGACCGACAGGTGGACTATTTTTGTATTGGGCTTCACCTCAAACAAATGTCAAAGTGCTGTGCTCCACCCTGGACTCACTCCTGGCTATCTACATATTAGGTTGGTTGTTGCCGTTGTTGTTGTTGTTTCAAGAGCTGACAACCTTGTATTTGCTGCTGCATCCCATTTTCATTTGATACTCCTGCTCTAAGGCACATTGAAGCAGCATAGCTTACAAGCAGAAACCTAATGTCAGAAATTGGTCTTTGGTTCTCTTTCTGTGTAAAGTTGAGTTCAGCATGTCCAAATCATTAGCCCTGTGACTTTTTCAATAGATGCTCTTCTCCCTGCTCCCCCCGCCATGTCTTTTCATTTCTTATTGTTATATTTCCAGTAGAAAAGAGTAAGACATCAATGATCTTTATTGCATCTGAATATAGATGGTAAAGTTCCCAGTTGCTGACAGACTAATTCTCTAGACACTCTGTGTTGGCCTATTTTCTTGTTTTCATTTTTCTATTATCTCTGGAGTTTGCATTTTAGTCAGACTCTCAAATATTGATGTCCATTTTAATTCTCTTTTAAAACAATATCTGTCTAGCTCAATTGACACATTATTGTGACACACCTCAAACCTAGGGAAAAAGCAGTTGAGCAATCAGACAGGTAGATGGAGTAAGCAATTCCTTCCGGCAACTTTTTATCACTATTAAAATGCAATTTTTAAAGAGGAAAACAAATACCTTTCAGCATATTTATGCAGAGCTGTTTCATGCTCAGAGCACTACCTGTTAAAAATAAGGCTTTTGATAGATGGTGTTATTCAATTAAGACTCCGATGAAGACTGGTAAATGCATTCACATCTTCTCACTACAAAAAAAACCCCAATAAACCAAGTCAGGGGAGGGATGCTGGGAATTTTCCCCTCTACAGAATGGAAGGACAAAGGAGGCCAGATGAGATGTGGCCCAGCCTATTTAAAGGTACCACTGCACCATGGAATCCCTCTGTATCTTGTGAGAGATTGGAGCCCACAAGATCTCACTCTTCCTGTCCTCCACCATGCTAGCCAACATGCCCTCCCACAAATCAGCTGGTGGCTTCAAAAGGCTCACCAGGCTGTGAGTAAATACCTATAAAAAGTTAGGAAGGCTGTTCATTTTTTTTATACACTTAGCACCATTTCTGCTATGATATAAATAGCATTTTTATAATTCCTTTTCAGTTTTACAACAAAAAGTTCAATGTTCCTCTCGGTATTCCCAAATCCTTTTTGACATATCTAGTTACTAAACTCTTTTTATTCAACATATCTTTATTCTGCAACATAGTTGTTCATTTAATCATATTCCCAATAAATAATATATTCCTACTATAGCTCCCATAACTTTCTAATTTTATCTAACTTGTTTGATTCCTGCATATTCCTCTATGCCTTAGCATACATAATTGTTGAAATGGTTAGTACAGTAAATGTGGTATCTGGGTTGCGGTTGCTAACATATGCAGAATCCGTGTTCCAAAGGCATGTGGTAATCTCTGCTTAACAGAATGCAGTAAGCATATGAGAAGGTCCAGTAATAATTCTGTTTGAAAAATCCTTATTGTTGCTTCTTCTACAAGACCGCAGAACTGGTATGCATTTTTGTACCTCCACCACAGATAGTGAAATCATCATCATCACCATCAAATTCAGGCTCCTAAAATCCTGCAGCATGCTCAATCCTTTCCTAAATTCAGACAAATATTTCAGGAATAGTAGAAGCCCATCTGCAGTAAGGGGCCTGGCATTGTTGTTTATATAATCTACAGCAGGGATCAGGAAATTGTGATCCTCCAAAAATTGCTGGACTCCAATCATCTTAACCCATTAGCCATGCTGCCTGGGATTGCATGGAGTTGGAGTCAAGCAACATTTAGAGGCCACAAGCCCCACAACCTTGATTTAGTGATCTCTATCTTACATACACCCATGTTTACTCATGTGCTCTGTGGCCCACTGATTATTATTTTTTTGTCAGGGTAATATTGACGGTAATCCATTTTTGGAATAATACGAATTAAGAATATTATAAGTTGCATAGCCAAAGTCATTGCAAAAAAAAAATGATGCATGAAACAAGATAAAATCCATTGCACAGTTAAAATGATTATTAGAACCAGGCAGTCAAAATACTGAATTTAGCTCATGTTATTGGCTTCCAGTATTACCTTGACAAAACATACAAAAGAAATTTAAACAGGAATGGTTAAGAACATTCCCTTTCCCCACAAGTCCATCTATTTTTCTATTCTGCTGGATTTGTTAAGGTCACAGCTTTCAAGAAAAAGGTGTTTTAGTGGGTGAAACAAGAAGACTAATAAAATGTATAAATAGCACAGCTGGAGCATCTCATCTATACGCAACATACATGAATATTTATTCCATATACAGTAAAACCATATATTATGTTGAAGCCCACAACCCTTGTTACAGAGGTTTTTGCTATTTTACTTTATGATGTGCATCTGCAATATGCACACATAACACATGCTTGTACATTGTTTGACTCTTTCAACACTATGGATAAGCTACAGCTGGCAGACAAGGAAGCAGAAAGGGAAAAGTTTGTAAAAATTGTGCAGCTGATTATAAACCCTACAGATAGTTCCAAAAATTTATTTTGCATATTTAAATATATGTACAGTGTGTGTGTGTGTGTGTGTGTGTGTGTGTGTGTAAATTCTAGAAAGCAAAACAAGGCAACAGGAGAAAAATAGCTCATTTACTAAACAGATTACATCTTTTGCACTGCATATACTGGGAGATTACTTCCCAAATGCCTTGCTGTGATATAAACTGGCCACCATGGCACCACTTCTTAACTACTGCTTCTCTTCTAAGACTACAGGAACAGTCCGATCGAATCACAAACTGTTTGCCATGTTATGCAGTTCAATGCATGTCATTATTTCTTCTTCTTTTTTTTAAATGATATTTATTAAGGTTTCAAAGAAAAGAGTTACATGAATTAAAAAAAGAAGAAAAAGAAAGACAAAAGTAAAAATAAAAGAAAAAATACAAAATACAAAAAAGATAAAAAACACTTTAAAAAATACATCAGTCTTTCCATACCTTACATTCATTTCCTTGTTTCCCTGACCTCCTTACACCTCCCTTTTTTGTATTCCAATTCAGTTAGTTAATTCAGCAATTTCTTTCCCTCTTTGTTTTTATCTTAGTCCTTTAACATAATATATTATAACTTTGGATTCTCACCTGTTAACAATCCATTTTTACATACACCTTTATAACATTGCTGCTTAAACCACTTAACTTCATTCTGACATCATTCTAACATTCATTAATTTTGCAATATTTCTGTAAATAGTCTTTAAATTTCTTCCAATCTTCTTCCACCGACTCTTCTCCCTGGTCTCGGATTCTGCCAGTCATTTCCGCCAATTCCATGTAGTCCATCACCTTCATCTGCCATTCTTCCAGAGTGGGTAGATCTTGTGTCTTCCAATACTTTGCAATAAGTATTCTTGCTGCTGTTGTGGCATACATAAAAAAAGTTCTGTCCTTCTTTGGCACCATTTGGCCGACCATGCCCAAGAGAAAGGCCTCTGGTTTCTTCAGAAAGGTATATTTAAATACCCTTTTCATTTCATTATAAATCATCTCCCAGAAAGCCTTAATCCTTGGGCACGTCCACCAAAGGTGAAAGAATGTACCTTCAGTTTCTTTACATTTCCAACCTTTAATATCGGGCAAATGATAGATTTTTGCAAGCTTGACTGGTGTCATGTACCACCTGTATATCATTTTCATAATATTCTCTCTTAAGGCATTACATGCCGTGAATTTCATACCTGTGGTCCATAACTGTTCCCAGTCAGCCATCATTATGTTATGTCCAACATCTTGTGCCCATTTAATCATAGCAGATTTCACCGTTTCATCCTGTGTATTCCATTTCAACAGCAAGTTATACATCTTTGACAAAATCTTAGTTTTGGATTCTAGCAGTTCTGTTTCTAATTTTGATTTTTCAACCTGGAAGCCAATTTTCTTGTCCAAATTGTATGCCTCCATTATCTGATAATAATGAAGCCAGTCTCGCACTTTGTTTTTTAATTTCTCAAAACTCTGCGATTTCAGTCTATCTCCCTCTTGTTCCAAAATTTCCCAATATTTCGGTCATTTGACCTCCATATTGAGCTTTTTCTGAGCTTTCGCTTCCATCGGTGACAGCCACCTTGGGGTTTTGTTTTCCAGTAGGTCCTTATATCTTATCCAAACATTAAACAATGCTTTCTTGACAATATGGTTTTTAAATGCTTTATGTGCTTTGACCTTATCATACCACAAGTATGCATGCCATCCAAATACATTATTAAAACCCTCTAAATCCAAAATGTCTGTGTTTTCAAGAAGCAGCCATTCTTTCAACCAGCAAAAAGCTGCTGATTCATAATAAAGTTTAAGGTCTGGCAGGGCATGTCATTTTTTCTTCAGTAGGCATCAGGGTAGCAATATTTCATCGTATAGGACACCGTATAGGACACTGTATAGGTAACTTGAGTATCCAACTTTCAGCTAAATGTGTGGGTCACACTTGACAAGAAAATGTATGCCACCATCTTTTATATCCTTTTTTTCTTCAGTTACATACACCTTTTCGATTCTGATCACCTTTTCTGGTTCATTGTAAATTTGTATGTTTTATTGGTTTCTCTGTCCTTATAATGCTATAAAGAACAGAAAACAAACAGCATCTCTGAGTTTCCTAAGCCTTACATTGCACATGTCTGTAATTGATGTCCATCTTTGGTCCTCTATTTTGAAAGCTTCTTAGAGTGTCCTACTTAGAGTGACATGCCTTAAACTAAAGAGTTGTACATAAACAACAGCATCAACCAACATATCTATTGGCATCATCGCAATCCCTGTGGTGTCGTTTCCATTGTGAACTGCCATGTGATCTTTGAGTGAAGGGTGGTGTACAAATTTAACTAACTAATTAATAAATTAATACTAGGTCATTTTTATTTCCATTAAAAGGGAGGTACTGACTTTGTTTCCAATACTCTATTGATAGCCGTGGCAGGCAATGTATGAGGGGATGTAGCAAATGCAGGGGGAGATGCAGGTTAGCAGAGTGGCAAAACAACATTCTGTACTGACAACAGTGTGGCATAAGGGAGAGAGACATGCTGCAGCCATGACCACAACACATGCTCAGTGACTCCTTACATTCTGGCCAGATTCCACTTCTTGGAAGAGGTGGATAGATTGCCACCCATTTCTCCTGGTAAGTGGAATGCAGCCAGGAATCACCAAGCATGTACTGCAGCCATGGCTATGGCATGCCTCTGTCTTCTCTTTCCCATGATGCACTGCTGTCAGCACCTGAACCAGCAGGAACATAAAGGAGGAGACAAGCCCTAATGACTTGCTACAGCCCATCTACCTCTTCTAATAAGCTTCTTAGGTGATGTGGGTGGCTGTAGAAAAGCCCACCTGCTTGGGCATTCCAGGAAGAGGAAGGCAACAAAGTCACAATAGTGGAATTTGATATGAACCTGAAGGCTTCTTTCTATCTGTGGTGGTGGTGACAGTGGGTAAATTGAGAGAAAGAATCCTATATGGGACATAAATGGGGGAAATACCTTCTCCCCTTCATGTTCCCTCCACCAATGCCACCAAGAGGGTGGCAGGATGAACAGAACTTGCAGAAAAGCAGGACAGCAAGGCAGACTTTTGTCCCCTACAGCAAAATTTGTAGATCCGACACTGAGCAAATGGCACCCTCTCTGACAGACTTATTTTCACACCAGAGGCACGTAATCCAACAGACACTTCTCCCTGGTAGTAAATATGCAACAATAATAAATAAATAACAATATGTTCCCCTTTTACGACACTCAAAAACCTCTGTCTGGGGTAACTGCTTCAGTTCTGCCTAATGGTTGAGCCATCCCTGGTTGTAGCATAGCTAGACCAAGATCACCAGCAATACCCTTTATTTTTGACCCAATTCATGCATCACTGAGGTGATAACATCAGACCCCATAGTAAAGTTCCCAACTCCTCATAACAAAGCAATGTATCCTTGCTGTGAAATCTTGGTAGGGGGGAAATATATCCAGATTTCACTTGTAATTTGTATTGAAGAATATATATATATGTACAGTGGTACCTCGGGTTAAGTACTTAATTTGTTCTGGAGGCCTGTTCTTAACCTGAAAGTGATCTTAACCTGAAGCACCACTTTAGCTAATGGGGCCTCCTGCTGCCGCTGCGTTGCCACTGCACGATTTCTGTTCTCATCCTGAAGCAAAGTTCTTAACCTGTGGTAATATTTCTGGGTTAACGGAGTCTGTAACCTGAAGCGTATGTAACCTGAGGTACCACTGTGTGTGTGTGTATATATACATATAGTGTGTGTGTGTGTGTGTGTGTGTGTGTGTGTGTTCCCATTAATTTTTCTGCTTTGGCATTGCAGAGTTCTGTATTTACAGATTGCCTGCAATCATTGGGCTGTGAAAGAACATTTCAACTTCTAATCCCTTTGCGAAGGATCCACACACCAGGGGAGGGGGGACTACAAAGCTTTGAGTTGCCTCGCCATGCCAAGCGTGATGTTCCGCTGCATTGTCAAAGTGTCACATGCATGTGAGTGTTCAAACAATACATTAGAAAAGCAACAACAGCCAGCAGCTGCCAGAACAAACTTTTCATTCAGCGACTCTTTGCAGAGGAAAAACCTCTTAGTCAGCTCATTGGAAATGACACAGTTCATCGAGGCCTGACAATAATCACACTCTATGAAGCCCAAAATCGAAATGTTTCCTTCTTTTTGTAAAGAAAAAAAATCCACATCCTTCCCCTCCGGCTAGTAAAGACAGCTTCTGAAAACTAGATCTACTGAGAAGAAGCCTTTGTTCACGATTGAAGCAGACATCAAACACGCGTGTCAGGATCAAAAATGCTATTTTGCAGTCCCATTACAGTGAAGAAAGAGGAAGGGGGGGCAGGCCTGCTCTTATCCCAGAGGATGGTGGCTTTTTCCCTGTCTCAGCACTCCCTGAGAATCACTTCTAGGCCAATTAAGCACATCTAATGTCAGTAGGAAATGGGCAATTAAAGTGCTGCCTTTTCTGAGGAATGCAAGGCACCAAGTAAGTGGGCAGAGTAAACAAGATTTCCAACAGATGTCCTCAATCTACCTGCTTGCCTCTCTGTCTCCTTTCCCTCCCATCCTTCTTTGTCAGTGCAAGCATGTGAAAAGCACAATTTAGAAAAGATAACAAGGGAAAATGAGCAGCCACTTCCCTGCCATTTTGACAGAAGAGCTTTTCTTTCTTAAATGCTTAAAATGTAGACTTCTCAGGAAGAGACATTTTCCTAAACATCCCCCCCCTCAAGTGATACATGGTTGAAAGTGAAAACACACTTTATACAAATGGCTTTCCTGTGAATAGTAAATGCTGAAAGGTAGAGAAAAATAAAGCAAAACTGCCTCTTATCCAAATGTAGTTCACCTCAGCAGGGGAATATTCAGCTTCTGGCCATGTTGGCTGGCCAGGAATTGGACCTAATCAGGGAAAGTGACAAAATTGTTTCCACTTGCAATGGCCGGGGAGAATAGTAGGGACAGGTACATCAGTCTATTTCTGTTTAATGCCACGTTCATATATGTCACTTGTAAGTTGGTTCTGGGACGCAGGTAGCGCTGTGGGTTAAACCACAGAGCCCAGGACTTGCTGATCAGAAGGTCGGCAGTTCAAATCCCTATGACGAGGTGAGCTCCCATTGCTTAGTCCCTGCTCCTGCCAACCCAGCAGTTCGAAAGCACAAAGTGCAAGTAGATAAACAGGTACCGCTCTAGCGGGAAGGTAAATGGCATTTCCGTGTGCTGCTCTGGTTCACCTGAAGCAGCTTAGTCATGCTGGCCACATGACCGGAAGCTGTACGCCGGCTCCCTCGGCCAATAAAGCGAGATGAGCGCCGCGACCCCAGAGTCGGTCATGACCGGACCTAATGGTCAGGAGTCCCTTTACCTTTAAGTTGGTTCTACTCCATGTCTGCAATAATTTTCAAGGTGATTTTTTTAAAATTAAAACAACCCTGCACAAAACATATTAAAAAAATATTTTTAAATACACATTGAAATACATTTTCTCTTAGAATACAAATGACTAGATATAGTCATTTCTAAGTGTATTTTAAAATGCACATTGATGTGAATTTTGAGCCAAGAATTGTGTCACTACATTTGTTAAGCATAAACTCCAATGGGTGGCTATGTTCCAAGCTGCACATTAGTCATGGAGGGTGGAGGGCCAGCCAGTCCTTATCCAATTTTGCAAAGATCAACTTCCTCAAGCATCTAGCGAGAATCAGTAACATGGATGTGGGTTCTACTCATTTCATCCCAGGTGGTTTTGAGTGTTGAGGGTGCTGAGAGATACAATTCCCAGAGTTCCCTGGGAAGGAGGGCTGATTTTTATAGGGGTTTCATAACAACTCTCAGCACCCTTAATAAAGGTTCCAATGAATTCAAAGGATAACTACCTTCTGACCCACAGATTAAGCCAGGAGGTGCAAATCAGGCCAAGATCAAATTTCTCAAGCATCCCAATCACAGCCCAACCCTTGAGAATGCTCCTCAATGGATGTGCCCCTGGGCATCTACTTTCTCACCCTGATGTGTTTTTCTGGTCCATTTGGATCAGTGAAGGTTTACCATTTTAATTTTTTTTTTTTTTTTTTTTTTTTTTTGCTGCTGCTTTACTATTCACCACCTTGAGCTGTAGAAGCTGCTTGCTTGTAATAGCAATAATGACAATAACTTGGTCTATAAATCTACTGAGCAAGACGTTCTGAGGATATGTGCATGCTCTTGTGTACATGCCTGCCTGTGCTATTCAATGTGATTTTGTGAATATGCTTTTATTTGTTCTTAGCACTTTTGTTTTCAGAACAGCACCAGTATCTTTTGTTCCTGAGCTCTGGATTAATATTTTACAGCTTGCTACAGATGCTGTTTTCAAGGTTTATAAAGTGGAGTGTCTGGAGGGATTTTATTAATAGCTGGAGGATGGCCAGCTTATTCCAGTAATTTAATCTGTAAAACAAGGATGAGCGAGAGAATTGAAAACATGTACAAATTGCATTATAAAACTCCATACACTGTCACTGTTTATTATTTTATTTATTCAAGAGCAGTTATAGGAAACAAATCTACCAGTGTGACCTTTCATGCTGATATAAATACAAGATTTATTAGTTGTTATTGAAAACTTCAGGCATTATTCAGCACTGAAGAAAAGCAAAATAAATAATTTCATACAGGCAGTAGATAGAGCAAGTGATTGTGGTGTTGCATGTTATTCCAAAATAGAGGAAGAGCTGTAAAGGGTCCATTGTTGTGAGAGATGTGCGGGGAAATAAAACATTTCCCAGAATATGTCTGGGGCTACTTCTGATCTGGGATTGTAAGATGTATATCTGCCATTTATGAACATCCGTTAACAGTAAATGGCAAGATGCCTGCCTGAGGCCTCTTGTGCATGCGGAAATGAAAGACCTTCACTGCTTTTCCTGAGATGAATTCACCCCGGATTTCCTTATTTTATTTTTATTTCTATCAAGTAATGTTGTATTACTCACTAGGGCCCAGTTTTTATTTGGCACAAGAAGCCACACAGAAAATATGTGCAGCCAGCACACAGCCTTGTCAATAACATAAGAAGGAGAAATGTGGTCAGCAACCCTACCTGAGGAAACCAAGGTTCAAATCCCCACTCCATCATGAAGCTCCTTGCCTCTCATCACAGGCCACATTCACACCATACATTCAAACCTTGATATAACTTTAAAGATTCATGGCTTCCTCCAAAGAATTCTGGGAGCTTGTTAAGGGTGCTAAGTGTTGTTATGGGTTCCCTATTTCCCTCACGGAGCTACAATCCCCAGGGTGGTTTAACAATCAATCCATCTTCCCAGGGAACACTTTGAATTGTGGCTTTGTGAGGGGAATATAGCCAGCTCTCGGTTACATGAAAGGATGACCCATGGTTGTTAGCCCTTTCTTGGCCAACCAGCTAATTCCCAGCAATTAAGTTTCTAGATGTTGCAGAACCCTGAAAATTGCTCACCTGTGCTTCAGGGATTGTAATAACTTTCTATGACTACCCGCAACCTCATGGACTGCAGCACAATACATCATTCCATCACGGCACATTCCCAGGTTTCAGATAAGGTTTTCAAAGAACCTGCCGCCTAATGAACCGTGCAAGCACTCTCATATTTTCATAGTAGATGGGGATGAAAACAGCTAGCACAAGCTGCCCTGTCGAAGTGACCCAAGGCACAATTATGGCTTTGAGTTCTACTGTTGTGTTTTGAATCTTTTGGAGTGACTTTTCCCCTTGGTGGAAAATTTTGATTCCATTCACATTTAAAGGTGAACTTTCTGAAACAATACATGAACTACAAATTCACATTTCTCTGAATTTTGCAATGCAGTGCTCCAGCCAAGTACCATGTACAAAAATGCACATACTAGGCTAATGTGTGCATATAAACCCATATATTAGTGAAAATGGCATGTAAAATGTATTAATTCATTTGAAATGGGTATATTAAGATAAATATGCACTAAAACGCTTGTGAATTTTTAGAGAAACCAAAATCAAGAGATTCACTCATCCTTACTCTTCCCATACTTCAAAATATCACATATAAAATACTGGAATGAGAGAGGGCAAGATTCCCATCCAGATATGCCATTGTTGTGTGAAAGAGAAATAAGAATTAATTTACTTTCTGCCATCTAACCATTTGTCCAAAGCAACCCTAACAGCAACCTGATAAATTAGTGGACTGTTTATTTTCCTCTATATATCTACTGGGGGTTTGTTGTAACATAGCTCTAAAACATAAAATCTGGAAAAGATGGTTTTTGCTGATTTTTAGACCATAGAAGGCCACTCAGAATAAAACTGAATTGGCAGACTATAGTGCAGCATAGGCAAACTCGGGCCTCCAGATGTTTGGGGACTACAACTCCCATGATCACTAGCTAATAGGACCAGTAGTCAGGGATGATGGGAATTGTGGTCCCAAAACATCTGGAGGGCCGAGTTTGCCTATGCCTGCTATAGTGTTCTGCCTGAGGAGTTTCCAAGGAAGTGAGTAGACAGTTGATGGAATCATAATATAATTAGTAAACAATGTTTCACCAAGAATGAAATGTATTATGTTCTGCTTACACTATCCATTTCCTCTGTCTCAATCCAGTGTAATCCAATGACGATTTACAGCATTTGCTAGATGAAGGCATATTAATTTTTGGTTTCAAAGAGCAGCGTATTTCATTTATAAGGTCATCTACAGACAAGAAAGCACATCAAGCATCTGCTCTGCTAAGCTTTCAGTAAGTGCACTGGGTCCTTCACACAGAGAGTCAAAGGTTTATGAATAGAGTCATGGAATGCGACTCCATTTACTTTATAAAATAAAGCAGGCAAATAAAATGTATTTGATACTCCAGTGGCTACCTGCCTTATAGCACAAACCTATCTACATCTACTCAGAAGTCCTACTGACTTCAATGGGGCTTATGTTCCAGGTAAGTATAGCTATGATTATAGCCTTAGGCAGCAATCTTATGCACATAGCCTGGAATATGTCCAACTGAACTCAATGAGACTTGGTTCTGAGTATAGCATTCTAAAATTCAGGAACAATGTTGTTGCTGCTATTGTTTGTTCTTTATTAGATTTCTCACCCACTCTTTACCATAAGATCCCAGGGCAGAAGACAAAAAAACCCACAAGTACAGTTTAAAACAAAATAAATCTACTAACCATCCACAACCACCATCAGGTTAACATATAGTTTGCTCCTTTTGCCATGTCCCCTGATGCCCATGCTTTCAGCTGAACTTGAAAAATGCCCTGACATGTATGCAACTGTACACATGCAGCGGCTTCCACAAGGCCAGGAATTCTGCACAATCCGAGTTCTCTGTCATATGAATACAGCTTTGTGTATGAAGAGCTCTATGATCCCTAATCCACTGAATGCACAGACATGCAATGAAATGAATGTGAGTGAGCTCTTCTTTCAAGATGCACCTATGTGGGCTGCACTAGAAGGAACCTTGACAGCATTTCACCGTTGAGGATGGGTACAAAGAGAAGATGTGCATAAAGTGAAACTACTGCAGTTTCAGTTTATATAAAGCTTTTATGACAACTCTTACCTGAGGATGATGAAATGGAAAGTGACATTATAAGGAAGTTGATATTATAAGGGAAAATATTCAGTGGATGCAGCTGTTTCCTCAAGGCTATCTCTACCTCCCTCTGCCTCTCATACAATTCTTTCTCCTTCTCTCTCTCTCTTCCCAAGAATGAAATGTTACATTTCCCAAGGTAAATACATAATGAGGGGGGGGGGGGACCAAAGAACAGGTGCTAAGAGCATTTGGATGAACTTGAAAATCAGCAGAATATGACTTTTATTCTGGCTTTTATCTTTCCACAATGTTAAAGCCACAAAATATGAGCAAAGATCATCTGAAGACGTGCTTGAACTGTTACTAGTACTACTAAGCTGTCCATTTGACATTTCCATGCCTTTTTCTCCCTCTGGTCTACGAATTAAGAACCTGTGGCTCTCCCGATGTTGTAATGCAACCCCCATCATCTCCAACCATTAGCCATGCTGGCTGGAGCTAATGGGAGTTAAACAACATCTGGAGGGCCATCTCTGATATTGTCTTTACTTTGTCATTTAGTATTTTGATGAAGCTTTTACTCTTTACTTCTCATTTACAAATGAGAATAGAAGGGGCTGAAATGAAGCCTGCCTTTTTTCATTTCTGTGACATTTTTTTAGTATATAATGCCAATCCTGGCCTGAATTCACTGGCTGCCAGTTAGTTTCCAGGCCAAATTCAAAGTGCTGGTTTTGACCTATAAAGCCATAAATTGTTCAGGAGTGCAATAACTTAAGGACCACTTCCCCCGATATGAACCAACGTGGATCCTGCAATCATCACTTGAGGTCCTTCTTCATGTGCCTCGTCTGTGAGAGGTCCAGAGGGTGGCAACAGGAGAATGGGCCTTATCTCTTGTGGATCCCAACTTGTTGAATGTTCTCCCCAGGGAGGGTTGTCTGGTGTCTTTGTTGCATATCCTTAAGTGCTAGGAAAAAACATTCCTCTTCTCCTAGGTCTTTAGCTAATTAAACAATTTATGGCCTTTTGAACTGTGGTAGGGGATTTGTTTGTTACTATGGCATGTATTTTTGTGTTTTCATATTGTAAACCACCCTGTGACCCTCAGATAAAGGGCAGCAGGGCCAACTTGCATAAAATAAGGGGGGGCTGGGTAAGCTCCGCCCTGCATAATTGATCACATGGCACGGTGCACACACACCATTTGAGTGGCAATGCCCATCAACTTTGGGAGGGCCTGACCATCCCAGATATTTTCTTGGGGGAACCAAAAACCCCTCAGCCCCTAGGAGATGGCTCCTATGAGAGGCAGTATAAAAATTTAATTAATAAACTACTACTACTACTACTACTACTACTACTACTACTACAGCTTCTCCTCCCCACTCCCCAGTCTCCTGCAAATTCTTCTTCTCTGAAGAATTTTGGAGACTCTCTGGAGCAGATTTGGAGGGGTGCATGTGTGATTTGGAGGGGTGCATGTGTGTCTTTGGGACGTGGGTGGCGCTGTAGGTAAAACCTCAGCACCTAGGACTTGCCGATCGCATGGTCGGCTGTTCGAATCCCCGCGGCGGGGTGAGCTCCCGTCGTTCGGTCCCAGCTCCTGCCCACCTAGCAGTTCGAAAGCACCCCCAAGTGCAAGTAGATAAATAGGTACCACTTTATAGCGGGAAGGTAACAGCATTTCCGTGCGCTGCATTGGTGCTGGCTCGCCAGAGCAGCTTCGTCACGCTGGCCACGTGACCTGGAAGTGTCTTCGGACAGCGCTGGCTCCCGGCCTCTTAAGTGAGATGAGCACGCAACCCCAGAGTCGGACATGACTGGCCCGTACGGGCAGGGGTACCTTTACCTTTACCTTTACGTGTGACTTCAGGGAGGCAGTGATGAAGTCATGATGCAAACCAAAGTTCATTTGCCAAATGCTAGAATCCACCCTTTTAGTTTTGTTTTGAGTAGTCTCTTGTCTGCAGCTTAAAAAATAAATAAATAAATAAATATGGAATATTTAAGATGCCACAAAGTGCTTCAGGGACTCATGCTGCCACATATAGTTTCTCCTTCGCCTCTGACAAGCCCCAAATCTCTCTGAGGCCTTGGCTCAGAATGCATTGCATATCCTTGCATGCAGGATCAAAATACCTGTCTCATATCCCACGATGCTAGGAATGGAAAATATGGAGGAGCATGCCAAAGTTATGTTTTTCCTGTGACTTTCCATGATGTGTTCAGTCATGCACTACTTAAAATAACAATATTCGTATTCTATGGTTCCAGGAGAAGTTGCAGAGTATTTCTATTAAGCCTGTACCAATCGATGCTCTCCAGATGTTTTGGACTACAACTCCCATCAGCCCCAGCCAACATAGGCTGTGTTGGGTGGGGCTGATGGGAGCTATAGTACAAAATATCTGGACTACACTAGGGACTCAGCTATACAGCAACAAATATAATGTTTTGAATGTGCTTTAAGTACATTATACAAATGTGACACTAGATGGTATTTTGAGCTTATGGCAAATTCAATATTTTTTTTTAAATGTATTTTTTAAAAATCATTTTCATAGTGCTTTTTATATGTGTCTAGATACCACCTAGGTTGGCAAAGGCTAATCTAGATAATGTTGCATCTTCTAGCAGTGAATAAACTATGACCTGAACCTATAGGCTCTCTATTCAATTACTTAGTATTTAGTATTTACAAACGTATCTATCAGTGAGTGATGGATTGCAGAAAAAAGACTGTAGAACTTCCCAGATGGGTGGGGAAAGCACCTCTCCTCTCTTATTTTATTTATAAATTTTCCAAAAATACAATACATTCCCGGCAGCAGTGTCCAGGCAGAAATCAGCAAAATGTCGGGAAAATCTGGATGTATGGCATTTCATGGCAGCAGTGCTGTTTTTGTCAATCTTCCTCCCCCCTCCCCAAAAAAGCTCAAAAATAACAATGTCTTTTGCATAACAACTTTGGGCAAAACTAAGAAACACTCAACAACTTTGGCCCAAAAAAAACTCTGTCAAAAAGTTCTGTCTGGATTTTCACTGAAATATGGCAGCCCTACTTCCACCCTTCCATAGATTCCTCAAATTATCTATTGCTGCTGCATATTATAGTTAATCGATACATTATTTCCTCCACTTTATTCTCAGAATAACTTTTACTGCCGAGCTTACTCCAAACCTGCTAGCATTTTAACATGTTTACAATATATATATATTTTTAAAAAAACAATCAACAAACATTTTCTAATCCTCCTTTAAGGCTGCCTCGTTTTAGTTTTGCTACCTCTTTGCATCCACTGCTGGATGTCTGCTCTTGCCCTGATTTATTTATATTTTATACTTTTGTATTATTGCCTTTGTTTCACTGTGATTGTAGATAGATTTGATAGATAGAAAAGAGGTAGCATCCAAAAAAAGTCCCAGTTAGGATGCCTGTGTGTATAACACATTGTAGCTCTCCATTTAAATTAAGAATGAGCTGAGCTGATGCTCCTCCTCCCTAGAGAAGCTATTTCACGACAGTGGTGTTACTTCAGAGAAAACCTTGCCTCAGGCATTGCTGCATCTTCTTTCTTCTGAAGAAGGTAGCTACAGCTAGGTCCTCTGCATCATTTCCTCAAGGATCAGAGAAATTCCCAAAGGAGGAAACTTTTCATCTACCTTGCTGCATCTAGTCATCATTCCCTCTATTGCTGATGCTGTTGCTTATGTAACCAAAATGGCACCAACCACGAAGAAGAGGGGTGTGTGGGAACCCCAAGGTTTGGAAAACTATAAAGGCATATCGGTGCGGGAACAGGGGGAAGAACCAAAAAAATATTCCAGTGAGGATTGAGAACATTCAATGGCCACAACTAACAGTTGAGAGAGGAACAGAAAACCAGATGGAAGGGGGAAATACAATTCACATCCTCTCTGGCCACTGGATGGCCATGTTAATGGGACTGATGGGAGGTGGAATCCAACAACATCTAGATCAGCCTTTCTCAACCTGTGGGTCCCCAGATGTTGTTGAACTACAACTCCCATCACCCCTAGCTAGCAAGGCCAGAGCTCAGGGATGATGGGAGTTGTAGTCCAACAACATCCGGGGACCCACAGGTTGAGAACCACTGATCTAGAGGAGCACAAATTCTCCCAGCACTCTTCTACAGCATGGGAGTGAGGCTTCTTTATCATTGCCCTCCGCACAATATCCCTGGGAATCTTGATCGTTTACGCTCTATAGCAGGCTTTTCAAGAGAAGCTTTCTAGCAGCTGGCGTTCCCTACAGAATGTGAAGATTCCTTCATAGAAATGTATTGTAGGTGTTGCTAATTGCAAGACACTTTTATGAAGTGTAAATTAGTCCTCATCTCTTTGGGGTAGAAGCAATGGATAGGTTGCCTCTTAACATGAAATATGTCACTTCTATTATTCCACAGGAGAAATGTCATGTGTTCAACTTTAAACAAAATAAAAAATGTCCATATTCATTAGATTACATGTTTCTTCAGGGCTACAAGGTGCTTCAGGCTTTGGGTACCTGTGAATAATTGGTGCTAAGTTTTAGGGAATACCAACTGCAGCTGAAGTACTTAATCAGAAGCAAATTACATTATTTAGAAGCCTTGTCTCTTATCTCCTAGAAGCCCTGTCCCCTCTCTGCCTCCTGAGCCATGGCTGCTGCTCTACTTCTGCAGTAGCTACATCAGGGCAAATAGTTGCATCATCTGCCTCAGAAGCTTCAGAGGAACTTCCTTGTGTTAAGTTCTGGTGAGAATGTGGTGTCTGCAGCATTACACAGAATGGCTTGTGGGACGGTGCCAAGGACTGATCTGGAACATCTTACCAAAAGGGTACAATATTTTAGGCCAGGAGCCATTTAAAGAGTCCCTACAAATCTCCAACACTATCAGCTACCACAGCATGCAATATCGTGATGCCCTGTAGACCTCTTTCAGTGTTGAATTTGTGACATCAGCATGGTCCAGGAAACTGACAGATGATCACCCCAACCAAAAAATGTGTCAAAATTGAGTGGAATGTATGATGTCATAGAAAAGATTTTATAGGGATTCTTGGTAGAAGCAATTGTAATGCATTTTTAAAATAGTATACATTCCCATTTAGATTTGAGGTCCTTTTTATACCACGGGCATTAGAAAATAATGACCATGAAAAAATAAAATATTAATCAGATACAGCCAAAAGAGTTAACTGGAACACATAGCACATTGTATTTTGGGGATATAAAGGTGGTAGACACAACAGTGGCCACTGAAAGGACCAAAGAAGAGAGTTGTGGGCAGCAGTGGCCCCCCATAAGTATCAGCGCTGATGTTATACAGTACCTTCCAAGTGCACTGGAAAATAGAGAACATTTTGGGTGCGATCTCTTCTTCTCTCCTGCTGACCTCTCACTCTGAAAAAGCATGTTTTGGGGAGGCTGCTATCTTGCACAGCACCCACAACACATGTTTTTGGGCAATGTGTGAGATCTCACCCACCAAAAGTCCCCCCCCCCAAGGTGAAGTGAGACATGGGTCACATGCCTCATCTAGAAGCACATCCCAGTTTTGCACTGGAAAAAGTTGGAAGGTATGTGATGTGCGCCCCAGCATTTGCCTGACCATGCCACAATGAACAGAAGTGGGACTTACTTCTGAAGAAATATGTATGGGATTGGCTCTTAAAAGCTCTTCCTATTCCATGTTCTCATGCTAGCAGTGTTATTTATTTAGATGAAATACAATAATAAATGACTGCACATACTCTAGACAATTTTGTTGTTGTTGCAGCAAATGTTTTCATATGAATTTAGCATATAACATAATAAAGCATCTTCCCAAGTTGGAACTGGAAATGTTATCTCAATTCTCTGCATCAGCCTTCCCCAACTATGTGTTGGCCTACAGTTCCTGTCATCCCTGACCATCAGAGCTGATGGGAATTGGAGTACCACAACCTCTGGAGAGCATCAGGTTGGGGAAAGATGTACTACATATCAGCTCCATCTCCTGTCCTCTGTTCTTCTTCCTTTGTCTTGCAATATTTAAAAGAGGAAAGGAAATCTTTTCAATGTGAGCTGCGAAGAACTCCATACAAAACGCAATTTCTCACAGCAATACTTATTTCAACTTTAAGGCAAAATCATAATGTTGCAAAAGCAATTCATGCAGTCACCTCTTCCATGATTATTGCCATATTTCAGATGCCGCTGCAGTTTCGATAACTGCTTTGCAAATACTTTGGAAGAAACCCAGAGGCATAGACACCAGTATTTCCAGCATAGTTTTATTGTTTGACTTTAGTTAATTTTCTTTTTTTAAAACTGCATTCAGAATTCCTCCCAAAATGATAGTGAATGCTGATAAAATACCTGGATTTGATTTTCTTGTTGAGATAGTACCTCTATTTTACAAGTGTTACATGCAACCAGAATAGAACTGCAAGTGGTTACATTTATCACCCAAATAGGCCTCCAAGTGTAATTCCTGTCCTGGCTATATGTTCTACAGCTAGTAATATGGATTGTTACTATGATTTTAGGTGTTCTCGTGCCCCCCACAGGCAGCTACTATCAGCAGTGTGTTGAAGTAAGATGCAAAGTATGATGGCAGCAGTCCACACCAGAAATAGTTCTAGAAATTTCTGTCAAGTTGAACACACATACCAGGATGAACACACATACCATATTTTTAGTGGCATTCTAAACTATAAGGATCCCACTTTCCCAAAGTGTGAAGTCTGCTGTGACCCAGTTCATATATATTGGTACAATCCTATGAGGGAATTTTTCAATTTCAGATGGCATGTTGGTTCTCTGAAAGCAAACCTGCATTTAAAACTGGTGTTTTATTTAGAAAGGCCTAGTGTTATCATTCCCTGTGTGGTCAGTTTCTCATGAGGGGGCACTTTCAAACAGTACAATCTCATGAAGGTTGTAGGAATACAGGCAGCTGCCTTATATTGAGCCAAAAGATTGGTCCCTCTAACTCAGTATTGTCTACATTAATTGGCAGAGGCCCCCCAGATTTCAGGCAGAGGTCTTTCCCAGCCCTGCCTGGAGACAGAGATGGGCAAATATGTCAATTTTGCTCTCTCAGTGTTTTGGTGGGGTTTTTTTAAGTCTTAAGTTCAATTCCCCACATTTCTACATCAGTTTGTGAACTTTCATTTCAAAGTCCTCATGAAAATACTTCAGCATTTTAGTGTGATTTTCTCCTAATTTGCACATTTTCGCAAAGTAATTTCCCCCAATTGTAAGCATTTCTGTATGTAATTTAGGAGACAGTGTTTCAGTTCACATACTGTTTTGGGAAGTGTGAATTGGTGAAGTTCATCTTTAAATGTGAACTGAGTCCAAATTTCCCCTCATTCCTACCTGGAGATGCTGGGGATTGAACATGAGACCTTCTGCAGGCAAAGCAAATGTTCTGACACTGAGCTGCATCCCTTCGCTATGCCATATGCTTCATCTGGATTGACTCATTGAAGGAATCTATTTTTTCTTTCGCAAAGACCCGAACAAGACTGTCTGCCCCTATTATAGTGTCATCCTATACATGTTTATTGAAATGCAGGTCCTAGTAAACAAGCAGAAATGCAGCCTTGTACCATTATCTCAGACAACAAAATCCCAAACACCTCACCCTAATCCTGAAGCAGGATTACAGGGAATTTATGGAAGCCACTTCTCTTTCTCTCCCTCCTCCGTCTGACAAATACCTTATTGAAATTTGGAACTTTTTCAGATTTCCTTGGATACATTGCCTTAACAGCATTTGCACATCAAATCTTGCATAAGGTAAAAAAAGGGGGGGAGATAAAGGACCCCTGGACGGTTAAGTCCAGTCAAAGGTGACTATGGGGTTGCGGCGCTCATCTCGCTTTCAGGTCAAGGGAGCTGGCGTTTGTCTACAGACAGCTTTCCAGGTCATGTGGCCAGCATGACTAAACCACTTCTGGCATGACGGAACACCGTGATGGAAACCAGAGCACACAGAAATGGCATTTACCTTCCTGCAGTAGCAGTACCTATTTATCTACTTGCACTGGTATGCTTTTGAACTGCTGGTTGGCAGGAGCTGGGGCAGAGCAACCTTCTGATTGGCAAGCCCAAGGGGCTCAGTGGTTTAGACCATAGTGCCACCCACATCTCTGAATAAATACCTTGCATAAGGCACTTAGTGGCGACTCCGTGAGAACATAAGAAGTGAGTCCTTTTGAATCACGCCAGCGGTTCACCTTGTCTGGCATCCTGTTCTCACAGTGGCCACCCAGATGCTTGTGGGAAGTCTGCAAGCAGGACCCAAACAAAAGAGTGTTCTCCCCCCCGTGGGTCCCTCTGGAAAAGGACATCCCTCTTGGTGATATTTTTTGTTTCAACACATTTCTCATGCGCTGTCAATTTACTCTTCATGGATAAACAAAACTAGCAAAGATTCAGAGGCTTTACCTTTAAAAAAAAAAGTTACAGTAATGTATTTATGCAGAACGTTAGAAACAACAGGATTTTGAAGCCGATGGCAACACTGCTGCATTAATAAGAACCCTGCTGCCTACCCTCAGGCTAACAGCAATGTATGCTTTTCTTTGGTCTTCTTCCTCGGTTACATATTTTAATAGAAGGGGGGTGTCACTTAATATTGTGTTCCTCAGACTGCACATTCTGAAGTCACATGCCATCCTGCCTTCACCCTTGAAAGGGCAACAGTGCTGCATAAGCAAGGGCAAGTACATCCTACTTCAATTAAAACATAACAAGTTGGCAGAACCATAAATAGCCTCCATGCAACATGCAATTTGCCCATCAAGACAAAACCTCAAACTCGGAAAAAACATCAAGGAAATTAATTGAGGTTATTTACAAAGAGTGTTCCCAAACATGTCACTTCATTATCGTCTTGGACTGGGGTTCATTTAGGTCTGCTCAACATTACTCAGTCCTGCTTGAAGCCAGCTTTTCAAAAGCATGTCTGAAAACACCCCAAAGATTCCATGATTGGTGCTAATCCTGCAAATGTTGCTTGTTGGACCCTATAGCCCTTGATATCTTTTTAATCAATTGAATGTGTTATAAAAATCACCTGCTTGTTTTATCATTTCCATTGTCTGAATAGTCTTATAGCAAGGAATGGTGCTCCTTCAGTCGACGGCTGGCATAAGGGGCGGATTTGCCCCTTCCCACTGCTGGATAGCACATAAGGTGTGTTCTACAGGTACTCGGGTGGCGCTGTGATCTAAACCATTGAGCCTCTTGGGATTGCTGATGAGAAGGTTGGCAGTTCAAATCTCCACAAGAGGGTGAGCTCCCGTTGCTCTGCCCCAGCTCCTGCCAACCTAGCGGTTCGAAAGCACAACAATGCAAGTAGATAAATAGGTACTGCTGCAGAGGAAAGATAAACAGCGTTTCCGTGCGCCCTGGTTTCCATCATGGTGTTCCATTGCACCAGAAGCAGTTTCGTCATGCTGGCCACATGACCTGGAAAGCTTTCTGTGGGCAAACGCAGGCTCCCTTGGCCTGAAAGTGAGATGAGCATCACAACCCTATAGTCGCCTTTGACTGGACT
Source organism: Podarcis liolepis (assembly GCF_965112155.1). Lineage (NCBI taxonomy): Eukaryota > Metazoa > Chordata > Lepidosauria > Squamata > Lacertidae > Podarcis > Podarcis liolepis. The sequence continues at coordinate 42,912,215 of NC_139560.1, read as the reverse complement.
TAACCGTCCAGGGGTCCTTTACCTTTCACCCTTTAAGGTGTGTTTCAATCAGGAGTAAGAAATAGCTTGTCTCCAAAAGGAGGCCTCTCCTCCTGCTCCTCCACCATTTTTCACACACTGGAAATCCCACCCACTGACCCCAGGATCTAACAGTGTGGGGTTAATCATTTGCCTGGTGGGGCCTGAGGGCAGATCCACTTTCTGTTAATTGCAGATTAATTGTTAATTCCCCCTTATCTTTTTATGCTTCCCCCCTTTTTTATTTAGATTAGTTTCTTTTATCTTATTGTTTTATTTTTTTTAAAAAAACTTTAATAAAAATTTGCTACAGCAAGAAGATGACACTGAAAAATCCCCTCTAACTTAGCACAATATAACCTAACTTTTCCCACCTGGTACCACCTTATACTCCATATGTTATAGACTACAACTCACATTGCCCCAACCACCAGCCATGTTGACTGGGACTGAAGGAAATTCTAGTCCAAAGCCTCTAGAGCAGGCTTCCTCAAACTTGGCCCTCCAGATGTTTTGAGACTACAATTCCCATCATCCCTGACCACCGGTCCTGCCAGCTAGGGATCATGGGAGTTGTAGGCCAAAAACATGGTCTGAGTTTGCTGAAGCCTGCTCTAGGGGCACCATGTTTGGGAAGGTTGATGTGTCCTACAGATTTGAAGTGAAGAGTTTGCTTTTACATTTTGATGGGCATGTTTGGATCTGTACTGCATTTGTTTATAAGTATCTTGGTCTGTTCTGAGATAAAATTAGTAACGTACGTTTTAGAAATACTATTTGTAGAAATAGATGCAAGTAAGCCATGCTGTTAGGCAGCTGTTCTGGTATAATAATAATGTCATAAAATATAAATTCACCTGAAGTGTTTTTCAACAGGAAGGAATGAGGCAACCCACATGGGTCTAATCTGCCCTCATTTTCACACTCCACAAGCAGCCCATAAAGAGTATATTATTAAAGAGGAAAATGGTGCATAAATTAACTTTGTGTTTCCCATGCTAACGGACTATGCAGAGTATCTTAATTCCATTATAATAATAATTTTACCATTCCATTAGTAAGGTGTGTTACAGTGGTTCAGTGTAACATGTTCTCCAAGGGCGGGAGGGGGGGGGAATATATCCCAGACATTTGGGAAAGTGTAAGAGGAAAATAAATGAGAAAAAAATAGAATCTACAGACTAAATTTCTTTTTTCATTAAATGGGTACCTCCCTATGCATGGACACAGAAATGTACACATACGCAGACACACATTGACTTCAATTGAAATGAATGGCTGGCTTTGATTTCATAATTAATTAAAAGATTAATGGGCTCTGCACATAGTTGAATGTTAAACTGTCCTGAAATCTAATTCTTTCCTTCTGAAGTACAGGGGGGATTTTTTAAAATGTCACGTAAAACTGACCGAGGAAGTTTACAGAATACCTAATGTGAAAACACTACATCATTCTCAACACACAGCGCAAGCAAACAGTTTTATTCTTGTTTGTGCAGCTTAACCTTCTGCAAAAGTAATTAGGTCTATAATTAAAAAGCTATTTGGAATGATTAAAACCCTGTTATCTGGTGGCATTTAAAGACAAATGCAAATGTCAGAAAGGATAAATTCATTAAAATTGCTATTGAAAAGCAAGAAAATATCAATCTGGTGGCTAGAGGATGTCATTTGCAAAATGTAACCATATGTGGATAAAGGTAGGTGTGGAGAGGATGCGGTGAAGTTGGTAATCAATGCCTCAGTACTTCCATGAAGTGATTTGCCATTCTACAATATATCCTCGATGTGTGAATCTATAAGGCATGAAGTCTAGGACAGAGCAGGAAAGCAGCATATCTGTCATGGACTAAAGTAAAAAGGTAAAAAGGTAAAGTTATGGACTAGCTGGATGCTGAGGAGTGGTGGGAGGCGCAAGCTGGGGAACCCGCAAGGGAACCCCCAGGAGAAGACTCAGAGCCAGGGGATAAGTGGTGGGAAAATGATGAGTGGTCAGATGGAGAAGAGGGAGCAGACTGGGAGAATGGGGTGTCAGCAGCTGAAGAGGCAACAGGGTTTAGTGAGCAGGAAGAGGCTGGGGCAGAGAGCAGTCCAGGCTTAGAAGCAGAAGCAGAATGGAATCAAGAGGCAGAGAGGAGGCAGGCTGCTGAAGAATCCAGGGAGTCACTCCCTCCTGCTGTGACCAGTTCCCCTCCCTGCAGAACAAAGAGAGACAAGATGAAGGAACCTAAGGCTGCTGCGGGAGAAACCAGGGGCATAGCTGTCAACTTTCCCCTTTTCTTGCGAGTAATCCTATTTGGAATAAGCGAATTTCCCTTAAAAAAAGGGAAACGTTGACAGCTATGACCAGAGGAGGAGCCATAGAAAGTGGTGGGAAGGCAGGGACTTTCAGTTTTCACAACTGCTTCATTGGGGTCTTGTAATCACTAGGCCTATGTTGTTTGGGGTTTTTTGAAGAGTTAATTTCACTGACACTGGGTGCTTTATTGTTGTCCCTGTCCCTGATTCCTGACAATATCATACTGCTATCAAGGTGGGGAAGCATGAAGACAGCATGTGGCCATACTGAGGGGTTGACTCATCTAAAGATATAGGTCTCAGGCAAGGCAGGTCTAGGACCATGCCCACCACCTTGAGATGCTCCACATTGCCATACTGCTCGATCAGGGGCATCCCCCCAGAAATTCAGGTATAGTAATTCAAGAAATGCACCACACAGGCTCTCATCAGGACACAATAGTGTCATAAATAGTTCACAATAGTTCATAAATGCTACCACCCACCATATGTTTGGCAGTATATACTTAAAACCTCTTCACATGCTGGCTGAATACCCCACAACCCCCTCGCATATTATTCCACTATATCAGGGGGGCTTTTGGACAGTCATAGCTATGTTCTTAATTACATCATAATGCTATCATATATATTGTTGGAGTTCTGGTTTGAAGAAATGTTAAGTGGTAGAACCACCCTACATGTCTGAGTTGTCACTGGTAGGATTATAGCCTAAACTGCATGTGTATGGAATTATGAAGCTTCCATTCCAGAAAACACATATGGATGTTTAGACTATTAAACCATCCCCTCCAGCTTATATTTGATGTGTTTCATTTTGATACCGTAAAGAACATAATAATAATGTAAATGAGTAAGCACAACAGATGATACTCCATTATCCACATTTGCCAAATATACAAATTAGTCTAAATACAGTACAGCTCCAATATGACACCTTCTTAATGAACTGTGTTGTATTCCTAATTTTCACCCAGTTAAATTCTTAATCACTGAGTATCCCAGTTAACTTTGCACTACCACTGTGGCTTTGAAAGGCTTACAAAACAATGGCAAAGAGACAAAAGTTCTGCTTAGGAAATGCAAAATAGGAAAATACAAGTTGTTCAGGCATGTTTGCTGTTATATTGTTATACTGTTGAGCAACGTTTCTGTTGTTATCTTGATTGCTGGTTGGCTAATAACCCACATAGTTTGGCTGATGGGTGCTGAGGCTGAGTGATAGTTGGCAGCCTTCCTGGGTGTTTGAATGAGACATCAGTGGTTGAAGAAAGTTACCTTTAGGGACAGGGGAGGAGTTATTCAGTCCACCTTTCACAGTGCACCAAGCTGATTGAACATTACTGACATTGCATCACTTGCAAATCAGGACACAACTCTCAGATTATGCACTTCTCTGGATTTTGCAATTCAGTTTTGGTATACAAAAGTGCACACAAAAATATTAATTTATGTGAAATGGGTATGTGAATGTGAATTTTATAGATAAGTGAATTAAAAAGCATTGAACAGTATCTTATGACCAAAAGTGCCTATTTCATGTTAGAAGCACATACAAAATACATACAATTTAAATGTGGACTTTTTGTGCACTCTCAAAAAATTGGCACAAAATGAGATGGGAGAGAGTTGTAGAGTGACTGAAAGGGGAAGGGTTTAAGCTGCTCAGTCTATCCCTTGTTGCCTCTAGCGATGGGGATCAGCTGGTGTTAGGTGTGTTGTGAAGAAACAGCAATGTGGAATTCCAGAACAAAGTCAGACGAAGAGATAGTTGAAGATTGCTGAAAGCTGGGTGTACTTTAGTGTGGATGTTTCTGTGAAAATCTGTTATGAAGGGGTTGATCCATTGCTTTTAAGAGTGCATGCTGTTTTTCTCCAGTTATTTTCTGTTTGCATACTTGTACAGTAATAATAATAATAATAATAATAATAATAATAATAATAATAATAATTATTATTATTATTATTATTATTATTATTATTTCTATCCCGCCCTTCCCAGCTGAAGCCGGGCTCAGAGCAGCTAACAACAGTAAAATAATACAACATTCCAAAATCATTTCATTATAAAATAAGTTCAAATCAAATTAGTGGCAACCATTGGGCTAGAGTTCTGTGACGATTGCCAAAGGAGGGGGTCAGGCTAGTAATAATAATATATTACAATGACGCTATGTCATTCAAAGGAAATCAAAACAGTGCTAACCCTGGATTGTCTCTCTGCTGGACAAAAAGAAGAAGTGGAGAACACGTAAAGTACCTTTTGGGAGCTGCCCTTTGATCAAAATCAGGCAGAAATGGTTACTTTGTCAAATCCACTTGCCCTTTTCTGTTCTTGTAGAGTTGTACTTCTCCTCTTATTATCACTTGCAACAGAACATGAAGTCAGAGTTATAATTGAACAAATGTCTTAATTTCAGAAACTGTCAGGGAAAATCATGATGAATGGCCCCAGCTCCTGATGCATGTTTGATGCAGCTCAAATCAATGGAGAACCATTTAAACCAATATCAGGGCTGTGTGTGAATATTTAATGACTGGGGGGGGGGCGGAATCCCAGTTCTGTCTGGGAGATGAAGACTTGTGAGACTTTACGATAGTAGATTATGGTTTGACAAGCCATCACTCCAAACACTTTTGGCATAAACATCCATTTTGCCAAAGGGAATACTTAGGCACACCAATAGTAAGTGCTATTAAATCAGAGGAAGCATCTAGATTTGGTAGTCTACCACTAGCAATCAAGACAAGCAACACATTTCCTTATGGAAAACATTCCAGAAGTTGCATCCCAGTGTTGGGCAGGCCTAGAGACAAAAGACACATGCAAACATCTCTTCCAACACTAAAATGTTATGATCCCATGTAGGCGAGCAAAAGGCATCATCTCAGCTCAAGGACAATTTCAAGCAAACCAAAAGCATTCAAAGAGGATGCATTCCCTGACTAGAATCATTAACATGGATCCTTCCCAAAACATCAACATCCCTTCCATGCTGCAGTGTGTGTGTGTGTGTGTGTGTGTGTGTGTGTGTGTGTGTGTGGAGAGAGAGAGAGAGAGAGAGAGAGAGAGAGAGAGAGAGAGAGAGAGATGTATTTCGGGTAATCTATTACTGTATTGTTGTAGCTTAGGCCTGCACCATGTGTGACTCGGCCTCACTGGTACTTTACAGTCCCTTCCCCTGAGTTGTATAGTTCCGGTACAGAAGCAAAACAAGAGGTACCGTGGATCACAGTACATGGCTGCTGGGATGCATTTGGCTTGATGGGTCACAAATTGTGCACATCTGTTATTAAAGAGGGCTGAGCTGAACCCCCAGGTTTAGATTCACAGTCTTCAAAGAAAGGTGGTGTTCAGCCATTATCCTGAGGGCAGGGAAGGAAATCACAAAACAAGCCAATCTGAAGTATATGGAGAACTGCCCAATGCTCTTTCTTCCAACCTGCCCTGTGCCTGTGACTCATAGCACAGCAGCTCTTCCTCTCCTCCAACCCAACCTGTTCTATCAACGGCAGGCATAGCATTGTCTGGGAATCACCTCTTTTCCAGGCTACTCCATTCTGCAACTGCGGCACTGGAAGAGAGGGAGAATCTGGGTATTGGACATACATGATTTAAAATGCAAGTTGATCCCTGCTGGATCAGACCATGGAGACATCTAATCCAACATCCTGTTCTTACAGTTGCCAGCCAGGTGCCTATGAGAGGCTCATGAGCAGAACCTGAGTGCAATGATGCTCTCTGCACTTGTGATTCCCAGCAACTGGTATTCAGAGGTCACCATTGGTGAAAGTGGTATACAGTTATCATGACTAGTAGCCACTGCTAGCTGTATACACCATGAATTTAAGCTCTTTCTAAATCCATCTAAATAGTGGCCATCACTACATCTTGTGCGAGAAAATGTCATAGTTTAACTGTGCTCTGTGCGAATAAGTATCTCCTTTAATCTGCCTTGAATTCAGCTTCATTGAATGACTCTGGGTTCATTAGATGGCCACAGATTATGACCATTTGGAATTTAAATTGCACCTAGTAGATTTCAAAGTCATGAGGAAGACTGGGTTCATTTATAAGAATGCTTTTTATGCCACCAGACCACATTTCAAGGTGAAGTAGTCTCTCTCCCTTGGTTATTAATTTACTGTTATCTGGCTTCTGACCAAAATTAATCAATTAAAAACATTGTCATTTTAATGTTCAAATTGCTCTCCTTTTGACAATTTATTTGAAAAGCCAGAGTTTACTGACAGCAAAATCTACATTTCCCCCTAGTTAAGCAGATGGGAAACCAAGGCACACACAATAAGTGTTACTTAGGCAATCACACACAATCACCTCTCGTCAGCTTGGCATATCACTCCACTATTTTTGGCCAAGTAACCAATGCTAGGATACATATTACACACACACACTTATTTAATAAGTTGCAGCCACAACTAGGATATTCTGCATTTGTTTTTTAAAAATGCAGTTTAAAAAATAGTATCCTTCTAATTCTAATGTGAAGGGAGAGAGAAATGCTTCTTCCCATATACATTTTGTTAGGTCTGAAGCTAAAACCTTTATCTGCAGAAAGAGCAAGCCTTTGTCCCAATGATGTTTCAATTTATATGTCAGCAATGGGAGAGAGAAAGGCATAAATAGCAAGTATTTAATATGAGAAGGTCTGTTCTTTTCAGCTGGTTGTGAAGAAAAAGGGGTTAAGTCCAGGAGTACATTTTGTTGCAGATAATCCAGATATAAAAAGGGACTACTATGTTCATCAGTAAGTATGCACACTTACTTTGACCAATTCTGCCTTTGTGTGTTAGGCTGAAAAGCTAACCCCACGTCCCATGTAAGCTATTGAAAAAATACAGTGGACAACTCCCACATTTTCCCAGGCTCACATTTATTATTATTTTTTTTATGGAAACAATGAACACAGAGACAAGCTCTAAATGTTTGCTGGATTCCACTAAATTTCCAGAAACAGCTTCTACATTGTGTGAAAGATCACATAAAATGTGGAAATTATCAGGTCAGGAAACAGCTGGAAAAGGGAATAAAGTGCTGTCTGAATGCAACCTTGGAATGTGACAGCGCCATGTGCTTTGGTTCTGAACCAGTGTGGACCATCCTTAAGGTGCACACTGAAGAGAGAGAAGGATGTGTGCTTTTGCATACATTTTGGGAGGGATGGAATCTGCTTGGTTGGTGTTGTAACCTTAAACCTTTGGATCCTGGTCCGATTATACCAGCTGCCATGGATGGAGTGAAGCTTTGTTAGCCACTGCAATAGCACTAATACATGTCTTGTCAATAGCTGACCTGAGTCTTCATTAAATGTCCAGTGGGCTACACTTAAATTGTGTAGGTTTCTTGTATTTTTGGTGTGACACGGTTCTTGTGACTAATTATAACATAGTGGCATATAGGCTGATGGCAGTGCAGTGATGGGGGAAAGCTGCCTATATTGAATTTCAGCCTGTTGACATATGTATGTTTCAGACACAAGAGCCCTGACAGAAAATAATATGCAAATGTTAAGCACCGTGACAGCTAAATGGAAAAGCAACTTTTTATTTGAGTCATTCCATCTCTTGTTATGAAATAGCCATGTATCATTCATATTTATAGATGGGTCTGGATTTTCATCTTGGTTCTCAACCAATTTATGAAGTGGAAAATCCCATTTATATCTAAAATATTGGAGGCAAACTTGTTGGCACAATGTACTTAACAGCTGTCGCCATATATCGATTTAAAGAAAGAAGTGATTACTCGCATGTTGCAAAAAAAGTAATTTAGCATTGCTCTTCCTCCAGAAGTCACAATTATATACTCTAAAGATCAAAAGTAATCTGCCTTTATTTCCTTTTCTGCAAAGGTCCAATAACCCCTATTTTCTAGATGGAACCCCCAAATAAAATGCCAAGTATATGCCAAGCATATTCTTCCAAATGTTTTCTGAGACCAGTGAAATAACTTGCTTGTACTAATCATTTGTTAAGAGAAATGCACATTTTTCTAAGGGCCAAATGTTTTTCTTTATGTTACGATAGGCTGCTGCTTCAACACTCGGATGCCCAACACCAGGGGGCAGAGGCGGTGGAAATAAAGAGTGTCTTAGTAGGACAGGAGTCTCAGTGTGTCTACTCAGAAGTAAGTGTCATTTAATTCAATGGGACTTACTCTTAGGTGGGATGTATGGGGTATTTGAGGAGGAGTACTACCTCTGGTGAGGGACACATCGTACTCCTTTGTCCACCTTTGGTCCCCACCGTACACTCAGCTCTCATCTGAGGCTCCTAGAAGTTGTCAGCATGTGACATAGGCCACATCTCAGGAAATGGCTTTGACTGGCCTACTAAACCAGCCAAGGGTAGCTGTTGGTTCTCAAACCCTCAGTGAGTTAGGTCTTTCCCTGCATGCGAAGACAGGCTCCGGCAGATTGAGCAAATGAAACCAATAGTGGGTCTAATGGTCAAAAAAGTGGTTTCTGTATGTGCTATAAAGGGAAGTGAGGGGCAGTTGGGGCTCATCAACCTGGGAAGGTAGCCCATCTAGGAGAAGGAAAACTCTGATCCTAAAACTCCAGGCCCTTGTGGGATAACTTCAGGAGGAGAAAAGACTCATGAGTAAACCCTACACAAATCTTAAATAGAGTCCCTAAGACTGTTGGATGGTGCCTTGTACGCCTACTTCCGGCAACTCCTGCAGCCAAGCTGATGCCAAACATACTGCTCTGGTTTCCTTTGGACCACACCACCGAGTCTTCTCATCTGGGCAGCCCAGGACCTCCATACACACTGCCCAGACTTGTGCCCCAGGAAGGTCACTTTGGTACTGATAACACTGAGGTTTGACTTCAACCCTGGAGGCACACTCCGTGGTCTCTTGAGACAGACAGATATCAACAATTCCCACATATGTGGGTTTAGGATTGCAGCTTTAGTGTGTGTATGTTTACTGAAAAGTAAGTCCCAATCTCGGGTTGGCAGTTCAAATCCCCATGACAGGGTGTGCTCTCGTTGCTCGGTCCCAGCTCCCGCCAACCTAGCAGTTCGAAAGCATGCCAAAAAGAGCAAGTAGATAAATAGGTACCACTCAGGCGGGAAGGTAAACGCCATTTCCGTGAGCTCCTCTGGTTTCACCAGAAGTGGCTCAGTCATGCTGGCCACATGACCCAGAAAAACTAGCTGTGGACAAACGCCGGCTCCTTCGGCCTGTAAAGCGAGATGAGTGCCGCAACCCCAGAGTCGTCTGCGACTGAACTTAACTGTCAGGGGTCCTTTACCTTTACCTTTTAAGTTCCTGCAGTATTGCAAAGTTTGCAATCCTAACCATGTCTGCTCCGAAGTAAGCAGGTTTAGGATTGCAGTCTACAATTGCCACTTGCATTTGCAAGAAGATAATCTGGTCCTGACAATGAATGCATATGCAAACAATAGCAATTTCTGCCCCCCCCTCCCATTTTTGTTTTGATTTGAATTGCCTGGCAGGGCTGCCTCTGATGTTTCATTTCTAAATGCATTTCTGAAATTTGAAAAGGCAGAGGTCAGTATGAGAGGCAAAGCTTCTGGAACTCTGTATATGGGGATGGGGGAAACAAGGTGCTGGTGACATACTTGCATATGATCCTTTTGCCATTTAAATAAAAAATTAGTTTGAAGCCACTTCTCTATGTGCATTTTAAAATGTAAATATTTAAGATTGCTCTGTTTGCATAGACACACACATTCTTAGCTGTATCTTTCAGAACCTTTGTTACTGTGCCCTTTCTTAAAATAAATGGCAAAACCCCTTGTTCTTTATACCACTGCAGCAATTATAGCATTAACTTGCTGAAACAAATATATAAAGTTTATGTTGGTGAAAAGCTTGGAAATAGGATGGTAACTGAAGAGTGGAACAAGTCTTCTCAATTGTTCTTAAGACAAACATACACTGTAGTTCCTTTGAATCATGAAGTCTAAAACAGTGAAGGATAATTTATGGTTTTACCTCCTAATGGAGTACCTGATTTGGCTGGATTTATTTATTAACCCCTGTCACAAGTGGCTCCTTCCAGACCACCCTGAGAAATTTTAATGCTAGGTCTCATGAAGAGTAGAGGAGTCTTTTTGTAATTACTCAATCAACACAGTAGGAATAATGATCAATGAGCTTTTATTTGAAAAGCATATCTGTTACAGAAAAGATAGAAACTTCTCCTGTTCACCTCAAGATGAAGCTCAGAGAGAAGACCCAGACCCTATACCCAACCCATATCTTTCATTTCATTTCACTTCCCCAAAGCTATCCTAAAGCTATCACTCCAGCCAGGTAAGGTAATAGATAGTTATCTGGTGCTAAAGTGGCCAGTATCTGTGAAAGGAGTGTTAGGTTTCCACCCTGGCATAAAAACATATCTCATTGTCATATGCATGATGCCAGCTGAGATTTTGTAATGTATGACCTTTCACTGTGAATCTCAAGGCTGACTACAGTAGATTCCAATCTAAACCTCAGGCTTACTGTATGTGCCAATGTACTTGCCTATTCCTGCTTATAGAAAATGCTATCGAATTTGCCCATGTCTAGGCCTTCAGCAAACATTTTATGTAAGAAAGCAATACTAGTGATTATGCATATCTGGAGCTCCAAAAACTAGGGATGGGAAAATCTGTTAATTTTTGTTCTCTTAGTTTCTCATTAATCCAATCTTAAATCCAGTTCTCCATATTTTTACAGCAATTGGCTGTTTTAAAAAATTGTCATGAAAATCCATCACATTTTAGTGTGAATTTCTACTAATAAACATATTTTTGTATGCTGTTTTGACTACACATTCTTGCAAGCAAGTTATCTGAATATAATGAATTCCTGCATGTTATTTTTGCCAATTATGCATTTGTATGGGTACTACTCCCTATTATATGCCTTTTTGTAAACATTACATGGTTGGAGAATTGCATCACAAAATTCAGGTAAGTACAAATTTCAAAGCATGGCTGTGTTTCTGTTCTCATACTGTTTTTGAAAATGCAAATTTGACAGTTTCACATTAAAGGCAAATTGAATAGAAATTCTCCCCCATCCCTACCTGTAATACTACTTACCCAGGTTGCTTTGTTTGCCAGAAGTGTATTGAAAGTGTTTGGAGAGGTTCAGCAAGGCAGTATAGGGACTGGTCAGATATGCCATGTTTAAATCATCTTTTTCTCCTTTGTCTCTGTTTCTCTAAAATTCATGTTCATTTTTATTCTGCTCTCCTTCCCATGAATTTTAATTGGAAATGCTTTATTTAAACACACTCTCACACACACACGAACACTGTCAAAACATTTCCACCTAATGTCTTTCGAGAGACATATTGCCAAGTGATTCTTCCCCTTCTGTTGGAATATTTTATACTCTTAGATCTATATTCACTTTCAACATACTAATTTTCCAAGGAAAGCTTTCTTGGAAGGCACCTTTTAATGGATCGTACGCTTTTATTTCAGTAAAGGCAAATCAAAAAAGGAGAGTGGTAGCTTATGGTTTTATCTCCTCCTACCTCCTCCTACAAGGGGGACGTGGGTGGCGCTGTGGTCTAAACCACTGAGCCTTGGGCTTGACGATCAGAAGGTCAGTAATTCAAATCCCTGAGACGGGGTGAGCTCCTGTTGCTCAGTCCCTTCTCCTGCCAACCTAGCAGTTCGAAAGCACACCAAAAAGTGCAAGTAGATAAATAGGTACCACTCTTGCAGGTAGGTAAACAGCATTTCCGTGCACTGCTCTGGCTTCACCAGAAGTGGCTTAGTCATGCTGGCCACATGACCTGGAAAAACTGTCTGTGGAGTAGACAAACACCGGCTCCCTCGACCTGTAAAGCAAGATGAGCGCCACAACCCCAGAGTCGTTCACGACTGGACTTAATTGTCAGGGGTCCCTTTACCTTTACCTTACCTCCTCCTACAGTCATTTCCCTTTGCATTTTTTATTTATGTAGACTGCAGTCCTAACTCCTGACCAACAGCAGTGGAGTTTGCTGAAGTGGTGCAGCCAGCACTGCACCCACAGCTCCAGTTCTCACACTGGAAAGAACAGAAGATATGGGGCAGGGAGGTGGCAAAGAAATGGTCCTTTACTGCACCATCTCCCATACTGGTGCAGTTAGAAGTCCAGATCAAACCTGCTGACATCATGTGAAAACAGCAGGGTCCACATCCAGGATCCAACAATGAAGGAAGCAGTGTATGCCTTCTTCACTGCCTTCAGTTCTATGTAGTAAGTGTGATTATGTGCTCTTATACAGATTTGGTGTCTTCATAGCGCTTCTTATGTTGTTTGTACTCCATACATACATAACCTGGCTTGCTTTATTTTATTTTATTTTATTTTAAATAATATTTATTACTTTTCCAACAATTTAAACACAACAACAACAACAAAAAAGACAATACAATACAATACAATACAATACAAAGACACTACATAACACTAACACATTAAACTAACAAAACAAAACAAAAACCGTTTAAAACACATCAAACAATTTCAATATGAATGAATCTTTCATTCACTTATTTCAACAACCTCCTCACACCTCCCTTTTTGTATTCCACTTCTGTTAATTGTTTCAGCAATTCCTTTCCATCTTCCTCTGTTTTCTATCCTATAATTATCTTGACACATTCTAACCTTATTTTTTCCTTTAATACTCTATTAATCTATTTAGACTTAGTTCCTTATAACATTTCTACTAAAGCCATACAACTTCATTCCAACATCATAACCTGGCTTGCTTTATTCCATCCTTAATAGGATGAGGAGTCCTACAATGGGGGCAAGGACACGGGCAGGATTTGGCTGGCATGCCAGATTGTTATTTTCCTTCACTCTTTGTGGGCCAAGTTAGACTGGTGGGCAGAGCTACCCACCTTTTAGTCACCTGATGTCACAGTGGTGCCAGGTGACTTTTTTTTTTTTTGCTGTGCATGCATCTATCAGAGCATTTTGCAAAGTGCTTTGCAAGACATTATTGAGAAGCTCTTTTCCAAGCACTCCACCAGGCAGCACTTCAAAAGGGGCTTAGCAAGAGATAACCACTAGCTAATTCAGTGATGGATTTATGCACATGGGTCCACAGATTGTAAGGGGCCCTGGCTATAAAAAATATACTTGATCACTTTTTTAAAATATAGGAAACAGGAAAAACAGACATTGTTGTTCTGATAGGACAAAAATGTACTTCATAGCAATTTGTCATAATGTGTTTCTAAATATATTTTGTAAATGCTAAACCCTGCAATTGCTCTTGCCTTGCTGTACAATAAAATTTTTCATATATGCTGAATAAGATATCATAAAGTATTTTTCATTTCAAGATATTTCAGATGCAAACAGGCTTATTGCAAGATATGTTTTAGTTAGATTGTTGGTTGCGGTATTCTTGCCTATGTACCTGTATGTAAGCAAATGTAAAATGTTATCAGGTCTGTTTTCATTGTCCTCAGCAAGTCTTAATCTGAATGCTGGTTCTTGCAAATCCCCTTTCCAAAGTGTCACCTTTCATAGCTTTACACTGGGGTTTTCAGGTGCCTGAAAACTCTCTTTCAGCACAGCAAGGTTTTAGCTGCCTCCCCCCTTGTCAGGCGTGGAGTATCTTCTTCTCCCCCAGTAGCCTCAGAGGCAAGAAGAACAAACAGTTTGTATTTTATGGCTTTTTATTCAGTCATCTGGTTGCAAGACAAAAGATCCATGTCTCTACGCAGAGGAGACGTTGGCTACTCTGAGTCCTTCTTCTGTCTTCCACAACATCCTGGAAACCTGGAAGTCACATCCTTCTGCATTCTCTCTTCTTGAGCCCTTGGACTAGGAGGGTCTCCTGTACTCTCCAGGGAGTTTTCTGCTGTCTGCTTTCTAACCTCCTCCTCCTCCAGTATCTCGTAACTAGGCAACTCCTTATTCAGCTGTACACCATCCCAGTCTCCCTCGCCTTCTGAAACCGCTGGAGATAGGGGTTGCAAAACTCCCCCTCCCCTTCTCCTCCTCTTCTGGGAGGAACCGATCAGACCCACGGTTAATTTCCCATTCCTCCTGTTCAGTCCAGTCCCTGACACCCCTGATGTCATATGATGGGCAGGTGGGTGTGGCTTAGCCCAAATGGCCAAACACAGAAACGCACACTTACATCTATTTTAACTTCTTTATTTTAAACTCTGTCCCAGCATCATATCACCCTGCATCCTCTCAGCTGCTCCCATCTTTACACTTGGGCTTTCTGCAAGCAACCATCCTTTCACTCCAGTCTTTTCTCTCTCACTTTTCCAACAAATTATGCAGAAAGCAAATTATAAAAATGCACTGATGAAACAAATCATGTTAACTGAATTTGCCACCACATAGAAAACAGAGACTGTTTTTGAGCATTTTAAAAATGTAATACAAAACATGTAATGAATATTGCTTTGTATTCTAACAGATAAATACATCTTTTCTCACCTGCATGCAGCATATAGAAAAAGCATTCATTTCTAACCTGTTATGATCATGCCTTGATACACCTTTGTGCTCTTCTTAATTAGACCTTCACTTTTGTGTATAGCAAACCTCATATTATTTGCATTCTTTGTTATTCTCCATCCGTTTTCTGCTTCCTGCACCAAGCGGTAAAGCTTAAAATGATACATTTAGAGAAAAACAAAACCTGCCTTTCTTAGTCACTCCAAGCTAGTACAGCAAATTAAATGAATATTGAAAAGCCAGAATTTTTTTTTTCCAGATGAGTGAAACATTTTATGTATTTTTACAAGAAAAAATACAGGATTTTTGGGGTGGAGAAAACACTGACTGACAAAAGAGAAGCAGTGCTATTTTACATTTATATGAAATTTCATTATATATATATATCTGTATATCAGTTTAAATCATTTTCAGCTTTTTTGGTAACATCTCAACAGCAACTTTTGATCTAATTTCCACCTTCAACTGAAGGCCTGACAAAGCTGTTTTATGTTTAGGAAAGCTGGTTTTATGTTTCCCTTTCTAAGAATCCCAGCAATTCATCAATTAGAGTGTGTGGGATAATATACAGGAACATATTAATCCAGGTCTTGGGCCAATTTCCACTAAGACAACAACAGGAATTAGGGAGGGCAAGAAAGAAGAAATTGGCAAAATTAACTAAGCTATAAATTTTAAAAAGAAAAGTATCTGAAATGCAATTTCCAGTGTAATCATAAATAGCCTGCCTGTAGCTCGATCCACAATTTTAAGTGAAGTCAAGGACTAAATTCAACACTTCCACACCTTAAACAACGCTGTGAATCAGGATGCGAAAAACCATGCTGTTCACTAACTCCGTAAATGTGAATTGCCATGGCCTTTGTAAAATGGTTCATTTCAACTTGACCCTAAACAGATTCACTCATAAATATTTTACCAGCACAGATGTTTTTCCACCTGAAACACCTGGCCGATGACACCCAGCTGTGTGTTTCTTTACTCTCCAGAAGTGGTTCTCTCATACCTAAACCTAGCAGCTGTAGTTGCGGGAATGAGGTTTAAAAAATGGAGATGATTTTGGTGAATAATCCAGTTGCTCTTTGGGGGGAAGTGTCAGTACCTACCTTATCAGAGCATGAATGTAACATAGGCCTTACATTTCTTATAAAGTTGTCCTCCAGTCTGCATCACCGTAACAACTTTTTCAGTAGAGGACAGGATGGTTGGGCATAACCACTCACCTGACATCCAGTTGGTTGTGTTGCTGCTGCTTACTGCCAGATAGAAGGGATGGAGAGGAGGAAGCAGGAAGGTTGGTGTGGTACAAACACATGGCAGGTGTGTCAGATTTGCTCCATTGGTGCATTTGCTCCACACTGATCTTGCCACCACCTTACTGTTCACCTGCTACTGTCCAGTAAACAGCAGCGACATGACTGACCAGAGGTCAGGTGAGCAGTGTCATCCCACCACCCTGTCCATTAGAGAATGTTTTGTAACTCTGTAAGCTCTGGTTAGGAAAATAAGACATTGTAGCTTTGATATCCTGTAAAAATATAATGATTGTCTCAGCTATTGGGTTGCTGTCTCCGTAAGCATGCCATGTCTTGTCTTATCCTCATCTGTTAAGATCAAAATAAGGTATTATTCAAACATAACCTTTTTCTTTAGTCTAGATATTTCTTACACACAAACTATATGGGATATATATGTTTATCATACAGAAGAAACTGATGAGGTTGACCTGTTGAGTCTGTCATGGTTGCGTGAAGGTCAAGGCACAACATGACAACTGATGTTCAAAAGATGCACCATTGGTTCTGAGAGTTAAAGATGTAGTAAATGGTTTAGAAGAAATACAATGAGATTGCCCAGGTCCTCCAGGCAAAGTGGATCTTCTGGTTGTCGTTTGCAAATTTCCACATGTCACATCATTTAATGTCATATTCTCCAGGATTGTGTTAAGTCACGTCAAGTCATATCTTATAAAGCACAATTTAACATGAAAAGACATGAGGTATGCTGGTGAAAACTGGCTGGATAAAACTGTGTTGCATTTGTTAGTCTCTTCTACTGCTTAAAAATACGGATAGATCAATACAGAGTTAGATCAGCATTCCATCCAAGTTTTCAGACTTGGGATTTGTGACATTGAAATTTCAAAAAATTAAGTCCTAAAGTTTGCCCCACAAGAAAACAAGTACTTTGGAGGACAGGAAATACTGAACTGCACCACATATCAGAACACCGTGTTGATATTATCCAACTGTTACTTTCACGTTGCAAGCATAAACTCCAGTTCAGGACTGATTTACTTTCAGATCTGTCAAAACTTTGCAAATATCTCTGAGATTTTTTTAAAAAAGAAATTTAACATATAACAACCCTATCCTGAAAATATGTACCCAGATGTTAGACTCATAACTGTTATTAAGACTTACTTCTATGTAAGGATGAATAGGATTGTACCCTACATATCTTCTGTGCAACTTACTGGACATTAAACATGGTGTGACATAGCTTGTGAGATTAAAATACATAGAAATGTAGGTTGCTGCCTTGGAATATAGCTGAGTATTGTCTACAGCAGGAGTAGGCAGTGTGGTGCCTTCCAGGTATTGTGGATTATGACTCTCATAAACCCTGGCTATTGGTCCTGCTGGCTGGGGATGATGTGAGTTGTAGTTCACAACATCTGGAGGGCAACAAGTTGACTACCCTGGCCTAAAGTGATGAAGAATTTCCCTAGAGTTTCAGACACAAATATTTTCTAAATGCACCTGGAGGTGCCAGTGAACTATAACTGAATTGTGGCCCTTTCCCAGATACTGTATCCCAAATAATTTTCCCCCACATATGGTATAGTTTATACAGCTCCTACTTTCAAGGTATTTTACATAGGGATTAAGCATTTGAGTGTTTTTTTTATTCTTTTAAAATCCAACTTGGAAACAGTTCCTAAGTGGGCTTGTTAGGCTACAATGCCATTTACAAGTCTTTAGTTTTTTAACGTTACCTGCTGTATCAGTGAAATGGTTCAAGGGACAAAAGACTTAAGAGGAAAATGTCAACACTGATCCTCATTTATATTATTGTTGCTGTCTACAAGTGGCCAACGAACCTAGAGAATTTAGAAACATAGCTTTAATATTAATAGGTTCACTCGTGAGCTTTTGCTGGAGAGTTACTCCCCTTTCCCCCCTCGGTATCAAGTTTAATAAAGAGTGTGGCTTGAACTGGGATTTGTGGAGGATAAGCAAATAGCTTTTTAGCACTGTGAGATCCACTGGGCTTTAAAGTAACCCTCTTGAAAATCAATAAGTTATCGTTTTAAAAGGAAAACAGGAATAATTCAGTATTTTAAAAAGCTTATCAGATGGGCTGGCAGAGCTCTTCTTTTAGCACATCTGGTGGAGCTGTTAACTTTGAGAGTGGAAGCAAGAATGGATGAGCTCCAGTAACAGCTATGCTTCCCTCTAGCTACATGAGCCAGGAGAGAGCTTGCCAAGCCTATTGGTCTCATTAAGCTTCAGGAGTAAAGGGGGGGGGGATACAGCAACAACACCCTCAAATAAAATAGCTTTCAAAATCTCCTGGGTGTAACACTTTGGCTCATTTTTCATTCATCTTCACAGAAAATTCACTCACGTTCAGAACTTTCGTGTACCTCCTATGAATAAATTTGCATTAGTCAACAAGGATTGCAATGAAAGGGAAGATAATATTAAGTTCCCTGCTGAGAATATGAAACATGCTTTTGGAGGTGAGAGGTTGAAAGGACATGCTTTTGGAAATTCCAAACTGGAAGTATAACAAGTCTGATATGCTTCACAAATCAGGGCTGTGTACTTCCTGAACTTCGAGACAAAAGGGGGTCATTTGGTTGAGGTTCTCATATTGCAGATTGTGCTTATGAAGGCATATTGGGTTGGATCAGAGACTCCCTAAAGTCACTCTGTGGATCCAGGGCCCCCAAAACTACAGCATTTTTAAAGTGACTGCAGCATAAAAAATCAAATGCAACCTGTCTAGGGAAACAACATGAACTGGAATGGGCAGAGGATGGAAAGGAAGGGAAATCTTTTGTTTTGTCTGACAGTTCTGGATATTAATCACAGTTATTTACCCAGCATACTCCAATCAACATGACTAGGAGAAGGGGGTGTTGAAGGAAATATTAAAAACTGTGTGTGCTTTTCATATGGATCTATTCTGTTTTCCCACCCCTTTTCCCTCTGCAAGTCGTAGAAGAATTAAAGAGTTGGGAGGTATCCCCAAGATTCATCTATTCCCCCACTTGCAATGCTGGAACTAAAGCTAAGTCAATGCAGAGATCTCTTTCCCCCAGGTAATAATAATAATAATAATAATAATAATAATAATAATAATAATAATAATTTATTTGTACCCTGCCCATCTGGCTGCGCTTCCCCAGCCACTCTGGGCGGCTTCCAACAAAGATTAAAAATACATAAAAATGCCACACATTAAAAACTTCCCTGAACAGGGCTACAGAGAAGAGACTATAACATTTGTTTATGCCAATCTATATGCTGAGATGCAGATTTAGAAATAATAACTATAATTTTCATAGAAATACATTCATATCTGCACAGTGGGGAAGATTGTGAACAAGAGGCCTTTTCTTCCTGGCCAGTCCATTGCACAGGTGTTGACAGTTGAGGAACAATTTCAAGGCTTCTGTTCTCCCTTCATACAGTTATTTGTCTTGAAACTGAAGTTGGACTGGCCGCCCTTCAAACAGAAGAAGGCTGTTCTCTATAAAGAAAGGCAGATGGCCACCCTAGCTACATAGCCACCATCAGGTTTTAACCCTTGACCATGCAAAGCAAATTTACAAAAGTAGTTTGCCCTTACCATTGGGCAGATGTCAGGATCAAAGGCTGCTACTGATTCATTTTTGTACTACTGGTCTTTGCAAAATCTACTATAAAATCAGACTTTGAGATTTTATGTTTTGGTTTGGGGTTTTATTTTGTTTTATTAAAAAAAAACCTGTACTACCTCCAACCTTGTATGCAATGTCCTGCAGCAGTGGGAAAAGGTGGGGCACCTTTTTCAGCTTGAGGGTGGCATTTCCTTCTGGGTAACCTTCCAGGGGCCACGTGCCAGTCACACAGATAAAAGGGAGCAGAGCAATGCATGTGATTTTTACACTTGTATAGTAGGGTGGTTTCTTCACACTCACATATCCCCATATCACCTTTATCCAGGTAACCAAGAGGCATTATCAACATTCAAGGACACTCTCCAGGCACGCAAAAGTACTCCAGGAAGGTGCAAAATATAGGACCTCTGAGTTTGGCTGGGGAGGGTGTGTGGCTTGGGGAGAGTCTAGAGTGCCAGAAATAGATAGATAGATGATAAAGGTAAAGGGACCCCTGACCATTAGGTCCAGTCGTGACCGACTCTGGGGTTGCAGCACTCATCTCGCTTTACTGGCCGAGGGAGCCGGAGTACAGCTTCCGGGTCATGTGGCCAGCATGATTCAGCCACTTCTGGCGAACCAGAGCAGCACACGGAAATGCCGTTTACTTTCCCGCTGGAGCGGTACCTATTTATCTACTTGCACTTTGACGTGCTTTCAAACTGCTAGGATGGCAGGAGCAGGGACCGAGCAACGGGAGCTCACCCCATTGCGGGGATTTGTACCGCCAGCCTTCTGATCAGCAAGTCCTAGGCTCTGTGGTTTAACCCACAGCGCCACCCACGTCACAGATAGATAGATAGATAGATAGATAGATAGATAGATAGATAGATAGATAGAGATAGATGTGTGGGGGGGAGGGCCATATTCCCCATCCCTGCTCTGCAAAGTAACAGACATACAAAAGAGGAGCTTACAATTTAAAAACTATGCCTTCTCTGAAACATATTTAGGTGGCCAGATTTTTTTGAAGAAAGCTGAAGCTGGAAGATTGCAGGGTAAATGCAGTGTTCAGCATCCGTTCCTTCTTGACATTTTCCTAATTGAAATGACCCCACCCACACTTTACAGGTGTTTGTTGGTGAGCGACCCATGTCTGAAGACACAGCTGCACCTCTGTCAATATACTTTTGCCCTCAGTAATAGTGGAAGCAAGCTGTATATGGTTGAGGTTTCCAAACTCTGAATGGGTTAACCACATGAAATACCACTCACACATTTTGCAAAGAAACCCTCGCTTCTGAAACCTTTCTTGTATTTTAGTCCTTGGAGGCAAAGTTCACCAGCATGGTGAAGGAATTCATGCTGGCTCTTTCCATCCCTCTCTCTCCGTTGTATTTTAGCAAGTCAGAGTGAAGGACAAGGTGTCAGCTGAGCATTTGTAGACTAAATTGTCAATCCTTTTACTCTGCTCTGTTTTACCCGGTGACAGTGTCTCATCCAAACTTGAATGCTTCATTTTGGGGTTGAGCAGTTACATGAGTGCACATGATCAAACACAGCTTCATCATCAGGAGTTTCTGTTTCTCTTTGAAACAACAACAACAGAAAGATATGTGGGTGTAATAAAAGAGTTTGAAACAACACAGAGAGTTTGACAGTTGTTAGGTCAAATGCAAAGGACAAAGAGTTAGATCAAAGAAATCAGGCTTTTCCTCCTGGCCCCCCGAGATTCTGAGTATATTATAGGGTTGTGTTGATGCTACATGAAGAGAGAGAGAAAGAGTGTTCATATGCAAACAGAAAAGAGTAATAGTTTGTTGAAAAGTGAATTGATGAATAGATATATGAATGATTCACATAATAAACATAACACATAAACACCAGCAATTGGGAAACACTGGCCTGCGAGAGCTCCAATTGGAGAACAGCCTTTATCAAAGGTGTCAAGGACTTTGAAGACACACAGACGCAGGGAGAAAGGGAGAAACATGTGAAGAGGAAGGCATGTTTGGCAAACTCTCACCGTGTTCAACTTCCGCCCATGGAAGGATGTGTGGAACCCGAAATGGCCTCCACAGGCACTTACAGACTCACTTTTAAAACCGTGTTCATGGAAGACAATCTTACTCGGCTGCGATTGATCGCCAGAGAAGAACAAGAAGAATAAATTGCGTATCACATAATATATATTACATACAGTCGTTCATGAAAAAGCAATAGAAACTATCAAATGCTCATTGAGCAAAACAGCATGTATGTGAAAACAGTGCAGGTATACCCATTTTGAATGTGGAGTTGCCTAACATTCACACATGAGATGGTAACCCTGTTCCTGCAACAAGCCTCTGTGTGTGCCCATGGTATTCCTCCTAATACTGTATATGAGGTCCATGGGGATTTTTTAAATAAATTATTTTATTGAAAGATTTTCATGGATAACAAAGGTACATACCACACCTATGTTTTCAGTTCATAGAGTCCTTTCTCCAGATGCTGCAAGGATCCAGAGCCCATCACAGTTCCTTGAATCATTGACATGTGGTACTCCTTTCAATAAAGAGAGATGGAAGTGTGACAAGGGCACACTCAATCATTTCTTTGATGTCTGGGAGAGACCCTCATTCTCCACACACCAAGGAAATTTTTCTGTACACATTGAATTGGATGGACAAAGGATATGTATATTCTTTATTACAAATGCTATGTACATATCTTTGGCTGCAACCCTATCCACTCTTACTTAGGAATAATTCCCACCGCACAGAGTGGAACCTATTTCAGAGTAAACATGTATATGATTGTGTTGCTATTATATAAGCCCCAAAGGTATTATCTGATATTGCCATATTTGAAATAATTGTTATTCATCTCGTTTCTGTTGGAGTTAATAAACTAAATAAAATAAAAGCTTTGTGTTGTATTGTGTTGTACACCTGCAATGTATTTTCTGAAATTGTAATTTTAAGCAGTTCCAACAACCACAAAAGAACTGCAGGGTATTTTCAGATCTATTGAAGTTCTTCTTGACATAGCTATCATGAATGCTTGAAAATGACAGCTGATTGTCAAATCTATGAATCTGCTATCATGCATCTGCAAAAGTCATATGAAATGATGAGGTCATATCTTTAGCTGATGTGTGCTTATAGTAGCATTGTTCCATTCTGTAGTAGCAGCTGAGGAGCTGATCAACAGCCTCTTGTTAGAGTAGTAAATTAAGCACTAACACAGAATAATGATAAATAACTCTTTCATGTGTCCAGTACAAGTGATTCATATAAATTGCACTTCAAATGCCAATCAGCCGTGTTGAATACTGACTGCCATGACCATGCTATAGGAATTTATTTGCTAACGAAATTTCTTGGTATTTACTTGTCGCCATCATCTTCTTTTTTCAGAAATACAAAGTATCTGGATAATTGCAAGATACCTTTGTTCTTTTTCAAATGGGGTTTCAAAATTTGAAAGGATCCAAGTGAGCAAAATGTTGTCAATAGATACTGCTATCACAAACCCTTCTGAATAAAACCAGCAGTTTTACTGCTGAGAAACTAGAAAAGCATATAGTTTAATATTTAATATTTAGGAGTTTTTATTCCACATTTTAGAAAAATATCTTCACATATGGTGGGCATAATGGAATGGTCATGGGAATTATACTCACAAATAGATAATGTTTATTCTCCAAGACCTCCATCTTATGGTTCCTGGAATATTATACATATTGCAGGTCTGTGAGCAGAGGAGATTGCTGCCATAAGTCCTTTGACAGAAGTGGTGGTGGGAGAAAGAGGCCTACTAAGAACAGATCAAATGAGATAAGGATCCATCCCATTTCCCTGATAAGGGAGAGGGAATATACCAGCCCTGAGTCTTGCAGAACTTTATATTCATGTCTGTTAGAATTCATTTTGTTAGATTTGGCCCCTTTCTCCATCCTGTCAAGCTCATCTTAAATCCTGTTTCTGTATTCTAGATTATCTGCTGCCCTATCCATTATTGTGTCATCTGCAAATCTGATGAGCATTTCTTCCAGCCCTTTGTAAAAACATTGGGTCCTGGAAAACACTGAAAAATGCACCCTGCATCACTCCTTTTCTTTCCAGGTTGATGACAAGTCAGTGATCAGCATCTTGGGATACAGTTCACTGAGCAACTACAAATTCACTTAGAATTAGCACACAATCTAGCCCACATTTTACCAGTCCACCAAGAGAATATAATGGGAGACAGTATATTGCATGGCAAGGTCCCAAACCCTCCCGGGAAGTGGAATAAAGACACATGAAACAGTATTTTAGGCTAATGGGCGAAAAAGGCCACAACTTTATGGGTTACAGAATGTGAGTGGTATTGGCTTAGGCACTGGAAACCACACGACTATATCTGACTCCTACCCGTCTGCAGGAGTCTTGGAAGGGTTAACCACCAGAAGGGGAGTCCTGCTGATGCACATCAACTAGGAACTCCCCCAGGGTCACCGCTAGGGGTTGTGCCATGGCCCTAGCCCCCCTTTTGGGGCTTCAGACAGGACCATGCCCCTCAGATTCCTTTAATGGAATACCCTTGAAATAGGAGGGGTAGGTGATAGCCACTACCTCCCCTCACCTTCAACCTAATTCTCCAATGCCTAACCGCCAAACCTTACAAAGTTGTGATGAATTGCTATGAGGTAGGCGAAAAACCAAATGGCCGATGCCAATTTGCCAAGTGAAAAAACAGGCGACCAACCAAAGTCCATAGCAAGGTCAGGACATAAAGAGCTTAACCTAAGGAGGGGGGGGGAGAGAAGTGTCTGAGCAGGAAGAAAGGGAACATGTCCTCAGCCGTGGGCAGTTTAAATAGCCCGTACCATGCCCCCGGACTGTTCGAATTGGACAGTCTTGGGTTGATGCAGCCGAGGACCAAATAATGGCGCTGGGGCTATCCCACCCCATGCGTGTGGGGAGGGCTTGCTCCCAGCCTGCAACGTCATCTCCCCAGGGATGGGAAATGGCTTTGCGGCAGTACACTTTTCTACGGAGAAATATGACTTTGTGATAGAATAGATCATGGGTAGTGGCCCCAAGGGAAGAAGCAAGCTTCTTAACAATTGGATCCACACTTGCATTGCTGCAGTTCAGTATTTTGGAAGCATCAGCCTGGTTGCCTTAACAGTGATAATCTGGTATCTCCCACCAACCATTCAGAGCAAAGGGTCCCTCCGCCGCCGCTGTAGCCACGAGCAGAGGATCCCGCCGCCGTCCGTATGGCACTCGAGTGGTGCCAGAAGCAAACCGCTACGTACAACGCATGCGCAGTGCTGGTACTCACCATGACATAAGTGCCACACTTTAGAACAACAACAGAAAGCAGTGCCTGTACTGCATACCACTGAGTACCCCCTGGGGAAAAGTACTAGGTACAACCCCTCATGTGGACAACTGTACGAAATCATTCCCACAAATGCATTTTATCCTCCTTGAAGTGTTTGTGGATTTAAATATGCCACAGCAATATTTTAGATGCATAAAGGGGAAAGGTTTCAGGAACTGGACAGGTAGAAGAGGTAAGATAAAAAGTTCCTAGAGGCTGAGTTGAGTCCCCAGTCGTCTACCCCAAACAAGCGCCTATGAAATTGGTTTTCTGTACATTGCCTCAAATGTAGAGGAACAATGCCACAAAAGTGCACCTTTTAATAATGCCTGTTCCAAATAAGTAAATGCTTTGACTTCTTGCATTGCAGTTTTAGAAGTGCCAAGTATTATTATTTCTCTTGCAATTCAAAATGAAATCTATTACTGTGAGCTACAACTGCTTTAACCTCCGTTTACAAAGCATATAAGAGCTAAATTAAACTAAGATATTTGGTTTTTTTTATAGCTGGCATTCACACTGTTGAACCTTTTGATTAACCTCCAGATTATTTTTTCTTTCTCCTTGAAAACTTTCCTTCGGTTTATTTGCCTCTATTGGACATACTTCTTGGCCAACTGGCTTGCTGAGATATCCTCTCTGGTAAATGTGGTTTTTCCCCACAGACTCATGCAGCCTGCTGGTTTCCAAAGGTCCCTGGGGGAAATTCCCACCAAATAGTTCTTTTTAAATCAGTCTCTGTCCCACCCACTCACATTCGTTTCAACTACAATTTCCTTATCTAAGCTGTGCTAGGATAAGCATAAAAGCATTTATTACACATGCTTTTATTTGGTCCTGAAGTCCTGCAAATTGCAAGTGAAATTCATTTTAATAACAGCAGTCCTAATCTTTCTGATACATAATCTACAATGTAATAAAAAAGTAGAAAAGCTCACACAGTGTGCAAGTACAATTGACACTCAAACACACATGCACCAGCCTCAGGCACTTTATCTTTTTTTCAATACAATGAATATAGTTTCAAGCTACACTCACCATGAACATGTGAAGCTGCTGTATTGTGGATACAGCCACTGATATATTTTCTAATAAGATGGGGGGAGGAGAGAGAAGGCTGCTCACGTGGAAAAATAATTTGGAGCCCCCTAGCATGCAAGTTGGTGATTATTTGTTTATTTTAAATGCATAACATACCCTCCAACATTTATCCCATGAAAATAAGAACGTCCCATTCCACAATGATAATTTTACTATTTATACCCCACACATCTTGTTGGGTTGCCCCAGCACTCTGAGCAGCTTCCAACATATATAAAAACATAATAAAACATTAAACATTTTTTTTAAAAAAAAATTCCTTATACAGGATTGCCCTTATACCCTCCCACGTTTCACCAATGAAAATCTTAAGGAAAAGCAGGACATTCTGAGATCAAATCAGAAACCAGGATGGCTTCTCTAAATCAGGGAATCCCTGATTTAAATCCCTGGAAAATAGGGACAGTTGGAGGGTCTGCAAAAATGTGTGTGTGCGCGCACGCGCGATTGATTGAGTGGAAATATAAGAACTGGTGACAACCAGTGGAAACCTCCCAAGTGGGTGTTCTGGGGGCAGGGAGGTGCTGACCCAGCAGGGATCTTTGGGATCCCTGACTGGCCCCATTGTTGGCCTGACTGCTGGACAAACTCTAAGCTGTCCCAGAGATTTCCCTGTTCCCATGTTCAGCAGGGCTGTGGATGCAACAGTGGCCTTCCCACTACACTAAGTCCTGCTGGGCAGTAGCCAGGGTTAGGATTGCACCTGAAGGAAATATTTAGACTGAATTAGTGGCAGTGAAAGTTAAAAGCATAAGGCCAGCAGGTGCCTTCAATAAGGTGTGAGAGCCAACTAGCTACCAGGCCAGATTCAAGGTTCTTTTATTAATTCACAAAGCTGCAAACGACATGTGCCCAAAGGAGCATATATGATCACTTATGCTACTCCTTGAGCCCTGAGATCCTCTTTTAGGCTACTTTTTTGTTTCACCATCTTGCTGAAATTCAGTTGACCTTTACTAGGGACTGATGCTTAAGGCTGTGTCCTGTGGAACTTTCTGCCAATGGAAACTGAGCAGGAATCATTCTTGCCTCCTTTTAGGTAAAGGTAAAGGGACCCCTGACCGTTAGGTCCAGTCGTTGATGACTCTGGGGTTGCGGCGCTCATCTCACTTTATTGGCCAAGGGAGCCAGAGCACAGCTTCCGGGTCATGTGGCCAGCATGATGAAGCCGCTTCTGGCGAACCAGAGCAGCACATGGAAATGCCGTTTACCTTCCCGCCGGCGTGGTACCTATTTATCTACTTGCACTTTGAACTGCTAGGTTGGCAGGAGCAGGGACTGAGGAACAGAAGCTCACTCCGTTGCAGGGATTCGAACTGCCGACCTTCTGATCGGCAAGTCCTAGGATCTGTAGTTTAGACCACAGTGCTACCCTCACCCCTAGTTGCCTCCTTTTAGGCATTGCCTAAAAACAGTTTTCCAGCTATGCCTTTGAAAAGTTGTTTTCTTTTCACCAGTAATTATTGATATTTTTACTTATGTTTCTGTTTGTATTTTTATTGCTCTTATTGCAATTTTGTATAAGGTACACTGTCTTGTTCTATTTTATTTTGTTTTTAATAAAGGTGTGGTTTATAAATATTTAAACAAATAAATGAAATAAGTGGTGAGGTTCCTGTCTGAGGTAATATAAAGGTGGGCCCTTACACCATTTTTTTAAAAAATAGAATCAAGTGATCACATAAATGGAAAAATAAGAAATCTGTATTGTTACAATATTCAAACCTCTGTAATGAAAATTCAAGCCCCAATTCAGCCATGAAGCTCACTGGGTGACTTTGGGCCAGTCACCATCTCTCAGTCTAACCTACCTCACAGGGTTGTTGTGAAGATGAAATGGAGAGGGAAAGAAGTGTGTATGTCGCATCAAGCCCTTTGGAGAGATGGTGGGATATAAATATAATAATAAACAGTAAAATAAAAAAGAGGAGAAAAACATGGATATGAAATGTTCATTTAACTTATTTTAAAACAGCTCACTCTTCCTTTGATGTGTAATTGTAATCAGATTGGTCAATGGCGCTGCAGGTAACAAGAACCTATGGAATTTGAAATAAGAAGCAGTACCTAGAGAGCATTGCAAATATATGCATGAACCAACACAGTGTATCTTTTGAATTACGTTGCTTTTTCAAAAGAATGTGTTGTGTCAACAAGACTAATCTCTCTGGATGCATAGACCAAAGGAAAACCTAATATAGCGGAGAGCATTTGTAAAACCTTCACTGTTTTCAGGTGAAAGTATATTTTACCCAAGCCTTGCAATGATTTATTTGATTCAACATCTAGAACTGTTTGGGTACCTGTTTCTATCAAATGGACACTCACCTGATGGTCAAGTCAAGCAAGAAAACAAAACAAACACACTGTATTGTGTTTTAGCATTGTGTTTCTGAAATCTGCATTGCACCGATCAATTTGTCAGTGTGACTGATGCAAAAAAAGCATAAGCACCGGGCTTTTTGCAAATGGGGATTTTGAAGGTAAAAAAATCAAATGGAGAGCAGCACACTGTTCAGTAATTTTTGCCAGGCTCAACATAAAGAAATCTTAACCTCTTTTAAATCCAACTTTCCCACTGCAGTTACAGAATTCTGACAGCACTACATTGTGCAGATGCTCAAAAGAAAATGTGAGCAGCTGGAAATGAATAAATGATTTTTCTTCTGGTTATGTACACTGGAATCTAAGGACAAAGATGCCACTACCTTGAATAACTATAAAAAGGAGGAAACTAGTGACAAGGACAAGGCTTTGGGTGGAGAATACAAAACCTTAGCAGGGAATACAGCTTAGGCTATGAGATATGATCTTCTGTAACTCTGTTCACATGACATACCTATGAATATGTAGAGGAGAAAGTGGGGTCACCCCTAGCTCCCCCCAATCTCTAGGCACTCATCAACAGCTTTGAGGAAGCTTTGAGTGCCCCTTCTAGCAGGAAATGGAGAAGGTGTGTGCGTGTAACAGATGCTTTCCTTCCTTCCTTCCTTCCTTCCTTCCTTCCTTCCTTCCTTCCTTCCTTCCTTCCTTCCTTCCTTCCTTCCTCTCCAGTGGGCAGGGGAATGTTCTTTCTCTTACTCAGGGATGTGGCCACCATTTTCCTCAGAAGTGCAGGTGCCTTCATGGAAAAGGCAAAGCAGCAGTGAAGGATGCCCATGAGTAGTAGGAAGACCAGAGATTTTTTTATTGGGGGGGGGGAATAGTGCACATGTTTCCCTTCTTTCCCTTGCAAGAAGTGCATGGTTTGGGCAGTGGCGGAGCTTCATGCTCCAGCAGCAGGGGAGGAGAGCAGGCAGGGACGGGGCTGGCATGCATCCTGGGGCAGGGCACGCCACCCACCGTGGGCGGGGGGGCAGGCGTGATGGCACCCTGGGGATTGCGTTGCCAGGGATGGTGCACTCCCCCACACTCCTCTTCCTTTGCCAGTGGGTTTGGGGTGGGGTTATGGGCTGCTTACACAAAGTCGTAGGGCAGTGCTTTTTTTTCTAGAAAAAGAGGTGCAGGAACTCCCACTTTTTTATGGACAACCCTATGTTGAGCTTTTTTTCGGGGGGAAACAATACAAAGCCACAAGTGAGATGCTTCCAACATGCAGCTCTGGGCCCCATGCCACTATACAGCTGCCAGTATGCTAAAAAAAGGTGCTGGAACACACCAAAGAGGTGGTGGAAGTCAATGAGTTGCGGCTGAGAAACAGCCCTGTCATAGGGTATTCAAAATGGGCAATGTTTCACAAACCGCACAATAATAACAAACAGATGTGTGGTCCTTATGCAACAGCATGTGGGAACAGCAAACAAACCGGATTGATAGGGAGGCGTAGAGGGCATGGAAAATGTGGTTTGTTCAGCTGTGGTGTGGCTGAGCCCTTAGCATGTGGTCCCAAACCAGGCTTATGGTTTGTCTCTTCCCGACAAGCTGTAAACCAAAGAACGCAAGAACAAACTGCAATGGCCATGGTTTCCTGTCCAGGAACTGGCATATTTGTGCACTTGCACTAATCCACAGTATGGTTTAGCATGATATGCAAACTAGTTTGTAGAATAATGCTACTCAAATTGTGAATAATGTTTAATTCAAATGTAGAAATTCAGAGGAATAAAATACTGGAGGTTATTCTTCTTTTTCTACATATGAAACTTTCTTTTGTTGCATTTATAATGTGAGCCCCCCCCCTTTAAAAAATCCACTTTATTTTAGGAGGGAACTAATCATTATTATTATTTTAAAAAACATGCATAATAAAATGTGGAGCAGGTAGGTTTACAGGACAGTTTTACTCTGTAAGGAACTACGACTAGGAAATTCTTATCCTTAACTGTCAAATTGGGATGCCAAAGCACGGAACACTCATTCTTCATGATTCCAGCTAAGATTAAATTTCTACCTGAGTACATCCTGGTGAGTCATTAGGAGTGAGATTGTCAAGGATATCAAAGCCAGCATTCTGTTCCAGTACAGGCGTGGGAGTTTTGAGATGTGCATGGAGCTCTGTGGCCCACAAAACATTTCCCATTCATTTAAGTGGAAGAAGTTAATCCAGATAGCATTCCTTTGCACACAGAGAACTACTACCTCTCCACAGATGTAATGCAAGCTGCATGTACAGGAGGCACTTAGGTTGTGCACTGGGGCACATGTGGAGCTCTGGGCCAGGTATACTGTCAAATTCTGCTAAGAAGATGGACAGCCTTCAGATGAGTAGTCATGCTTCCAGTTTTGATGTGTAATTATCAACTGTAGCCACTCAGTCTCCAAATGAATGACTTATTAAACATTGCTTTATTCTCTGAAATTGCCTAACTGTTAACATGATGTCACCCTAGATGAATAAATGTTATAGAATAATAAAGAAATCCAGTGTATTCACCATATTTCAGGTTAACAATAAAACCAAATATTTTCAAAGGCTCTTATTGTGTGGCAATTGCAAGCTTGCAGAAGTATACACAGCTATGGAATGATTGACACTCTCTAATTAATATTTGAACTGCCTGCTGGTTGAGCGGCATGAGAACAATTTCAATTTTGTTTTCATAATGACACTTTTCTTTCCTATGGGACATAATGCAATATGAAATGAGAGAGTAGATGAAATTTAAGGTCAACATTCTTAAGCCAAAGAGGACTGTCACATGGAAGATGGAGGAAGCTTGTTTTCTCCTGCTCTGGAGGGTAGGACCCAAACCAATGGATTCAAGTTACAAGATTCTGACTAAACATCAGGGAGAACTTTCTGACAGTAAGAGCTGTTTGACAGTCGAATGGACTTCCTCACGAGGCTGTGGACTCTCCTTCATTGAAGGTTTTTAAGTAGAGGTTGGGTGGCTATCTGTCATGGATGCCTTAGTTGAGATTCCTGCATTGCAGGGGGTTGGACTAGATGGCCCTTGTGGTCACTTCCAACTCTATGAGTCTATGATTCTATGAAACAGAAGCATCCAGTTTCTCCAACACTGCAGAAAGAAAAAAGAAGGGTGCATGAATCACTAGGTCCAGATGGTCTATCCAACAATAACTGCATAGATGATACAGTTCTAGAGTATACTTAGCAATCAAGGGGCATGTTCTCTTATGGATCTGAAACAGTTTAAATAACAGGAAGCAGTGAGTAGGAATAAAATGACAGTTCTCACAAAGGCAGGATGATGTAAGAAGCGAGATCTTACAAGAATGTGTATTGTGACACGTGCTTTATAACTTGACCATAACTGACCTGGAGTAAGGTATAAGCAGTAAGATGGCCAACACCAAATTATTCAAGGTGATAAAAACAAACAGTGGTTGCAATGCACTATAAAAGGATTTCTCTAAAATAAGTGAATGGGCAATAAAATGACAAATGTGGTTCAAGGTAAGTGAGTGATAAGTGATGCACATTTGGGCAAAAAAATCCTATTGACTGATGGAGTCTGAACTGGGGATCTTGGGTTCATTGTGAATAACACATGGTGACATGCATGAGAAAGGTGAATTCCATGGTAGAAATCAGTAGTGAAAGGAAAATAAAGGTGTTGATCTTGTAATGTGTACAACATTGCAACCCACAGCAGCCCAGTCTCAGTTTCCAGTCACTGAAATGGGAAACATCAGTATTATAATTGCCGGAGCTCACATTTCTAGCAAGGAAAAGGCAGAGATCATAAAAGACTAAGGTGATTCCTGAAAATTCCTAATTTGCGCATAGGAAATGCCAACTTTGAGGTAACAACTTCAACTACCTGTGAATCGTCATTCTGCACATGTGCTTCTTGTAACTCTGCAGTTTATAGGTCAGACAATGCATAAGGCGCTGATAGAGCCCCAAAGCCTTCAGCTCAACCTTGACTACTAATGGATGTTCCGTACATTTTTAATATATGTGAGATAAGTTCCTTCATTTTATTTTATTTTATTTTAAAAAACTCCTTTATAAAAACAAACCAAAAATACTTCTTCTATTGCCAGCTATAGTAAAGATACTTGGGGAAATGACTGAGAATATTTTCTATCTCCAGTTTCCACTGACCTGCACGCTTCCTTTAATTACTATTGCCACAGGAAGATCATAGAATGATAGTCACTTGGCATCTAAATTATTGTCCAAGGTATTGCTAATGTGTATGCACAGAGGGCCTGCTTTGCAGCACAAATTGTATGTATGAAAATTATCAGGAACAAGTTAGCAAATATAATTTCACCAGCAACTAGTGCCAATAAATAAATCCTCACATCAGATCTTCAGGGTTGCTGTGCTCCCTCTGGTGAGAGAGGAATACATCTCATAGTTCTGTGAAAGAGTGTGATACCTGATTCTTTTCTTATTGGTAAATCTGTCACTGCAAGCTTTACAACAGTCCCTAAGCTTTTAAAACAGTTTTCCTTAGCATGGTGTTAATGATGGACCTTGAGGTCTCAAATTTCAGCAGTGCTCTGTGAGACACCAACATTCGGCACCACCACCACCTCACCTCTCCTTCCATTCTACACCATATATGTGGGGCCCCTGGGGTTCCACTGTCAGTGCAACCAAACCAGGCATGCTCCCCAAATCTGCCTCTGAATATGTCCTCCAGATGTTTTCCGATGCCAAGTCCTGTCATCAGTTGTGCTAGCTGGGGATAGTGGGAGTTCTGGCCAAAGCTGGGTTCCTAAACAAACATTGCTTGCACTTGCAGCTCCTACAGAATCAAAGAGAGGGCCTCTTTTTCCCCTCTATCCTTGAAAAGATGCACCTCACCCCTTGGCTTTTAGTATCTGCAGCTGAGTAGCATCACTGCCAAAGAGCAATAGTCAAGTATTCCAGTCCTGACAAAACACCCTTTTATTTGTTTATTTATTTGTTCTCGGTAGTGGCATCCGCCCTGTGGAACGCCCTCCCACCAGATGTCAAAGAGAACAACAACTATCAGACTTTTAGAAGACATCTGAAGGCAGCCCTGTTTAGGGAAACTTTTAATGTTTGATGCATTGCTGTATTTTAATATTTTGTTGGAAGCAGCCCAGAGTGGCTGGGGAAGCCCAGCCAGATAGGCAGGGTATAAATAATAAATTATTATTTTTGTTGTTGTTGTTGTTGTTGTTTTCCTGTCAAGCGCTCAGGGCTTGACCCTTTCTATGGTCACAACAGTCCTATGAGGAAGCTTACACTGAGAGATAGTGATTCACCCAGCATGACACAGTATGCTTTGTGACTGATCAGGTATTTTCACAGAGCAATAGTTGCTGGATTATTCTTGACCCCCTTCCCTTGTACTCAGTCTCTCACTGTCACTGCTCTGATCAAACTCTGGGCAGCATAATCCTAGCTCCAACTAGAGAGCAAGGCATATATCTAAGTATCTACTGTATGCAGAATGAGGGTTATGGGTGAAACCCCATCCAACTTGATTCTGCTGACCACAAGCAGTGATTTATTTGCATGTAATATTAGCATGCCAGTGACTGATGCCCAATGAGACGTGCCACTGGAGTGCTATCATTACATAAGTATAAGCCAGGACTCACAGCAAGTGTATTTAAATGTAGCAACACGAAAGGGCATCAGCTGAAGGGTAAGTGCCAGCCATGAAGACTGCACAACTCAGGATCTGAAAGCAAGGCTGTGGGGTATGCTTTGTTCATTGACTCTTCCTGGCACCACTATGTGCTTCCATTTTGGTACCACAGTGCTAAACTGAGAGTATGAAGAATTGCCCTAAGGGATCCCAAAGCAGCATTGCCCTAAGGGGAAAGTTTATTCATTCCGTTTTGTGGAATGAAAGCAGGAATGAACACAAGTTATGTACAAATGCCATGTTTTCTCCTTTCACTTCAAATAAGCCACCCTAGGGTGGAATCACACAGATGGTGGAAAGGGAGGAAAGGATAGAAAGCAATTTCTGAAATAAAATAGGAAAACTTATGGGAGACCAGACCAGGTAGCTTTGTGGCATAAAAGGTCAATTCTGACAACAACTGTCTATGTTATACCACTGATAAAATAAGGTAAATGTATTATGCCCTAACGCATTCAAAGGTCATTCATAAGACTGGTTTGGAATGGGTCTTACATCTTATATTAGTATTGGCTGGGTCTCCCCAGCCTTTCTCACTCTTCGAGAACAGTTCTACTAAGGGAAATGGCCGTAGCTCGGTGATAAAGCATCGGCTTTGAATATAAAGAGATCCAGGTTCAATCCTCAGCATCTCAGTGCAGGGCTGACTCCTTACAGTTAGTGTAGACAGCACTGGGCTAGCATTTGACTTAGTATAAGGTTGCTTCCTAAGAACACATTTGCACTTTTTCAACCACAAGGATAGCCCCCACCCCACCCCATTTCATGGAAACCTATGATGTTTCTTGAGCTGTAAGAACTGACTGGATGAAGTTTTTAAAAGTTATTGAATTACAAACAGGGCGATCACTGAGCTGAATGTAAGGTCTTGCTTCACTTGACCAATTAAAAAGACAACTGCTGACATGAAATACATGTTTTGAGAACCACACGCTCCCAAGCCTGGGGCAGAAAAATCAATAATGTAGCAAAACGGGATTAAGTAAAATCACAAGTGCCAAACTTTGATTAATTGGAGGCATAGTCCTGGCGGACAAAATTCTGCCCATTCTTGATGTCCCCAATGGATAGATGGATAAAGGAGCTGCAATACTACACTATTTTATCTTTGAACAGAGGAGTGAGTTTAAATAAAACAGGCTCTTTAACTTTTTTGCTACCACAGTGCCTGTCATTCATTTGTCTTTAAAACAATAAATGAGTTCATTGGTGGGCAAAAGTATATTCATTAACACGTCTATCTCTACAGTACCTTGGGATATGAGTGTTAAAAGGAGTGAGTTATTGATTTTCCGATTTAGTCCTTGATTTTTAGGCTGTTTTCACAAGTGACACTAAAAGCGCTTTGGGGCCTGAAATGTATAACTCAATAATGTTTTTAACATAGTGTAGAAAGCAAAAGAGGGCTTTCTATATCTACATCTATTATCCATCTATTGGGTACCATATAGGGTGACTATGGGCTTAACTCCCTTTGGTGCTTCTCACCCTTCCCCAGATTGATTGATTGATTGATTGATTGATTTAAAATGAGGCATGTCCCTCCCTCCCTTCAAGGAAAAAGGCAGCATACAATAAAAATGATCAAATGAAACAATAACACTGCAAAACAAATTACTGAAAGCATCAGAAAAATAAAAGGAAATCTAACAGAAAGGTGTCAAGGGCACGCTTAAAACTAGGAAGTGAGGGAACCTACCATGAGTTATTAAGGATTTCTTAAAATTACAGAGATGTGGGACCATCACTGAAAATGCCCTATAGAGAACTGGCTGAATGTTCTTTCAAAACCTATGTGCCATCTATACACCCTGCAGGATACATGTATAGCTTATATATGCATAGGCTCTGTTCAGAATCTCAGATGAACACACGGGAATCAGAGTTGGATAAAAACTCAAGACCACCTCAAGACTGCCTCTCCCCACATGACCCAAGCTGGACCCTTCATTCATCATCTGAGTCTCTTCCGCATGTGCCCCATCTGAGGGAGGTATAGATGGACCCTCTAAGCAGTTGTGACACAGTCTGGAAGGCCTCATCCAAATATATTAATACAGAAAAAGAGTAGATGTTAGTAGACATCCTAAAATTCTACTTGATCAGTTTGCTACTAGTAGTCCCTTATTCACTCACCACAGTCAAAGGCTATTCTGTTAATATGCAGCTCTGAATATGACACCTTTTTTATTTATACTGAAGTTCTTTCCATCATGCTGCATGATATTTGATTTTTGTCTCTTTTAGCTGAATCCTCCACACTTTGTATTAACTTACAGCAGTGCTCACTTGGGCAGCTTCTATTCTCCTACACCCCGATTGATCTCTATAAACTTTTCAAAAGTTACAATGGCAAAATGGTAAGCCGTGTGGAGATTAGAGCATTTCGGTAGCAGATCAGGAGCTGGTACTGAAAGCTCCATTTCTTCCTAAAATAAAGTCTCGGATTTGACCCAATGCCAATTGCTAAGGGGGAAACATACTAGCTAAAGGGGTTGTGTGTGAGGGGGAGAGAGAGATGCAGCTGCCAGAGATCAAAAGTTCTGCTCGCACACAAGAGCAACCTACAAAGACCTCAAGGCCACGAAAGTATCTTTGGCCGAAACTCTGCGCATAGCTATGCATGTGTAAACCCAAATGAATCAAAGTCGCTTCTGGCCACAGTAATGTGCCCAGGATTGCCTCTTCTTATAGTGCACTGAACCAAATGAAGAACTAGTCAGTAAGTAAAGCCTCTGAGAATACCCCTCAGAACAATGTTTCAATAGCTTTGTTGAATTTTGCTGTGCTGGCTAGAGGATTGAGGAAATTATAATTTCTAGCGAATTATAATTGCACTATACTACTGAAGCAAGTAATTGAGCAAATGACCTAGCATAAAAACAATCAACTAGTGAAGTGCTAAACTTGATTTCATGAGCTGGTTTATCTTTTGCTTGTTTAAAATGTGTGGAAAGCAAAGGGACAAGCAATTCTGCTAAATAAGGCTAGAGGTTTGAGCAAAGAGGTGGAGCCCTAGAGAATAAATTCTGTTGTCAAAATGTAACTCATCTGGAAGGAGTTAGGAACATAATAGTAACAGAAGCTGCCTTATACTGAGGTAGAATAATGCATTGGTCTACCCAGCTCTGTATTTTCTACACTGATTGGTAGCCGCTCTCTGTGGTTTCAAACATGGCAGATTTCCCAGCCGTACTTAGAGATCCTGGGGATTAAACCAGGTACGTTCTGCAAGAAAAGCAGTTGGTCTACCATGGAGCTACATCCCTTCCCCTGTTCATCCTGTGGTTCCTTGAGGAGCAAAAAACAACAACAATTTAACAGCAAGGTTGGATTTGCTTATCTCTTTTTTCATATACAGCACCAAGCATTTAAAATGTATCATTCTATCAAACTATTTTATTTCGTTAGATATAAAGTTGTACAGGTGTTCTCCTACAGCAGGTGTGGCTAATCCCTAGCCTAGGGCACAATCAAGTCCCACAATATTTATGACTCACACTCTTATCATCATATATTTTGGTACAATTCAGTGGAAGCTTCCACAAGAAGATGAAGGGCGAGGCAATTTTTGCCATATCTCCCCTTCCACCCCAAGCTACCTCCTACACTGTTCTGGAGGGTCTCCTCCTGGATTACTGAGGGCTACAGAGGACTGCAGATGGAAAGAGGAATCGGCAAAAATCCATCCCCTTTCCTTTGGTGGGAGTGTCTAGTAAGTGGAGTTCCACATGCACAAACTCTGGATCCAACCTATTATTATTATTATTATTATTATTATTATTATTTATTATTATTATTTTGTTGGCAACCCCATGCTTTCTGTAATGTGCAGTTCTGAACTCAATTTTAGGAGTTTGCCTCTAATTAGTGGCAAGAAGGAATTTACACCAACCCCTCCACGCACTGAGAGAATGCACAAATTGGGGTTGCCAGGCTGTGTGTTCTAGCCACTTCCATCACTAATTGGTCCTCATCTGGAGGAGTCCTGTATGTGTACATATGTACACATGCTGCGTTAGGGAATTTGGCGGTGGACATTAGGGAATTTGGTGGTGGTGTGTGGTGGCAGTGGGCCCACACAGCCACTTTAAAAAAAAAAAAAAGTATGTGGAGGGATTCATGGGAATATCCTATTGTTAATTCCATAGAAGAAAATAGTTTTTTCCAAGGAAGTTTATCCTGAATATTTAACATAAGAATCATTAGGCAACTATGCTCTCAGTCCCACCACCCTCACAGATATGATTGGTGGGAACATGGGAGAGGCCCAACCGAGTGGCTGCTCCCAGACTTAGGAACTCGCTTCCTAGAGAAGTTAAACTTGCTCTTTCCTTGTTGTCCTTTTGCTGGCAGGTGAAGACTGTTTGATTCCAGCAGGCTTTGGGGAATTGACTGTTTTTAAGGAAGTAGTGTTTGGTAGTAAAAGCAGCACAGCACTACCTGCATTTTAATTCATTTGTTTTTATATATTTTTTAAATGATTTTATTCTTTCATTACATTTTAGATACTATCTGTTATGTGTTTTTCGCTTTCTGTATTTTATCTGTGTTTTTTTTTTTTGTAAGCTGCCTTGAGTCACAGTTTGAGAAAATGGTGGAATATAAATAAATATAATAATAAATCATAATAGAGCAAAAGCTTACAGTAAACACTAGGCAA
This sequence comes from Podarcis liolepis, assembly GCF_965112155.1. NCBI lineage: Eukaryota > Metazoa > Chordata > Lepidosauria > Squamata > Lacertidae > Podarcis > Podarcis liolepis. The sequence continues at coordinate 42,873,387 of NC_139560.1, read as the reverse complement.
AGTAGGGTGGGCCCATACTCTTCAAGCTATGTTTTGTAGTGCATTTTAAATTTCATCTGCATTGTAATCTTGTCAGACATTTTCTCCTGTAATATACTGATACTGCTTGCATGCCATCCGTGTACTTTTCTGTATACTTTTAAAGTAGCTATTTATTCTCCTTGGTGTTTCAGCATTTGAGCACTGGAAATGCGCAGAGATGAAAAAGAGCTTTGGTGCCAAAATTACCTAGGCTGTAGGTGATATGTGCAATATTAATAGCCTAGCTTTTGTCGTAATATTTTATACTGAATAGCGTAATAAAAAGTAGCTAGCATCATCAAGTCTGAGAGTTATTGTGAGCATGAAGTGAGTTTTGAAACCTCAAGATAGAGGGTAACCACAATTCCATTAAAATGGGGAATTGAGTCAAAGATGTTCCCATTACAACTGCACTGATAGAACAAAATGAAATATGGCCTTATTTCAACACATCACTCCCATGATGAATGACAATATAAAACTAACACTCACCCTAGGGGAAAAAATAAAATAAATTTTAGGGTCCCCCCTTCTTCTTTGCTACATGGACTTGCAAGCAAACACTGTGAATCTCTGACATAAGGTTTAAAAATAAAAATAAGTCTTTTATGGAGGTTCTAGATTCATTTACATTCAAATTGGCATCAATCTTAGGCTGTGTACATACTCTCATTTATTCTACATCCCCCTACTGGTTTGGGAATCTGTGTACACACAATGTCAAACCACAATCCACATCTATCCTGTCATTTTTAATGAAATACTGCATTTTGAGGTGTTTTCCCTCCAAACCAGCTTGTATCTGATTTGGGAAAAAGAATGACTTGGCTGTCTTTTCAGTCATTTAATGTGCTTTCTTAAAAGTAAGTCTAACTGAAATCAGTAGGATTCGCTTCTCACTAAACAGTGCCATCCTATTCATGTCTGCTCAGAAGTGAGCTTCACAAAAGTTCAGGCCAGTGGGTATACGGCTGCTGCCTAAATAAGTTGTGTAAATAATTCAGATCAATCCTATATGTCAACAGGGATGTACTTAATAAAACTCCAGGCTATGTCTAAGAAATGCTTTCTTTCAATACACATACCTATCCCTATTCATAATTATTTTTCCTTAAAACTGCTTGTCTCAGATGGAAAGCTAAAATTAAGGTCTGTTGACCAGGATAGTTCACTTGTGTCCACTGCTGAGCTACAGGTCCAGAGCTGCAACAATCTTATGCCCAGTTTTCTGAGAATAAATTCCAATTAATTCAGTGGGGCTTACTGAGTAGACATATATAGGATTGTGCTCTCAAGCTATCCACTGCTGAGTGGGTAGGGAATGTGGAGGGAATGAGACCTTTTTGATTCCTTATTAAAATAATAATGTTACAACTTCATAGCTAAAACAAAAACTGTATGACTTTTAGAAGCGTGAAGAAAAGCATAATAATGAGAAATGCCTAGCAATGAGAAAATGCAAGCAAAAGCACACTGCTCTTCCTGCTGCCCCCCAAATCCATAGTCCAATAGTCTCTTCATTATGTTAACTCCAGTTGAGCTAAAATTATATTGACTATTTTGTGCTGCAGACTGGCTGATTTATAGAGTCATAGATGGAAGTATTACTTAGGCCACCCCTGAGATTGGCTACATCACATCGAAATCAGCCAAGACAAATGCCTTTCGAGAAGTTCCTTAAAAACAAACGAGGACGAACGTCTGGTGATTTCCCATGGCCGTTCAGCTGATCAGTCCATTGCTGAGCTGCTGAACCAAAATCCATTTCCTTGTAGCAGGTGGGTCACTGTTGCTTACTAGAGGGGAAGAGTGAGGCAGAGCAGAGGTCAGCGTGGTGCAAGCACACTAGCAGGAGCACCAGATTGGCTGCCACTTGCCTGCTATCTTAACCCTTCCCAATAAGCAACAGCAACCCACCTGGCTTTGTCATGAACACGCTAGCTCAAAGCCAAGATGTACTGCCTGAAATAGACAGCAGGCAGACGCAGAGAGAGCAGAGAGGCTTGCATACTTCTCAGACAGTTGGAGCAGAGGGGTTGTCAACCCCTCCTCTTTCGGGAGCTGGCAGGAACCCTGTTTATCTGCTTTGGCAGAACAGGCTGGAGAGCAGCCAGCTCTTGCAAGAAGCACAGTCATGCCGGGCACAAAGGAGTGTGAGCAGTTCCTCACAGGAAGAGGAGGTAAGTAACACAATTAGCCCCAAAACTAGGTGAATAGGGAAAGTCCTAGAAAGAAAACAAGCCCCAAAACGTAAGGGTCGGAAGTTCAGGATATTCTGCAGAAACCGGAAGGAGTCTTCAGAAGGGTAACTTGAATGTGATGAATGGACGCTCTGATAGAGCGGTCTGAGTTACGAACGCTTCTGGTTACAAATGCTTCAGATTACGAGCTCCACTAACCCAGAAGTAGCTGCTCCTGGTTGCAAACTTTGCCCCAGGATGCGAACAGAAATCGTGCGCTGGAGGCACGTGCACAGCAGGAGGCCCCATTAGCGAAAGTGCGCCTCAGGATAAGAATGGTTTAAGCCTAAGAGCAGACCTCTAGAACAAATTTAGTTCGTAACCAGAGGTACCACTGTAATTGCTGCTTGCAATAAATCTACCAGTTAATTATGTCTTGTGTGCTGTTATCAAGCCAGCTGCCGGCCCACGCCTGACAGCCTTATCTGGCAAGTTCCCCCCCCCCCCTGCCCAGATATGACCCCGAAATAGGAAGCAGAATGTACTTCCCATCAAAATGCTTTGCAATCAGAGTTCCCATGAGTGGAGGTCTACTCACAGGATGTTTCCACTGGAGCAAGGGGGGAGTGGTTTCCATATTTTCTTCCTTCCTCCTGCACCCTTGTAAAGCTGCTTAGGAGAGTCAAGGAAACCTCTGGAACAGCACAGGAGATGGCTCTGGAGGTTGCAAGGAGGAAGAGGGAATATGCAGAAACCATCTTCTTCCAGTGAAAGGCTCCACAGGATCTCAGTCTCTTCCATAAATTGAAGGAGCTCTTCTGTCATAGATTCATAGAATCATTGAATTGTAGAGTTGGAAGGGACCTTGAGAGTCACCTAGTCCAACCCCCTGCAATGCAGGAATCTCAATTAAAGCATCAATGACAGATGGCCACCAAGCTCTACTTAAAAACCCCCAAGGAAGGAGAGTCCACCACCTCCTGAGAGAGTCTGTTTCACTCTTGAACAGCTCTTAGTGTCAGAAAATATTTCAAAATTGCAACCAAGCTTGCTCCATCTTCCATGTGACAGCCCTTTAAATATTCGAAGATGGTTGTCATGTCTCCTCCTCTCAATCTCCTCTCTTCCAGGCTAGACATATCCAGCTCCTTCAACTGTTCCTCAAAAAGCATCCCCAAACATTTGAAACTATGCTTTCGTTTGTGCAGATATATTATCTGGACACTGGTATCCAAGAAAGCTTATCCCTTTATCCATATAGTAAGCCTGTGTATGAACCAACCCAGAATTACTGATAATGAATTTCAGTGTTCAATTAGCCTTCTCTCGGGCAGAGCTCCAGTGTTATTCATAATTGATCTCAGAGTCTGTTGTTATCACCACAAAATCCCTTTTATATCTCATTTGTAGAAGCAGGCTCACAAAATGTGATATCATATTTGTACACTTACTACTGTCCAGGGTTTCATTTTGAGAAGTAGGCTAGTTAGAGATATATGCATCACTGAAACAAGCAGATTTGAACCCCTCAATATACATTGTGAACCACAAGACTAGAGAACTTACAGATCCCAGCAGTCCAAAGCAACCCAACTTCTATCCCCCAGACCTTACTTTTCAGTGCTTAAACATCAGATAGAAGAACAATTTGGTTTGAAGTCCTTTACCCATTGTCCTGTCACACAAGGCAGAACAACCCATCTTCAGAAAGAAAAAGCCTACTCTAATAGATGGACTCCATAGCATAACCCTGAAGGTCAGCATCTGCAGTCTGTTTTGAACAGAAGAATGTTTCAAAAGATTTTTGCTCTTAAAAAAAAAATAGCCTACCAAAAATGTACTGCTAGGGGCCTTTTCATGCCAAGAATAACATGGACTGAGAATCCTTGATCATTGCAACTGAAGTGCTATAGTAAAGTGACAGATCTTCTCACATATGAAACTGAGAAGGATTTTTAAAATCAAGAATTACTAATTAGTAAAACCCAGTTCAGCTTTTGGATTTTAGGTTCTAATCATCCACAGAACAATGCTGAAAAGTAGGAAGCTACATTCAGCTTTTAAGCGAATCCCAGCTTTAGTACCTAGAATACCACAGGTTCTCACTTTATTTACATGTGAAGGGTAACATCACAGTCCATGTCACCTGCTGCTGCTGTTGTTTTCTCAGACTTTTCAAGACAGCAATGAATATACCCTCTTTCATCCTGTGGCTCTGCACTATGTTAGATTTGCAAGAAGAAAAAGATATCTGAACATGAGAACAAATAACAAGACTCTTGCTTGTTTTGAATGGGGAAAGAAACACCTCATTTTCTCATTCAGTTGTTGTGGACAAGGAATTGTGATTATGTAGCACCATCCTATGCCTGTTTACTCTGAGGTAGGTCCCACTAAATTCAAATTAATGCTCTACTAAGTGGGTTTAGAATTGCATCTTAAAGATTCCTGATTATAAAACCATGTTTCTCCTGTTAGTATTGTTCATTTTAAAGGAAGATCAAAATTTATTCATGTTCCTCATATAGATTTCAATTGCCATTTTTAATAATAATAATTATTTTTATTTATTTATTTAATTTCTCAACCCAAAAGCACAGAGAGTCATCAGAGATATGCTTATACAATAGTGGTAAATACAACTCTGTGTATGAATATTAACCTAAAACATAAATTAGGAGAGCTATATTTCTTTGTGCAGGTAAGGAGTTGTGCAGGTTGTTGTTTGAACCATAAAATATAAAGTCCCACCAGATTTCCATTTACTATTTTAGTAAACCGAAGATGAAGGTAACAAAATAGGATTTCCTGACTTTAATCCAAGCCAGGAACTTCAACAAAAGAATAAATAACTGAAAATATGAGTGATTGCTATGAGCACTGTAGCAGTTACACCTTTTTACTCTTCTGTCACAACTGTTGTCACAAAAGGGAACAGATCATGACTTCCCACCCCTGCCCCTGATTTCATGGCAATCTGTCACCAAAATCAAGATCACAGACTTAAATACTCCATGAGTTCAGAGGAAAATGTGCAGTAAATGGTACTTCAATGACCTTTTCAGTATTCTGTTTTGAGTGACGGTCCATTCCAGTCACAAGTTGTGGAGACTGTAAACAGGGGAGGATGGGAATGGCAAGCGAATCAAATTACAGAATACTAAAAAAGGTCAAAGCAGTACCATTTATTTTACCTTTCAGAGAACAGATGAGGCAGAAAAAGTTATACCTCAAACTCATGACAAATTATAATGAATACAGTAAATGGTACCAATTGCAAATTCACTTTTCTGTCAAACTGTTGTGCTAAGAAGAAGGAGCGATAATATTTCATCTCATTGCAATCATTTGGAGCTTGTGTTATTTGGCTCTAGTACCACTGGCATCAGAAATGTGTGGGATGAATTATTTCAAAATGTAGGCCTGAACTTCTTTTCCTCACATTAAACACACACACCAATTGCTGTCAGACTAGGATTCTCTAGGGCTGCAGTGTTTAGTCAATCTGTTTAGTCAACAGATTTTTGAAACGATTCATTAGGGCTGCAATCATATACAACAGGGGAACCAACATGATGTTCACCAACAACTCCCGTCATCCCTGACCATGCTGACTGAGGGTGCTGATGGCAACTATATTCCAAAAAACGTCTGGAACACGTACAGACACACATTTGCAATGAGCTTACTTACAGATCAGCTTGCATAGGCTGGCCCCGAAAAAAGGTACCCTGTTTAATCTGGAAGCAGATGTTTCAAATAAGTTGTGGTTGTTAGAAACACTTACAATAACTGTGGATGGCAGAAGCTATCAAAAGCAGAATTTCTCCCTTACAACGGAGTGAATGTATCTTCAAAGATGATGACACGCATCCATACATCCATAATCAATGTGTGTTTTTAGTTATACACTGTTATATTCATATGAAAATGAACATAACTGGGTGACAGCCATTGATACAAACACAATGGTAGCTCCTCCTTGTTATGCCATGTGTAAATCGATGGACAATTGTTTGGGATGTTGTGAGTTGTGCCTCTCAATATCTGGAGGGACACAGGTTTTCCACCCTTTCCCTTTTTGTTTAACATATTGAAATAATTTTATCTTCTCTGCTATTCTGAGACATAGTAACTATGGAAGAGTAATACCCAATGCCAATACCAAACATTGATGGTGCAACAAGTTTCACTCTTCATCTGGGAGATAGTTGCACTCAGGTGAGAAGACTGGGAAAACTAGCAAATCTTCATGTCCCGCAATAAGAAAGACGAAGAAAATATGGATTTAGAGGGGGAGGAATCGATAAAGAAAAATAAAATAAAAATGGACTGATTAATCACTTTTCAGTTGATTAACTTTTTTTCTTTTAATTAAGCAGTTGCTTAACTGATTAGAGTTTTCCAATAGTGTGAATTTCTAAATGAAAGTTTATTCTGATTAACAACCTGGTCTCATGGATCACCTTTTAGCTGGTTCAGGGCAGCTATAACTTCATCCAAAGATCTATTGCTAGAGTGCAACAACTTTTAGGACTGTGCCGGAAATAATACTAGAAGAATATGGGGAAACTTATTAACCTATTGCCCAAGTCAAGAAATGTATACTGTTTGCTTACAACATAATGTTATCAGCACTGAACAGCCACACACAAGGGATAGCTGCAATTAAAAACTCTCACTTTTAATATTTGATTAAGGAATAAATTGATTAACATTTTCACCCACAGGGGGTAAATTCAAGTGTATGCGTGCCTATGTGGATTTATTAAATTAAGAAGAATGCCTTACTTGAAAATGCAGCCCTGAATATGTGACTCATGACACTGACAGTGTGGCTTTCTTCACTCAAAACTAGTGAAGGGCGTGTTGCACCAGTGGGAATATCCAAACACCTCTATGTTTTGGACTCAACTGAAAAATGGGGATGAGTTGGAGGGGATCTTTTTCTGAGGTGTTGAAATGGTAACTGGCAAATCCAGAGCTTTTTTTCAGACAGAACTGGCCAGAACTCAGTTCCAGCACCTTTCAGGTGGGCACCATTAGCATTCTAAGAGAACAAGGGAGGTGTCCATGGTGAGTTCTGGCACCTCTTTTTCTAGGAAAATAGCACTGGGCAAATTTAACTTGAGGCACTACTACTAAAGTGTTTTGACACTTTTGCTTCACAACCCATTTGGTGAATCTGGAATATATATATATATATATATATATATATATATATATATATAATGTAATGCAGTAGTAGCTAACCTGTGGCCCTCCAGATATTGAGAGGCTACAATGCCCATAATTCCTGACTATTGACTATTTTAGCTGGGGCTGATGGGATTTTGAGTTTTCTCTGGGGGTGTGATGACAAAAAGTGTTTCCCCTAGTACTAAAGAAATAGACAAGGAGTAATTTAATATTTCACCCTCGATCTGGGGACCTCAAAGCATGCTTCCATATGTGAGATGGGATCTCATTGTCTCACTCCCACAGCATCTGCTTGCAGAGGTTAACCACCTCATTTTGGTGCATCCTGCTACCGGCCCTGGTGGAGGACTGACTGGTTGACAGAAACAGCTGACAGAGGTGACTTTATACAAACTCACTGAATATCTTAAACTCCTTAGTGAATGGAGATGGCTTTCAAGATGCAACAGAACACATGACTGAGGAAGCTCTAACCTATGTTGTTTTCTGTCCACCTCAGAAAATCTGAGGTCGAGTTATTCTGCATGTACTTATTTGCTGCAACTCATACTTTTCCCGAATGCAATTATTATTATTTTTCAAAAAAATTATTTCCCCTAAACTATGGAACTCAGCGTGGTGATTTACTCTGGCTATAATTAAAATATTCCAAATGACATTTTATTGTAAAAGGATTGCATTATAAATGTCAGAAACATAACAGCTCCCTAAATTACATATGTGATAGGCATTCTAATGTGATTGGGCTCTGGCATTTTAGATGACAGATGCAGAGAAAACTAAGTTGAGTTTTACTCCCTGTATTCTCAAGATTTAAGTAGATTCTAAGATTACTGTGAATTAAGGATTTATATTGCCGATGTGGGCCTTCACCAGATCATTAAGAGATGCCACTAATGTTGATTACGTACCCAGTTTAGAGTACAAATCTGTTGAGACTGATGCCTGGCTGAATTTTTATTTTCTTTATTTAGAAAAGTTATGAATTGCTTGCTCAAAAAACATCTGCAAACAGTGTACTTTGCTTTAAATCAGCTTTGCCAACTCGGACTGGAAAAATTGCATAGTATTGTGACTGTTTGTCTTACTTTCAATATGTAAGTGGCAAAGTGGCAAACAGATATATAATTAAAACAACAATAAACCACAACAGGGATGGCGAAAACTCCAACCCAGGGGCCAAATGTAGTCTTCAAAGCCTCACTGTCAACCTTCCAGGACTCTGCCCAGACAATGATGAAGAGTTGAGTCAATGTTGCATTGCACATTCTGGGCATCAAAGAGACACAGGGCATTTCTTTCACATGTTAACATCTAAGGTTGCCTTTCTTGGTTTGCAAACCTGAGGAATTGATGTCAGTTGGACATACTTCAGAGTAAAAAAACAAGCTTCGAGCTGTATATTTTCTTATGCATGTTTATATAAGTTTTAAAATGGAAGGAAAAACATTCCTGTTTCTATACAAAACATTCTTTTTATTGATTGCTCTTTATCTTCAAAAGAAATCTGAAGTCTCCTATCTTCCCATGCTGGCCTGGTTTAAAACACCTTGGCCTTTCTATAATTTAACATGGACTTTTATTTCGAACTTAACAGATCACAGGGAGGCATCTCAACTTAAGCCCATTCAAGCATCCATGCTGCCAGATTCTAAAGAACAAATTAGCTGTGCAGGATTTAAATCATTTTAATGTGACTGAAGGCTTAAATTAGGTGCATTCCTTTTTGTAGCAAAGCATTTCGCATGAGGAAGACGATATTCTGACAACTCCGTCAAGCTTGGGTGATCAGTATATGTTTAAATAGTGCTTGTTAAGATTTGTTAAAGCCAGGAATAAGATAAAGCAGTAATATAGAGACACTGCACAGCTGTTGCCTGCTTGAAAAGCCATTGGAGGTTATGCTGTGCAGTTTTTATAGGCATATTAAAAAACCCAGTGGTCAAAGCTTCCCAGAATAGGAAATAGTCAGAAAATCATCACATTTATTTTTGAAAAATTTAACTTTTCAAGGCCAGCCATTGAAAACCTCTAGAGACTCTTTAGAATAAATAGCAGTGTTTGGGATTACTATATTTTAAGTTTCATCAGCATTTCTCCAAATGCTAAGGAAAAAGATGGCATTTACTGTGCAATAGCATGCATGTTTACTCAGAAGTAAGCCTTTCTTTATCTAATGACACTTGCTCCCAAGCAAGTTTATTATTCCTCTCTATTTAGTTTAATATAATTCCTCTATTTATTATTCCTCTCTTGTACAAGTTCTATTATATATTTTATTTACTTCATATCTCTTTGAACTGTAGAGTTATGATTATTATATCAGATGAATTATAGGATTATGAGTCATAACTGCCTCTCTTCTCCCTTTAATCCCACATTCCTACCATGTTGATTCCCTCCACATCTGTTGAGCTCTAGTAGCCAATGTGTGGGACAATGCAAAATGTGATTTGCCTGTGCTTCTGATTTGTGGCTGAAAAGCCTCCTGTTTAGCAATAAAGTCCAGCAGATATTACACACAAAGACAAAAGTGTAGCATTCAATTTTTTATTTACTTACTGTATTTATTGCATTTGGGTCACAATTCTGTGGATTTCTAAGGCAGTGATTGCCAACCTGCAGGTGCCAATATGCCCGTCAACAGTGTTAGTAAATACCTCTCCAAAATCCACAATGCATGAGAGACACTTTGCTCTTCCAGCTCAGTACATTTCTTCACTGGCACTGCCCCTCATAAAGCCTCTCCTCCTCAAGGAGGGGAGGAGTTGTGAGTGGGAGCCGTTTCCCGTGTTGGCAGGGGGCGTTCCACCCCCTGCCCAGCTGCTCTGGCTACTGCACCACACCCCCAGGTGGCCAGCCAATTGGCTGGAAGCTTGGGGGTGGGGTTTAGCTGCTCAAATGTGGCCATGGCCGCGTTTCCCAGCCATTGTGCTGCTGCTTCTCGTCAGATACAACCATTGGTAGCCTTATCCTCCATGAATTTCTCTAATCCTGTTTTAAAACCATCCAGGTTGCTGGCCAACATTGCCGCCTATGGGAGTGAGTTCCATTGTCTAACTATGAAGAAGTACTTCCTTTCATCTGTCCTGAATCTTCCAGCTTTCCACTTCATGAGATGTCCTTGAGTTATGATGCTGTGATAAAGAAAAAAGGCTTTTCTCTATCCACTTTCAACATGTAATGCATAATTTTATATACTTGTATTATGTCTGCTCTCACCCCTTTCTCTAAAAATTCCTAAAAGCTGTAACACTTTCTAATAGGAAAGCTGTTCCATCCCCTTGATCACTTTGGTTGCCCTTTTCTTAACCTTTTTCAACTCTACGATATTGGAATAGAAATGAAAAACAATTTTGTAGAAATATGATACGCCTCTCTCTCTCTCTCTGTCTGTCTCTCTGTCTGTCTCTCTGTCTGTCTCTCTCTCTCTCTCTCTCTCTCTCTCTCTCTCTCACACACACACACACACACACACACACACACACATATATATATATATATGAGGGGGAGCGAGAGAGAGAGAGAGACTGATTCTAACATGGAGCCTCTAGCAATGCATGTCCGACTATGGTGGGTATATTTGGCTAACCTTTGAATCTTGTTCTCGGGGGAGGGTAGGTTTGTTTTATGTTGTTATATGGGAAAATTAAAGAAAAGCATTTATTTTAAAAACCCTTGTAAGCTTGCCACCTTTTAATAGGTTTGTTGTTGTTGTTTAGTCATTTAGTCATGTCCGACTCTTCGTGACCCCATGGACCAGAGCACGCCAGGCACTTCTGTCTTCCACTGCCTCCCGCAGTTTGGTCAAACTCATGCTGGTAGCTTCGAGAACTCTGTCCAACCATCTTGTCCTCTGTTGTCCCCTTCTCCTTGTGCCCTCAATCTTTCCCAACATCATAGTCTTTTCCAGGGAGTCTTCTCTTCGCATGAGGTGGCCAAAGTATTGGAGCCTCAGCTTTACAATCTGTCCTTCTAGTGAGCACTCAGGGCTGATTTCCTTAAGAATGGATAGGTTTGATCTTCTTGCAGTCCATGGGACTCTCAAGAGTCTCCTCCAGCACCATAATTCAAAGGCATCAATTCTTCGATGATTAGTTCTTGTAAAAGCAGCCTAGCACTATGAGTAAGTAAGGCTTTTTCCTGGCATGGGTATGAGTAGTGGAGAAAGGTCTGCCTGGTTCAGTTCTCTGGGCTAGGTTGCAGTTGAAAGCAGAGGATGGGACCAGTATAATCCCAGCAACCCAAATGGACACAGACTGCCTCCGTCAAAAAGTATTGCATTTCAGACAGTGTGACAGAAAAGGCTTAGACTAGGGTATTTGACCTGTTTGCAAAGAATCATGGGTTTCTGTGGACCTGCATCTCTGACATTTTCCTGAATCTCAAACAAAAATGAGTACACCAAACACAATTTCCATCTTGGTGTGTTACCTTAATTGAGGTTTGAATAATTATTCTTTCTCAAAGAAGGTTCAAAGAAAGTTTATACGATAATTTTAAAAAGAGTGGCTAACCAGAGGTTGTTTGACTACAACTCCTTTCATTTTGACTCTTGGCCATGTTGACTGGGGCTGATGGGAGCTGGAGTCCAGCATCTGGAGAATGCAGTTTAGCTCCCAATTGAAGATATGAAAGGGCACAGTGAGCTGCCTCCCAAAGTCAAGTGTTCACAGTGTTTTAATGAACACAAAGTAGTTACACTGTGACTGACCAGGTGAAGGATCCAGATTTAGACTAACTTTGACTACAGTATGCCTGTACTGACAATGGATTTGGATCTTCTCACAAATAGGAATTACATGGACATATCAAAGGCAGGTGTGAAGCCCGTGAGCACATTGCACAGGCTTGCCTTCACACAGCTATAATGGCATTACAAAGCCGTGCAAGCTGTCACCCAGCTGACTAACATGAAATATCTGGCTGGTAGAATAAATCAGATCTTATGCTTAATTCGGTAGTAAATTGCATCAGTGTGGGAGTGCAGAATACTCACAGAGTACAAAAGTCTCATTCTATCACTTTGATTTCCTGAAATATAGAAAGCACATCATTTTAAAAAAATATGGGTGTGAAATCTTATTCCACCATAACCATAAAGCCTATTGCCCAAACAAACTTACACAACATGCCACTGTTCATCATTACCACATCAAAAACGATTGTTAAACATACCAAAAGTATATGTTTAATTTTTTTCTTAAAGCCAGTCCTTAATTTGTTTAATGATATTTTGAAACCAGTGGTGTTATATCAGTGGCTGGAAATGATTTTAAATGGAAGCTCCATGGTGTTGTAGGAACAGCTCTGTGAAAATTTGCCCCAGTGTCATAAAATAAAATTTTTTTTAACAGACTGCAGTGATTCAACAAATCTGGAACAGTTGTCTCTTACTGTTTAAGAGAAAGTGTCATTTTGTTTTATTTCCTCTGATGGATTATGTCTGACTACAATGCAAGTTTCCTGCAACTAAACCTCAGGTCTCCACCATCTGAAATTGAAAAATATTTTTTCCCTCAACAAGTTTTTAAACGCCACATCCATTGGTATTGAAAGTGTCTGTTAAGTATGGCATCTAATAAGTATTTTATGTGGCCTAATAATAGGTTGTCCTAAAACAGCCTAGAAATGAGTGGAAGTAAGAGAAAGGGATTAGTAAATTACTCTGGACACAGTCAATGGCACCATTTACATTGTTTCAAAATGCCTTGCTCATCAACTTGGGGAAAAGGCAGGATAACATCAGAAAGAAACAACCAAAAGATATGCAGGATTCCCATTTTCAGTCTGAATTTATCTTTCATTTTTGTTGCCTTCGTCCTTACTGCCTTCGTCAGTTACTGTGGTACATCATTTCTCATCTGCAAAATGTATCCTCTGCACAGGACAAAGACTGAACTTGACAAATATTTTCTAAGATGTCACATATAATCACACAGCTTCTTGTAATGTCTTTATTTTTTGTTGAGTACAGTGGCAACAGATGTTAATGTGGTATAAATGAGCATGTCAGTTTCCTCACACCTGTGTTGACAAGTGTTAGTAAAGTTTGCTTGAGCTTGACATCCTAGCTGACCTCTACCTGTCTGTCTTAGTTACGTCAAGTGCAGTTGAATCTATATTGGGGTATGCCTCTCTTTCTAATGTGTATAAGGCTTAGGTAGCATTTACACTGTGAGTGGGGTGTTGGCAAAAGGGTCTGCAAAAGCCAAATCCTACCCAGCTTCCAGTCTTCCATTTTTCACATCTGTTTGTAGTACTTGCTTCTCTAATCATTGGAATCATTGGGAGGTTTTTACTTGAAAGGTTTTATTATTTCTTTCCCTTGTCATCTCTGCCAGTTAGTGATCATGTATGGGACATGGTGACATCACAACACCACAGAGCCAATCAGATTTGACTATGTGGGGAAACAAACACATCCCTGCTTAACTGCTTAACACATCCCAGGTATCTTGACAGATGTTCACTCATTGCCAGGAATATCACTGCTTGCCAGTACTAAATCATAGAATCATAGAATCATAGAGTTGGAATAGACTACAAGGGCCATCGAGTCCAACCCCCTGCCAAGCAGGAAACACCATCAGAGCACTCCTGACATATGGTTGTCAAGCCTCTGCTTAAAGACCTCCAAAGAAGGAGACTCCACCACACTCCTTGGCAGCAAATTCCACTGTCGAACAGCTCTTACTGTAAGGAAGTTCTTCCTAATGTTTAGGTGGAATCTTCTTTCTTGTAGTTTGGATCCATTGCTCCATGTCCGCTTCTCTGGAGCAGCAGAAAACAACCTTTCTCCCTCCTCTAAATGGCAAGACTGGCCCTGTTCAGCTCTAGCTATGTATTGTTGTGCATGACCAGTTGGGGCATGATGATATATAGTGGCTTGTAATTTTTAATACCAGAAATGGGATGTCTGCTCTCTGCGTTCAAGATTTGTGTTTTGTACATTTCTCCTTCCTAAAAGTGAGAACTCAAAGTGTGTCTCAAAGTGGATACTTGCATGGTATCTGCTTAAAAATCTGAAACTTTATTAATCTCATGAACCATCAGGCTCACATTTTCTATGCTGGCTAAACCATCTAATAATTGTGAAAGTGGCCTTTGAAGAATTCATCAGATACAAGAGCAAACTTATCTGATGATGTATTGCAAATTCAGTATCATTTTATTTTGTGTACGTCATCCGTCTTAACAACCTTGCACAGATAGAAACAAAGTTCAGTTGCCCCATTTCTAACACATTAACTCACAATACCACTCATCAAACCCTGTTGTGTACAAAGATTGATAATTCCTTCATGCGCCACACCTTGCCAGACGTATGGATGACATTTTCATGTTTGATCACTGTTAGAGGATGAAGGATGGAGCAAGATGGTGTTCACATAAAGCCCAAGATGTTATCAAAGTGGTCACAGACATTAATACTACAATTTGCTCACTTTTAAGGAAGTACATCAGCACTATTTTGAATATGTTTGGACTCTAATCCAGTAGCCTAGCCAATGAATAGAAATCTGTTTTTGCATGTGGATTGGGACAAAGTAGTCAGCATGTGAAGTGGGTGAAATATCATATATTGTCCATCTGTTGAGGTTTTCCCCTTATCTCCTGGCAGTTTTATTTCTTTTTAATGCAATGCTAGGAAGTGCTTTTAATACCAAGAGAGGTAAGGTTTTTGTTTTCAGGCTTTGCTTAGTATCCTATATTTAATTTTTGGGGAGACAGCAAGAGTCATCCAAGCTGACTGGTATAATACAGGTTAATAAACTGCATCCCTAAAACCTTTTAGTTAAACTAGAACATTTTTTGTTACATAAGAAGTAAGAAGATGAGCTGTGTAACAAAGCCTGTAATGAATATTTGCAAAATTATTGTTTTCATAATCAAATGTCTGGTGATATTTTGAGTCTTTTATATCATGTTACTTAATATCCCCCTTTTCTCCTTCAATCTCAACAATCTCAATAAATCTCAGAGTTACGGATGCTCTCTACAATTCAGCTGATAGGATTATATGCTCCTAAATGATGTTCAAGGATAAATTCTGTGCTAGTACTGAGTCCCCCTCTGAAGACAGCAATCAAAATTAGGTCAAAGAGTAAAAGGGAAAGGCCTGGAAACATCTGTTGTATATCATTAGAAAACTGGAATTACAGCCTACCCATAAATCTGTAGCCTTGTTGGTCTGCAGGATATCAAGCTTTAAATCTGCTAGGATGTACTAGGGAGAATGTATGTGAATGCTAGACGATGCTATCAGTTGCACAAAATCTCCTATGTAACCTCACTTAGAGAAGTATAGAAAAGCAAATGCTATCTATTTCCAGTTTCTTCAAGGGCAGATATGGATTCTGCATGCATTATCTGCAAGGTGCTTACATACGTTTGTGATTGCTGGTTAGGCTGCAATCCATACGACCCCCAGGTTACATGGAGCGGGCTACCACAACATCTGCAGTTCTGAAATATATGCAAGGTGGCTGGGAAGGAGGGTTGGGAGCAGACAGGTCACTGCCTCAGCTTGGGCCCCATGCTGTTGTGTGAATGCAATGGGATCAGATTGAAATCAGATCAATTCCTCTGTCTCCTTGGAGATTCACACTTTGTTTCTCCAGATTTTTTTTAAAAAATGAAACCTCCATGAATACAGAATGCTCCCCACTTCAAATAGTCATTCCAACTTGTGGAGGATGACTAGAATTATGATGAGGGGAGGTAGAGCTAGCACACTCATCCCTATGTCTTCCTTCATGTGATTACCATACACAGTGACAGATGCCAACATTGCTGTTTCCCTGATGTGATTTTTCTACCTGGCAGCAGAATGCCTGAATATGGCTCCTGTTTGCTGGTCAAGTGGTCAGTGTGCATCTAAGGAATTGTGTTCACCACTGAGACAATGTGAGTGTACCTTGTCATTTAAGGTGGTGGACTCTGGAGAAGTGGGGCAAACCATGCAGTTTAGTGAAATTATGAAGGTAGGTCATGGAGATGAGAGGTGGGGCTTCCTACTCCCTACAAACATCATCAACTGATCCAGTTATGATTGTTAAGAGTCCAAGGAAACCTTGGATTAACTGAGTAATGATTTCATCAAGACATCCTGATGCTTCTTTTTGGATCAGATGAGCTGGGGGGGGTGTCACATTTATATCTTAGTGAGGCTGCAAGTCCTGGGGGATAAAAATAGCAGATTGCAGACCAGGAAGAAGAAAACTCAAAGGAGATACCTGACACTCAGAAGACAGGCTGGGGTAGCCAGATCTGTTTTCCCCTTAAATATATGCTAAGAGTTTGCCTTCTGTGACTAGGACAAGCAATCTGGGTTGGAAGATCTAAGTCCCAACCCAGGATTCTTATACATTCCTAACATTTAACATCTGGGGACATTCTTTCAGGAAGCTCCAGAAGGAAACTGGGTCCTTTTGCTTTATCTTTGTGACCAATCCCCTCAATGCAAGTATCTAAAGTAAAATGTGGGCTTGGACCCAGGACAGTGATCCAGTATGGATCCTGACACAGCCCTTAAAGGACATCTTATCACACCTGAATGTGTGAGATAGAAATCAGACTGTCAATTTAAAAATGCAGAAGGTGCTTCAGAAGTCTGTACAGGTGTGAAAATAGGGAACAAACTGAAATATGCATTATAACTTATTTGCTGGGTCTGAATCACATTTTGTTCCACTTGGCATAAAGGATGTTATGAGAATGTGTGTGGAGTTGCACATGTGAGAAGGGGTGACTCAGTGCCTGTTTGTTCCCAAGTCCAAGTTTTCAGTACCAGAGTTTAGCCCTGAAATAGACAAAATAATGCTGAAGAAGAGAAGTGAAGGATGTATATATTAGAATATGCACAGTGCCTTTGTCTAACACCGATGGATTAGGTTTTAGGCAACACAATCTCCAGCTTGGTTTAAGTTTCACTCTTTTATTTTTAACTGAACAATGATTATGTGTCTGGTCCCAGAACAATGAGGTTAAAAAGAAGATCAAATTCAACCCAATAATGCATATAATAGAAGTAATCAAATCACCTTTTCCCTTTTGAACTTGTATTTGACTCTATGAGGGAAAGTGTATAAAGAAATATACCAGGAATATATATATATAGTGGGATTTAGTTTGTGGTTGAATTTCTTGAGGCATAGCTTGGCTTTTTCACAGACAGACGGAGGTTGATAAGGAATGTGTCCATGTTCTGCTAGTATTGCTAAGAGGGATTTTACTCACTTTGTCATTTCATGTTTTCCTTTGCAGGTTTCCATGGACACACACCTTTGCCTATGACTGAAGAAAGATGAGCATACATCCTTTCTGCCACAGACAAGGACAGTTGTGAATGGTCATGTGTTCCCATGGAAACACAAGAGCGTTGGTATCCCTTATTATCACACCCCTTTGTGAAGCTTTCCCATCTCAGTAAACACAGACAAACGAGTACACTATACTGTTACAGGAAGACTTTTCTTCAATAAAAAGTAGCCATTTTTCAACGATGATATAACATGATCGAGAGAAAGCTAGGGGAAACCTATGTTTTATTAAAACTGATAGGATTTAAGCATATAGAAAAACACTTGTGTCTTGCTGAGTTTAACAGATCATGCCTCTCTGTCACTACCTTAGTCATTGCATAAATCAGTAGCTGTAAGATTGTATATACTACAAATGACACATGCCAATATGCATTTTGGGGAATGTTCAAAATGCATTATCATCTGTTTTTTAGCCATGTTTGCCTTCCTGTGGAAACTGGACAAGTCATGTTGCAGATGTTTCCATCTTGAATCTCTCTGCAGCTCAGATCTCTAGATCTTCACTTGATCTAAGAATCTTCTGAAGCATCTCCATCCATTATGTTCCTCCTCTTTCTCTTCCTGCTTTTGTGGTGTTGGGTGGCACAAGGAGACAGACTGGGGATCAGTCAGCTTTAATTCACCTACATCTCTCTTCCCAATCACAAACTTCATCCTCATTTTTGCTTTGCAAGGACATATAATTCTTCTCGTAAAGAAGAATTTGTAAGAACTGTTGGGCAAGATTATCATTGCACAAGGGATCGCGTTATATCTTACACAGAAACAACAATATTTATTGGGGTCAGAGACAATTCTTTTGCCAGCAACAAAGAATTCACCATTTTGTTTTCATTATTCAAAGAGCTAACAATACTGTATTGCAAAGCTTGGTGGGGGGAGAATCCTAAACATATTTAATAATGTGTATTTTTAATTATTTTAGGAGTCTCAATCCAAAGAACTGTAAGAAATGAAAGTAGTGTTGTCAAAAGATATATATATATTCTCCTATAACTCTAATCATTGCTGGCATTGTTACTTTCCCAATGCCAATTGTATCCAAATATGCAATCAATAATACCTTGGGCTGTGAAATTATTCTTTCACCTCTGGTCTCTTTATCGGGTTATATAGAAGACTCCGGAATCAAGATAATATGTATTATAAATGTAACATAATAATCTGAACCTAAACAGAGCAGGCTCTCTAAGTGCATATGTAGGGATCGGGAATAAATTTGATCCATTTCTCATTTAAAGGCAAATCAACCTCATCCACACTTTCCGAAACAATATCAGAACCAAAATACTTCGGGATGAATATTTTCGGGTTGCCATCCGTGGCGACCCAGAAGTAACGGAGCGTGTTACTTCCAGGTTTCCCTGCCTGCGCATGCGCAGACACTCAAAATGACGTCACACGCATGCATGCAGGTGCGGAAGCAGCGAATCGTGATCCACGCATGCGCAGACACACAGACGCGGGTTCAGGATGCGAACAGGGCTCCGGAATGGATCCCGTTCGCATCCAGAGA
Organism: Podarcis liolepis; assembly: GCF_965112155.1. Lineage (NCBI taxonomy): Eukaryota > Metazoa > Chordata > Lepidosauria > Squamata > Lacertidae > Podarcis > Podarcis liolepis. Next base: position 42,854,143 of record NC_139560.1, on the reverse strand, counting down.
TACCACTGTACAGTGGTACCTCAGGTTACATATGCTTCAGGTTACATACGCTTCAGATTACAGACTCCGCTAACCCAGAAATAGTACCTCGGGTTAAGAACTTTTGTTTCAGGATGAGAACAGAAATCATGCTTCAGCAGCGCGGTGGCAGCAGGAGGCCCCATTAGCTAAAGTAGTGCTTCAGGTTAAGAACAGTTTCAGGTTAAGAACAGACCTCCGGAACGAATTAAATACTTAACCTGAGGTACCACTGTATATTAATGAAAATAACATAAACACAAATGTATTCTGGAATTTATTTATTTTTTGCAAAAATGTGCATATTAGGGAAGTTTTCCTATAAGGATAAATTCACACTAAAATGCTGTTGAACTTTCATGAGGACTTTTTTATTTTTTAAAAAAATCAGAAACGTGTGAGAATGTAAAGAACTGAAATTAAGATGGAAAGGGGGGGAAAACAGAGAGAGAGACTGAAACGGACAGATTTGGTCTTCCTTATGCACTAGTACAGTACAAATTTCCTTTGATTTCATTTCTTGTCACATTTTTTTCAGTGCTTGCAGGCATACTTGAACTTCCTCTGAGCAATGTGCATCTTGCAAACCATGGTTAGCCATGTCTAACAGAATTATTACCTGGGTTAGTTTGTATTCCTAATCAGTTTCTGGTACTTTTTTTTTTTTTACGGAACAGTTATGATGTGCAGCTGCTGCTTCTTTAGTAGGGCTGCTAAGCATGGCTGAGCTCATCTGTCTTCTGTTCTGATTTTTACATCTACTCTCTGCTTCTGCTTAGCTTTGCCTCCAAGTTTCACATCTAATTTATGTCTAGATAGCTCTCAGTCCCCAATGCTGCCTGAGGACAAGAAAAGATGATACAGTTCCATTAGTGCATTAGTGTATAATAAAAGGCAGGTTACAGTGTAAAAGTAATCCTCATTGATCGAAGTCTTCAATGACATAAAGCAGGGACTGGTATTCTTCCAGAGAGAGGCAGACAGGGACTCTTTCCCCTGCTGACAGGGACCAGTTGAGCAGCTGCTTTTCCATCTTCATACAGAACATGAAGCTTTCCAGTTCCCATCTGAGATGGATAAGTGCCATTATAAACCCAGATTGTAGGCCATGATGTCTCCTTCTAATGCAGGAAAAAAGAGAACAAGAAAAAGTCCACCTGATGCTCATGTTTTATGTGCATAAACACAGTATGAATAGCAGGCAAACATGGCTGCAATTCATACTTTCTGTGGCTAGGACAAGCAATCTTTTTTTTTGAAGAAGAAGAGTTTGGATTTGATATCCCGCCTTTCACTCCCTTTAAGGAGTCTCAAAGCGGCTAACATTCTCCTTTCCCTTCCTCCCCCACAACAAACACTCTGTGGGGTGAGTGGGGCTGAGAGACTTCAAAGAAGTGTGACTGGCCCAAGGTCACCCAGCAGCTGCATGTGGAGGAGCGGAGACGCGAACCCGGTTCCCCAGATTACGAGACTACCGCTCTTAACCACTACACCACACTGGCTCTTTTGTGGCTAGGTACTCCTTTCTCCTCTACAATGCAATGCTATGGGAGGTCAAAGGTGCATGAAATGAATTGTACTTTTGGCCTATTTCCCACAGTACCTTGTGACAAACAGACTCCATTTTTCTTTCAAATAAGAACAGGCTTCGAGGCACCTTGTGTGTGAGGTAGGTCTAGGCAGCAGCACCACCATGACAGCTCCACTTTACAAAGCAACTATTCCTATGTGAGGAAGACACGGAGACTTGTGGTATTTGTAAAGATACAAATAGCAAAACCCTTGCAGGCAAGTTTCCATGTTGTGATTTCCTAGTACCTCTCCTTGGCTGGGCTGAACAAGTGAGATCAGATCCTTTAGGGACAAACTTAAACTTCAAAACTCAAATTAAAAGATATTTCTTTAAATCAGTACAAAGGTATGGAAGAAATGTGGAGCTATGTCAACTCTCCCAAAATAATATATGTTCACTAGTAGTAAGCAGCACTGCCCTGCCAACCACTACTGCAGAGTATGCTCAGGGGAAACAGCAGAACCAACCAATCATAATAGGGAGTGAACTCTCCTTGGGATGCCATATAGATAGGGTAGCAGAGGATCATCAAGCCAATGAGGTGGGACCAGAGGTGTGGGTGAGAGAAATCTCTTGGTTTCCTGTCAGGTTGGATTAACTAAAATGGATTGTTATGTACTGAGTTGAATAGGATCCAAAATGCAGCAGTCTGGTTGGTCCTAGAACAATAGGATCCAATATGCAGCAGTCTGATTGGTCCTAGAACAATAGGATTCAGAATGCAGCAGTCTGATTGGTCCTAGAACAATAGGATTCAGAATGCAGCAGTCTGATTGGTCCTAGAACAATGCAGCAGTATGATTGGTCTGCAGGAGCCACCCAATCCAGCTCCAGATGGAAGTGAATCCACAACCTGATTGGCCTACAGGAGAATCCCAGAATTAGCCAATCATGTGCAGCCCTTTGTGTAAATAATGTATATAAAGCAGATACTTTGGGGGAACTTTCATTCCTCCTCACCACTATGAGCTGAATAAAGAGCATGAAATCCACTCTCAACTCCGAGTATATTTCATGGGTGCATCACCTCTGTAAGGCTTAGGCTGTGGTTGCTTGAGATGTGACTGCTTGCATTTGCTGTTATTGAAGGGGGCCTTGGGGAACATTAGAATAATCATAAAGGAACAGTGAGGTTGGAGCTTTATAATAATAATTTATTATTTATACCCCGCCCATGTGGCTGGGCTTCCCTAGCCACTCTGGGTGGCTTTCAACAAAATATTAAAATACAGTAATGCATCAGACATTAAAAGCTTCCCTAAACAGGGCTGCCACAAGAAGCACTTCCCCCCAAGTTGTTTTAACCAGGGATGAGACAGGAAAATGCAAGCCACTTTGAGGTTTCTTGTACAATCAAGCAGTATATAAAATTAAATAGAGAAATAAAATCCAGGGAGAATCGAATGTTCCTTACTACATGGAGGTCAGATGTCCCTTATCTAAAACTGCCTCTAATTCTTTTGATGGGCACACCCATTCTTTTACTTCTTTACCATAAAAACTAGTCTTCAAACGGATGAGCTATTAATGAAATGATGGATTTGTCATGATTTCAGGTCAATGTCTTCTGAGAGGGAAAATTAAAAATACTGAGACTGTATTTATTTCTATTTGTTTGAGTTTTTTGTGTCCATTATACAGTTTCGTGCCAAGCATTGAGAGCTGTGGCTAAGCATGTTTAAAAACATAAATATGTGACAGCATTATTTACTGATTTTTAGGTAGTGTCAAATCATTTCAACTGTATGTGTCTGCGTGTGTATGTGCATAGACATTAATCATTAGTGACACCTGTCACTTAAGTGAAGCATTTTGCCATTCTTTTTGGATCCAGTACTTCAGTTTATCAGCTTGTCACTTCTATAGCAAACACGTCTTTATTTTGTATTAATGTCTTCATCTTTTCCTAGGAAGCTATTTTCTGCTAGATATGGATGCAGTGCCTTCTACGTGCAGCACCACAGAAGAGCTCTTATGCATGGCAGTGATTCCTAAGGCTAACATAAAGGGACCTTAATCCATTTATGCATCACATCTTCTTGTCGGGATTGTATACACCAAGTGGCAGGTGCCTGATTTAGCGTGGGAGCCTGCCACTCCCCCCAAAAATGATCTCCACCTTTTAAATTTTTTTTTGAAATAATTGTATTAAATATGCATACAATGTTGCATCTTCTCATGCCATGAATCTGCCTAATTTCAGGACAACTATAGTGATTTCGCTACATGGGCACCTGCTGCAGTTTTGATTAAATGGCGAGATTATGCTTCCCTAGTAGGTTTCGGATAGGCAGGGGACAATTCGTCTGAAAACTGCAGGTATGACATGGCCCTGTGCAAGAAACCAGGTAAATAACAGATTTTGTGCTAGGCTTTGCCAGGTAAAATCATCCCCTCTGATTACAATCTAGATCTGGCCTTGGTGAAGAAGCTCTCCCTTCTCTTCCCCTGCATCCTAAAGGTGTCTTTCTAAAGCTTGGGAAAAGCTATTTCCTTCTCCAAATTGCAGAGTAGAGTGCATCATTTCCTATTATTATAATCTAGTCATTCTGAGTCACAACTGAGCTCTTCCTCCATGGCTTTTCCAAGCTCTGGTGTTTGCTTTCTGTTCACCCAACATCCCACACTAGTAATTAAATATTATGGCAAGCTTTAGAGACATCACTTTTGCTTTCAGCAGATGCTCGTTTGCAGAACCATTTTGATTTCTGCATTGCCAAGGTGCCACAAAGGGATGCCTGCTTCAACTCATGCCCACCTCATGGAGAACCTGGGTTGCCTCTGACAAATTCAAAATGACTCCTAGGCATCCTGCTTCAAGCCAAATACAATGCAAAGCTCTAGTAGGAACATAGGACTTACACCTAGTAGGACTTATATTCAGTCAGAACATTTGTCAATCTAGCTCAGCATTGTTTCCAATGATAGGCTGTGACTCTCCAGAGGTCTTTCCCTGAGTTCCCTGTGAAGAGGCATTAATGGTTAAACCACTCTAATAATTTTAGGTAAATAGGGGTCTCCCAACAACTCTCAGTACCCTTAACAAACAACAGCACCCAGAAATCTTTGGGTGAAGCCATGGCTGTTTAAATTATCATCATCATTATTATTTATTAAATTTCTTAGTCACTTTATCTTTCCAGGGCAACCCAAAGCAACTTACAAACAGACAGACAGACAGACAGACAAAACTCCACATAAGGATACATCCTGTCCAGTTGTAAAATGGCACAGATAGTTAAAGGCCAAAGGTCTAGTTATAGAAGAAAGTTTTGCCTGGCACCTAAAGATATATAACATACCCCACAAGTGTTCCGATTTAAGCGGGACATCCCAGATCATATAAGCCAAACCTGATTTCTGGAATGTTCCTTTTTTTGTCCAGTGCTCTGGCATGAGTCAGCAGAGTCGTGCCAGCTCTGGCACAACCCTTCTGACTTGAGCCAGAGTGTTTTCCTTCCAGTGGTCTAGGATAAGGTTATCAGATTTTTTTTTTATGAATCTGGGGACACTTTTCAATTTCAGGGTCCAGGTCAGTTCACAGAGGGAGCGGCAGTCCTTCAGGTATTGCACCCGATCCTTTTAAGGCTTAATAGGTCAAAACTAGCACTTTGAATTGGGCCTGTAATTAATTGGCAGCCAGTGCAGTGTTCAAAGGTATTATGATACCAGAATCTCCAAGTGTTCCTATTTTCCAGATTTACAGAAGCCGCCCCAGTTTCTGTTTTGATCCTGAAATGTCCTGCTTTTCCTTAGGATGTCCCTATTTTCATTGGAGAAATGTTGGAGGGTATGGAGTTATCCAACTCCTGAGCCATCTGAAGGCAGCCCTGTATAAGAAAGTTTTTTAATGTTCAATGTTTTATGTTTTTATATATGTTTGAAGCCACTCAGAGTGGCTGGGGCAACCTAGTCAGATGGGCAGGTTATAAAATTATTATTATGGAATAGGTCATCCCTATTTTCATTGGAGAAATGTTGGAGGGTATGTGATACTTCTTTCAATGTCTGTTGTGGATGTGGCCTGAAATGAATTTCTCCCTCATTTGCAAGGAACAGTTATAGGAATAAATAATGTCACATATGCTAATAATGTTCTTAGCCCCCTACTTGAAAAATTGGAAAAGTTACTAAACTTTTCACTGCATTTTTCTGTTATTGTTACTGATCTTAATAAATGTGGCATTTCTCTTGAGTGCTTATTTTACAGATATTTATTGCTATTTATTTATTTATAAAACAACATATGTCCATGTAATCTGCAACCGCTTATTTTCATGGTATGAAATATTGTACACGTGTCCTTGCATGCTTAAAAGCAGAGCAGCTTTAGCTGTTTTTATCTCTCTTATGACTGCAGGTTAGGCTTAGAACAGAAAAGAGAACCATGAGAGGAAATTGGTTTGGACAAGAGGAGCTACTGTACATAATTCATATTAATCTGTGGGGAAGATGCAGATTCTTAGAAACACAACAAAAAAAGGATGCTATGACTTGTTCCAGATGGATATGTGTTCCAGATCCAGCTCTTTTAGATTATACCTGACTACAGAGTACAAGAAGAAGAAGAAGAAGAAGAAGAAGAAGAAGAAGAAGAAGAAGAAGAGGAAGAAGAAGAAGAAGAAGAAGAAGAAGAAGAAGAAGAAGAAGAAGAAGAAGAAGAAGAAGAAGAAGAAGAAGACGACAACTATTGGAATTTAGAGATGAGGCAAATTACTTTTACTATTTTGGTTTCTTTTAAAGAAGAAGTACGGCTTCCTCCTTTCCCAACCAATGCAATTTGGTTCATTCCAGTCATGCTCCCCCCCCCCCAAAAAAAAAGAAATATTTCATAAATGGCTTGGGGTTTTGTATTGTTTTAGGTATCTTATATAACCAGAAACAGTAATTCTGCAATCCTATACACACCTACTCAAAAGTAAGTCTTACTGTTCTCCATGGGACACTCAGTCCATTTCATGCTGGTTCTGCCAGGGACTGGAATGAAGTTTACCCCCATCCCATTTATGGATCCATTTTTAAAGGAAAAGCCTAAACAACACACACACACAAAGAATGGAGCAGAGATGCCGGGGGGGGGGGTAAATACTAACAAGGTGGCCTGGAGCTTCCTCTCTCTTCTTTGTCCTTTAAGTTTGTAGTTGCTTTAATGATTGGCTAAATAGCACATGGGGTCCTGCTGTTGTGCATGTTGAGAATGCTGTATGTGCCTTGATGATGTCGTATCACTGTCAGAAAAATCTGTACAAATTAAATCACACTGCCCCCTGCCTCATTTCATCTACAACAGAATGGATAATTTTGGGAATCCATTCTCATTCAGCCCCAAAACCACCATCTTAGATTATTAGAAAGGAGCCTAGGAAGATCCCTTATAAAGAGTGAGATCACTGGTTCATCTGCCTCTGTATTGTCTACAATAGACATCAGCATTTGTCCAGAGTTTTAGAAGACATCAACAACTGACCTGTATGCAAAGCAGTTCTTTCTGTATGGAGCACATTAAGTAACTGATTTTATGTTTACTGAGTGCTCAGGACACATAAAACTATCTGACCTACAGAGCTATATTGCATGTAGTAATACTGCCCTGATAATATTATCCAAAACACCAGATCAGCAAGGGTTTTAACACTGGATGTGACAGACACCTATCCATAAAGAGAAATGAGAAAACAAGCTTATCTTATGTTAGCATTAAGGATAGTGGAAGAGGCTAATTCGGTTCAGAGAAATATTGAGTTGCATATCTTATTTTATTCAGGGCAAATTGGTGTGGGGTGCTTTCATGGTAAAAGGATGCAGAATCAAAATAAAATAAAACTAATGAAGCCAATAGAAAACAATAAATAAATGTATGATTATATATATATATGAAATAATGAAAATGAGAGAAGGCAGCAGTTCCATATTACAAATAAAGCTGAAAATCAGTCTCTTTCCTGCAAATGATAAATGAGATAGGAAATGAATTGGCAAAAGAGATTCTAAGAAGGCAGAGATGAGAGGGATTAGAAGATTATTTATATTTTTCTATTTCTTCCTTATCTCCCACAGGCTCATGGAGGGTTACAATATATTCTTATTACATATCATACTCATAATACTCATAGGGGATAGTTATACTGATAGGCCTTTCTCCAAGACTACCATGTGACATCCAAGACTTCTAGCACAATCCTCAGCATGTATTTTTCTCCATAAGGAAGGCCCATTGAGCTCAATAGAGCTTACTCCCAGGTAAGCATGCATAGGATTTTACAGTCACAATCAATGTTGTGATTGTCACAATCAATGCTGGAAAAGTGTTGGGGCAGCTTCCGTGGGGATCCTACAGTAATGCCTATAGGAAGCAGCCACTGGTTCACGTGACTGACATAGTTCCTGTCCATGCCAGGAAACCTTGGCATGAGAAATGGCATTGTAAGATTGGGATCTCAATCTGTTGTGGATGACTGTGGAATAAATGGATTTGTACAGCATTGGCCACCTAGGGGATATTTATTGATGGGTGGCTCTATAATTGTAGGTAAGTAAATAAATAAGTGCTATCGTTGAAAGATTGCTCCTGTGCCTGCAAAGAAGCACTTGGCCCATTCATCCCTCTACCTGCCCTGCTGTGCACAGCCACTTAAGTGGCATTAAAACTTGAAACCCTTCAGAAGAACTGAGGCCTTTATTGTATGGAAACACTTCTAATTATGAAGCGGCAGCTGGTTAAAGGAGAAAGTTTTAGCATATTTAAGACCCCCTGTGTGTATGGCAGGTGGGACAGGACCAGTTATCATAAGCACACACAAATAGGTCACCACAATTTCTGGTCATTGTGGTTTACTATACCAACACAATTCGCCTAACAGGGATAAATCAATAGTGTGGCAATTATTGAGCATGTGTACTGAGGGACCCAGATGATGACAGGTGGTGGCCATTTTGTGTGCATCCAATTGACACACAACCCCCAATGTGTGTGTTGTTGTTGGCACCAGAATAAGGTTGCCATATTTTTAAAAGTGAAAATCCAGATAGATGAGCTTTTTTGATTGAGGGGGGCAAGCTGTTGAGCAAAGAAATTGGGCATTTTAAGCTATATCTTAGGGAAATTGACAAAAATAAGACTGCCAACATTGGATGCCATGCATTCAGATTTTCCAGGACATTTACCCAATTTCTGCCTGGGTATGGCCAGGAAATTCCAGACATGGCAGCCCTAAAACAGAATGGGAAAGAATGGGCTTATGTGTGACCGCTGGTGTGTTCAATGACCCAGATCACAAACGAGGAGTTGGCTGTACTTTCAAGATTTGCTCAGTCCTACATCACAACACCGCAAGATGTGAATTGATAAATACCTTCATGCTGGAACCTTTCAGCTGAAGCTTCATCTTCACTGCTCTCTTGTAGGTTAGGTCATTATGCAAAATACCCTTGCTTCGTAACTGCTGTTTCCCAAGGACAGAGTACTGGGAATGTGACTTTTGCACAAACAAACATCTTAATGTGTGCTAGTGTATGGCAATCTAAGACAGCAGGCAAAACGTGGATGGGGGAGGGGAAATGTAAGGAGAAGACAAGAATTTATGAACAACAGATTCTTGGATATATGCAAGTGGGACAACTACAGCTATACTTGGTGCCTAATATATTAAAACAAAGATGCTGGTTACAATGCTAATAAATTATTTGCAGACAGAAAAGGGAAGCATTAGTTTGGATAAAACGAATATGCCACCTTCTAGTACACAAGATGGCTTACATGAGTTAATGTGACAACACCAACAATATACAAACCACATGATAATCTCAAATTACATTTATAAAATATCAGGAGTCGCAACAGGGACAGGCACAGCAGATCAAACATTAAGTCCCTGCCAAAATTGTTTTTTTAAAGTCTTCACAAAAGTGGAAGGCAATCAAAGACAGGGGTCTGGTCAATGCCCATGTAAGTGGAATGTGTGACCTAAAACATGCCCTGGAATCCTAACAAAAAGCTTGGCATTCCATGGCAGAGGTGTGGGCATTCCTCAAAGATGTCAATGTGGGATGTAGAAAATGTAGTAAGATGGGGCATGCCTCCACTCCAGAACGGACTTTGGTAAGTGTTTGTAATATGTTTACTTTTCCCATCACCACTCCAAATCGCTGGATCCTTCTGATGACTTGAAAGAAAGGCAAGTTTTCCCATACAAATTGAATTTGAACCATAAACTAGAAATTAAAATAGGGCTGCAGTCATAAGGATAAATCACCTCCATCAAAATCAATAGGCCCTACTTGAAAGAAAAAATATGAAGGATGGGAGCGTTAGGTTGCAACCCTATACTCACTTTCCTAGGAGTAATAATAATAATGATAATGATAATGATATATTTATACCCCGCCCATCTGGCTGGGTTTCCCCAGCCACTCTGGGTTGCTCCCAATCAAATATTAAACACACAATAGAACTTCATGGAACTTCATGGAACTTAATTCTGAGTAGATTCATATGGGAGTGAGTTGCAATGTGAAATATACTGCGGTTTGCCTTTCTGAAATCAATCATGTAGGCCAAATCTGTCCTACTCCCCCAAAATGCACTTTGCTTACCCCCACATTATTTTTTTGCTTGGTGTTGTCAGTCATTCAAAGAATGCTGCTTTATAGCTTTCTCTGTATAAAAAAGACTCATTTCAAAGATATGAATAGCCTCTTGAAATCAATGAACGTATTGAAATGCATCTGAGATCATCCAGAGGAAATTGCAGAGGTTTGTAATTAACTTTCAAGTAATTGGGGAATTACCTTATATCAAGGCTTGATGACCCAGGATGGACCCTGATGTGGAATAGGATGCATGGAATAAGTAAAAGCCATCTCCTTATTGATTACTATGAGAGAAACAAATTAACTTTTGAAAAGATTTTCTCCAAAATCCCATTTATACAAATGTGTGTGTTGTCTAGACAAGTTAGTTAAGCAGTGCCGTTGTTGTTCTACTTTATTTTTTTTCATTTTCTCTTATCGTTAAAGTTACATAAACATGATTGCACCAGTGGGCTTGATTGTACCTCAAGGAAAGTGAGGGATATTTTCCCTTAACAAGAAAAGAAAACATTCCCTGAAAACTGTAGTCACACTTTCGATCCTAGATGTCTGAAAGAACTCCCACACACCTATTTTACACATATTCCTCTGAACAGCTGCACAGACCCTCATGCCTACAGGCACACAATGGTGTGTTTTTACAGTCCATGCAGTACTTCAGATGAACCCATGTGGATGTTGCGTGTGAGGACAACCTCCCTATACATTCTGTGACCACAACTGAAGGCATGGTTGATAGAGAAACTGGGGTAGAAGCGCTTTGAGAATGTGCTTCATAGACACAATACAGTGGTACCTCTGGTTAAGTACTTAATTCGTTCCGGAGGTCCGTTCTTAACCCGAAACTGTTCTTAACCTGAAGCACCACTTTAGCTAATGGGGCCTCCTGCTGCCGCTGCGCCGCTGGAGCACGATTTCTGTTCTCATCCTGAAGCAAAGTACTTAACCCGAGGTACTATTTCTGGGTTAGCGGAGTCTGTAACCTGAAGCATATGTAACCTGAAGCGTATGTAACCCAAGGTACCACTGTACTGCAAAATGGAAGGAAGCCTGTATACATCAAGCTGGGGGTTTTGTTCATAGTTCTTTGATTCTATGGTTCCAAAATGGTTTGTACTGTTGATAAAAAATAAAGCTATGGTGGAAATTATCTGAACCAGGCTTTGCCTTTTTCCTTTGACTGCTACAATGGGTGGACAATTTGGTAGCTAGAGCTAAAGAGAAACTTGCAGCTGAATTAATTCTTTCAGGTATAAATCAAATATCCGAGAAGGCAAAGCAAGGCCAGATTATCTGTGGTATAACTGGAGCCATTGTACCAGGATGGCAGACTTTTAGCTCTCATTGATGATGATGATGATGATGATTGCCCTCCTATGAAGAAATCTAGGAAGTAAAACATGCTGGAAGATGAGCTAGTCTGGCTGCTTCTGCTTTTCACAAGGACCTTCACCTGTGCGACAGGATGTCCCCCCCCCCATCTACGCCCCCTGGGTGCCCCTGCACTATTTTGTTTAAAAGGCAGGATGTGGGAAGTACTTTTGAATATAAAAGCAACAGCACTGGATCAAGCCCAAGGTCCATCTAGTCTAGTATCCTGCTTCCCACAATGGCAGCCAGATTCTTCAGGCAATCCATATGTAGAGTTTGAGGTCAATAACCCCTTTCTTTCATTTTACTCTCTTCCCTCAGCAAATTCAGAAGTAAACTGCCTCCAAACCTGGAGAAAGAAAGGTGTCCATCAATTGATATTTAGACAAGATATCTGTATGGAACCTTAAGGTTCAGACAAAGTCTACCTCTGTATCAACCGAAATTGCGGAGACTAACAACCAGAAAGGGCTTTGGGTCTCTTTGTCCTAATCAGCTTAAAAGAATGTGTCAATCAATAGCCAGCACCACATGATGTGCTGCATGAAGAAATCCTTTCTCTTCTGAATCTACTGTTCCCTTTCAATTTCACTGGGAGATCCTGAGCTCTATTAAAAAACCTATGAGTACCTTGCAATATTGGCCAAACATACCTAAAATACAACTTGTAATCTCTTATATACTTGATCTGTGCCAACCCTTTGTGTAATGATCTCAGGCAGGAAAGCAAGCTCTGATAAGAATTTAATGAGTCTCTTGCAGTTTTATGTATGTTTATTTACAATTTATATCCAGAGAGCGTCTCTAAGCCTGCCGCCATTAGGTACGAGTGGGTCACTCTGAGTCCCTGCCCCTTTTGCAGTATGAAGGGTGCCAGAGTCCAGTCCTTCCTCTCTTGTACTTCCATTGCATTTTCACCATTTCAGCTCTTCTAGTTCAGGGAGAAGGTGGGTGAACTTCCCCTCCCCCCACTGTCAAAAGAAGAAGCCTCTAAACTCTGCCTTTCTCCTGGTTGCATGCCGTCTATCTCCTCCCCTCCTTCTGCGAGCTTTCCGAGTCTGGGAATTCTTGATGAAGGGGGACCAGGCTAACCCACTCCTGTCCGTCTCCAGGGTCAGACTCTGTCTCCCGCTGTACTGGCATTCCTTCATCTCCAGTGTCTGGCACTTCACAGGCATTTGGTTAAGCTATATACCTGACACTTTGTATGTTTACTCAGAATTAAGTCGCAAAATGTGAGAATACTTTTCACTGCCTGGCATTTTTTGGTGGCTCCATTTTGTTCTAGATACTTACCACCTAGCCTGTTTTAATTGGAAGGAAAGCAGCCTTTGTGCAGAAATAATGACAAAGTAATATAGCCTCCCCCAGCCTGGTGCCCTCCACAAGTTTTGGACAACAACTCCCATCAACCTCAGCCAACACTGGCTGGGGAAGTCTGGTCTTGCTGAAATAGGCCTCATATGGACAATACCTGTTTTAACAAACACACTATTTACATTTGCTTTTCTTCCATCTACAGAATTATTTCCAATTTTTATTCTAATGCAAATCCACGGGAAAACATTTCACCCATTTGTTGAGTCTAATTACTGTACAACATTATGAAAACCAATTTAAAAAACCAAATACCCAGTCCAGACTGATGACAGAAAATAATTTTTACAGATTTCCCCCCTCTTTTAAAGGGATTTAAGTTAGAACAAAAAAATAGTCCTCTGTGAGAAATAATCTCAATTACTTGAAATTTGCATGGAAGAAGTTATACTGTAGTTATAAACTTTAATACTTCCCACTGCAAAATTATTTAAGCAAAAATTACCAAAAGTTAACAATTGGTTGACTCTTAATGGCCCAAGGCAAAAGATTGAAGCTTTTTTTCTTTGTGTTGATAAATCTGTCATCTTCCAGTGACTAGCAACCCATTTTCAAACATTCCGAATGCGCAAGACTTATTCCATTAGGTTTATAAATTCATTAAAGCTTCTTGGTACCAGATGGCATAATATAAGGAGCGTTTTAAGTACTCAGTAATTAAAGCTGTTAAAACGCATAATGGCCTAGCTGTACATTTGACAGTTTGCTATGTACGTTTGTGCTTATAAATGTTGGGTAAATAACACTTCCATTTTCTAACATATTGGGTTTGGAGGCATTCAGATGGAGATGTTCGTGAGTGTGACAAATTTATATTCTGGTTCTTGAATGCTGTGTTTCTTTTCTTTTTCTGCAGGGCAGGGGCCCTCACTCCTTTTTCTGACAAGTATTAAAGGGTGCACAAGCTGATTTGTTAAGCATGCTCGAATCTGAATGTTGCAGTCAATTGGTAACTTTCCCAAGAAAGAAACAATTCTGTTTCTTTTCTGAAAAATATTGAGATTTCTATCAGTCTTCTATTCATTTCCTTCTGAGGTTTAAGTCACTGAACTCAAAAGTTCAACCATTTCCAGGCTCACAGAACTAAGAACAAGCAGAGCTGGAAATGAGATGTCAGAAAAGAGAATATGTACTCTGATAGAAAGGCAATCATCTTTTTTTTGAAAAAAGTGAGGTAGTCACTTAAAGCCTTTTCAGATGCTTCTTTCACTGTGCTGGGAGTGCAGAGTGCTCACAAGGTTATTGCAAAGGAACCAAACATAGAACCAATTCATGCTTTGCTATTGTTGAGATGAATGCCTTTGTACAATGCACTTTCCTTTCTAGAATCTGGTTACAGGCACACCTCTTGGTTCTAACTCACATCATCCCAGGGGACACGCAATGCAGGCTGTTCACCCTGTCACATGCTTCCATTGCTTAGACATTTCTAGAAGCTTCTCATTTTTTAAAAAAGTCCTCTTGGTTTTAAACTTTAAGCATGCAGCAATCAAAAATATATAACAAACAAACACCAATGCACAAAAGAAAATTATAATTACAAATCAAAGAAAGGCCAGAGTGTCCTCATGCAGAATTCATTCAGCTGCATATATGCAATAGGTAGAAATGGCGTCATGTCTGTTGGGAAATCATGAGCATCTACAAAAATATGTAAACAGGAACCAGGTTACCAAATGTATTTATTTTTTAAGGAATATTTTCTTTTAACGCAGGCTGCTGTATCTCTCCAAAGGATGAGACACCGGCTTACCACCTTTTAATCAGGGAAATAAAAATAGTACTGGTGAATATAAGCAAGGTTTTCCCACTTTCCAATTCACTGCCCAACTTTTGCTTCATTAACTTTCTCCAAAAGCAATTCAGGTTTAGTTCTTCTTCATGTGCTTCCTTACTTCAGTAGAAGAGAATACATATAATCTGTAAGGGTTGAGATCGTATAGCATGAACTGTTATTAAAAATCTCAGCCATGCTGCCATTTTAACAAAGCCCTTAGCACCTTGACTTGAAGAAACTGAGTTTTGTCATGGAAAAGAGAACTAAGCAGAACCAGAACAAGATCATCCTTTAGTTTCAGGTGTGATTCATGCCGGCCATGCAAAAAGGCTTGAAAGCACTCGAAAATGCAAATGCTCTCTTCCCTGCCTACTCTCTAACTCAGGGTCAAGCTTATTGCATAGCATGCAATGATGTCTTATGCTTTTTTTCAAATTAATTACAGCTATGAGGTGCCTGAGAGTTACAGGGATCAAGGTATACAGGGAGGGGCACTTTATCTCTGCAATTCCCTCCCCAGTCAACCCTCCCCATAAATGTTGTTGTTGATAACATAATATCATGTCTTATTTGTTATTACATTTCTATCCCAAAGGAGCCCAGGTCGGCAAACAACAAGTGATAAAACAATTTTTTAAATCTTTAAAACGTGATCCTAATAGATTGGAGATCTGGACCCAAACTAACAAAATAAATTTCAATAGGCACAAATGTAAGATTCTGCACTTAGGCAAGAAGAACCAGGTGCGCAAATATAGCAGTACATGTGAAAAGGATCTAGGGGTCATAGTGGACCACAAGCTTAACAAGAGTCAACAGTGTGACACAGCAGCAGCAGCAGCAAAGAAAGAAAGAAAGAAAAAGAGTTAAAACTATTGTAGGATGCATCAACAGAAGTATAGTGTCCAGATCAAGGGAAGTAATAGTACCGCTCTATTCTGCCTTGGCCAGACCACACCTGGAATGCTGTGTTCAATTCTGGACACCAGAGCACCTCCCCCTTCTTTTTTTTCCTTTTCCTTTTTCTTTTACTCCAAAGCTTTCCCTGCAAAATCACACTCTTTAAAGCTCAATCAGAGCAAATGTCAATTTGTGGAAAACCTAAATTGACATTTGCTCCAATTCAACTTTAAAGAGTGGGTTTTTGTGGGGAAAACATGGGGCAAAAAACCCGTACCAGGACATGGATCGTTAAAGTGCAGACCTCTGTCTGGAAGCAGCAGCGCAGAAGGTACGTAAGTGTGGATAAACCCTTAAAAGGCTTGCTGAAAGAGGCTCTTCAGTAGGTGATGCTTCTCTTCTAGGAGAACCACACACCTAGCTAATTAAACCTCTGAGAAATAATCCAAAGTTTAAGGTGAGCCCTGTGCAGCTTCACATCTGTCACCCTTCTTATCTTGGGTATTTTGTATCTTGGTTTTAGTCAGAGTTCCAAGGGACTGCAGAGCCTCCTGTTTTCTCTCCCAACTTCTATCCCTGAAATCCTCATAGCATATGAGCAGTGGGGGCTGGTCTGTTAAGGTGACTGGGATACTGCCCCACCAACCTTAGTCTTGCCCTTAACCCTCCTCCAGCACGTAGAAGGATAAGGACAAAACTAGAATTAGTGGGCTCTGCCTGCCATTGCTTCTGGGTTCAACTCCTGTTAGGCTCCCTGCCTTTCGCCTACTGGATCCACTGGGCACCAGCCACAACTTGTCAAAAACCCAATATTCTGTATGAGATTTACAGGGTAATCCTATACATATTCACTCAGGGGGGAGAAAGTTTCACTGGGTTCAATGGAGCTTGCATCCAAGTAATGTAACTTGGATGCAAGTTCCATTAATTAGTGACATTCGCAGCTTTGAAATTCAGTGTCAACAATTGCCGCTCATATTTGCATGAAGTTAATCCGGTCTTGACAAGGAGCCAAGATGTGGAAAACAGCAATTTCCACACCCGTTTCTGTTTCAATAGGTATTCTATGACTTCCCTAATGACAACACAGTATCAGACTGGAACAGAAGAAGCTGCCATTTGAAGATGAGAGTTTGGGGGCAGCAGGGGGGTGGGTGGGGAGTTGCAGCTGCCACAATTGTCAGCTACAAAGCAGCTTTTAGGATGGAAGCCCAGCTTGGTGAGTTATGGTTAAACAAATTCATGGAAGGTAAAACTTATGCTTGACTGTTAACCCTAATGGCTAAGTAGAATCCATTCCTAGGCAGTATAACACTGAACAGAATATCAGTTGCTTGGGGTAACAGAAGGGGAGAGCTATTGCCTTCATGCCCTGACTGTGGACTTCTTGATGGCATCTGGTTGGACTGAGCTGATCTAGCAGGGCTGGTTTTTTTGTTTTTGTTTTTTGTTATGTTCTTATGCTCTTTTGTACAAAGGACTTTTGACGCAGGTAGATTGGAAACTCTTGTAAGCATCACAACAATTGCAATCTACTGTGCTGCTCCTTCCCAGTGGTGCTTGAAGAGAGTTCCTTGATGGCAGAAAGACTGGAGCTGAATGTTTTGAAGGGGATTCCCCTGCCCTGCCCCCAAGCCATTTGTGACCCATATAGAAATGCTTCTCTTCCTGTGTGGCTTCTCTTTCAACCATCCACTTTGGCTATTGAATTAACAGGATTAGTGAATCAGCAGCAGACTAAGTCTTGTTCTTCTTAAGGGGGCTGACACAAGAACCATGCCTGATGGGTGTTGGTGCCTAGATTAGTGTTGCCAACCATGTCAAGACCAGTGGACATGTCTGGAAAAGCTAGCTTGGGTGACTTTAAAAGAGGTTTAGACAATTTTATGGAGGGGAAGGATAACAAGGGCTACTTGTAGTGGCAGCTATGATCTGCCTCCATGGTTGAAGGCATATCATGAAATACCAGTTGCTTGGAATTGCAAGTAGGGAGAGTGTTGTTGCACTGTTCTGAAACCCTGGCCTACCTGGTGGCAAGTCTGTATGTCAAGTCCAAAGTTCAAAGACCAGGGCTCAATCCACACGAGCAAAGACCAAGGTCAGGAAACGCAGTCCAGGGTCAATCCAAGTCAGCCATGTCTGAAGTCCAGCAGTCAGATTACAGTCCAGAGTCAAACTCAAAGCGCAGTCCTGTAGAGGTCCAGGAGCATCCAAGCCAAGGCCCACCAACATGGGCAGTTGAACAGATACAGCACCTCAGCTCTGCTTGTCTTTTGTACTTTGCATGCTAACTACAGCATCTGGACTTGATGAGACATGTGACCCTCACCTGTTCCAAGCTCACTCCAGCTGAGGAATCACACCCCTCCTCCCAGAGCTAGTGAGCCGTACTTGGCCAGCTAGTGAGCTAAGCTATGGGCCCTTGCCTGCTTCAGCCTCCTAGAGCGCCCTTCCCACTGCTCCCTACACCTCAGAGCCCACTGTGTTTGTGAAGACAGGGGCCCCTCTGAGTCTGGTGATGAGTCCTGCTGCTCTGGTTCCTGTGCACTGACCCCCATCCCCTCACAAACTTCTGTCATCCTGTGAGTACCTCCTTCCCCATCCCCTCCCTGCATACCAAGGTGTGTCCCATTCCAGGCTACACCTCCCCCCACACACACACACCAGGATCCTCTTCCTCCTCCCTGTCCTCCTGTCAGTTCATGAGAGCATCTGGTTGGCCACTGTCTGAGCAAGATGTTGGAGTAGATGGGCCATTGGCCTGATCTAGCAGAACTCTTCTTATGCTCTTATGTTAAAGACCTGAGGGCGCCAGTCACAAGAAGACTACCATGGTCTGTACTGCATAATGCAAAATAATTGTCACATCTAAAAATTTAAAAAAGCAGAAAAAGAGACTACACCACAAAATGATGCCGACATCTTCACCCCGTGTCAGCTACTCCTATCAACAATATGCCTTCAAAAGCATCGTAGGAGCTATTGGTGGACACAATGATACCCATGGGTGCCATGTTGGCAACTCCTGATTTAAATAATTCTTTGTGTTATCATGGTTGGTTGGTTGGTTGGTTGGTTAGTTAGTTAGTTATTATATTTGCCGGTCGCTTTTCTCACAAAAGGACACGAAGTGACTTACATTAAAACCAACTAAGAACGTCCAACAAAAATATAAAACACAGCTGAAAAGCTAAAGTAGACCAAGAAATACTGGTCCCTCCCCACTGAAATAGGCCACAATGTCACCCTTCAAATTAAGGGTTTGAAGCCTGGGTAAAGAGAAAAATCTTTGGCTGGCACCTAAAAATAGATAAAGATGGTGCCAGGCATGCCTCCCTTGGGAGAGCATTGTTCAAGTGGGAGGACCACCACTGGAAAGGCCCCATGCAGCTTAGGTCCATGGAGGGGGCACATGAAGAAGGGCCTCAGAGGATGACCACAGGGTCTGGGTTGGTTTATATGGGAAGATAGCCCTTAAGGTACTGGTGGCCTAAGCTTCTTAAGGCTTTCTAATTCAAAAGCAGTGCTTTGAATTGAGTTCAAAGTATGTATAGTATACATGTGGTTAATGGTGCTTTTTGCTATTCCAATGTACAATTTGTATATGATTTTAATTGTCTCCATACAATTTACTGATTCAATATTCACAGGGAACTCTTGGAGATGTGTACTGAAAACACCTAGAATGTATTTATGGGGGGGGGGGGGTGTTTTGGTCTTTTTTGTCAAAACTTAATGTTTGTTCTTTTCTTATTTTAATTTAAAGTTAATGTGTAGTTCGTAATCTTCAAAAACTTAAATGTACACTTGTTTTCCCTTCCTTCACCAGGCATTAAATAAGCCTAAGGAGAAACCTAGAATGAGCCTGGCACTTAGCGCAAGAGACTGCAGAAGGGAGGGGGGGATGAACTGATTATCATAACTGGCTCCATTTCCAGCCCAAATAACTAATCAGTCATTTTCACACATGTTATTATAAAAAGAGCTGAGCTAAAAACCAGTTTCATTTTCTTTTCTTTTTTTCTTTCTTTTTTTGCATGAAGTGAACATCATCCCTGATACCACTTTAAATGCTCACGGATTCCCCCAGAGAATTCTGGAAACTGTAGTTTGTTAAGGGTACTGAAAGTTGTTAAAGATAAAGGTAAAGGGACCCCTGACCATTAGGTCCAGTCGTGACTGACTCTGGGGTTGCAGCGCTCATCTCGCTTTATTGGCCGAGGGAGCCGGCATACAGCTTCCAGATCATGTGGCCAGCATGACTAAACCGCATGACTAACCAGAGCAGCACACGGAAATGCCGTTTACCTTCCCGCCGGAGCGGTACCTATTTATCTACTCGCACTTTGACGTGCTTTCGAACTGCTAGGTTGGCAGGAGCAGGGACTGAGCAACGGGAGCTCACCCCATTGTGGGGATTCGAACCGCCGACCTTCTGATCAGCAAGTCCTAGGCTCTGTGGTTTAACCCACAGCGAAAGTTGTTAGGAGACCCCTAATCCCCTCACAGAGCTACAATTTACAGAGTACCGGTAGTTTATTGATCACTCCCTCTTCCCAGGGAATTCTGGAGCCTGCAACCCTATGAGGGGACTTGGGGTCTCCGAACAACTCTGAGCACCCTTTACAAACTAAAGCTTCCAGAATTCTTTGGGACAAGCCATGACTCTTTAAAGTGGCACCATAGTGCTTTAAATGTACGGTGTGGATGTGCCCTAATTCTCATCACTGAGCAGATTTATTGGACGCTCATCCCATCTACCCTCCTGTGGGGTGCCATCAACTCCAGCGGAAGACTTAAAATTAGATTAGCTGGAAATGTCATTGATCCCTATACTGCCCAGTTACTATTTGCAAATCAGGAGGGGGTGAAAGTTTGTTACTGCATAGTGAGAAAGGGATAAGTGGGTGTCAAGAAGGCTTCACCGTTCTGAAGGCCTTTCATTGATTTCTAGTGCCCTTCCTCTAGCTCTTCTTGAGTAGCCTGAAGACATGTTAAAAGACTGGCAGTCATCTATCCTAATAGGGAAGAATTTGTTCCATAAATTCAATTTTGTATAAATGAGGATCCCTTCCTTACTAGAAACACTTTTGCCATAAACAATAATCACACCTTCCAATTAACTATTTCACACAGCTTACTAGTCTTCTGTGCCAGTTATCATTAGGGTCATGTCTACATGGAGCTGTTTGTTTGTTTGTTTGTTTGTTTGTTTGTTTGTTTGTTTGTTTTATTTAGAAAGAGGCAGCTTGAAAATCTGGAACACTGACTGGGAACATTGGCACACTCCATTTGGTGCCTAAAAGATGACAAACTATATAAATGGCTATAACATTTGTCTTGGGGACCAGGCCCATCCCATGTTATGACACTCCTCTTTCATGATCCCAGGAGATCCTTTCCTCTGCTGCCCTTGGAGGACTTGTAATCACCAGGTAAAGTTATGGAAGTTCATAATTATCTTTGCCCCAATTGCCTGACAAACCACAGGACAGCAAAGCCAAGTGTCTCCTGGGGATAGCCTCAGAGCCAACAGGAGTTAAGCAAAGGGCAAAACAGCCATTGCCCAACATAGATCCAGGAAGAACTTCCACTTTCCCCCTATACAAGGTTCTGTAGAGGGTACAGGTGCAAAGCTCACCTGACCAGAGCCAAGTTTAGACCAAATGACAGCCCAGGGAAGGAACATTATTTTCTATTGCATTTGTTGCCTACACCATAATTTTAACATATGTTTTGTATGCACAATTTTCCCATGTCATATGGGCCCCTCCAGATGTCCTTTTTACTGTGCATTAATGATTATTTGTGCTCTTGCTGGTAACAGAGGGGTTATACACAATCCTGTTTTCAGTACTGTTTGCAAAAAATAATAATTCAGGCATACTGCTTTGTTTCCAGTCAATGCATGTTCCGAATCTTCCTGCTGAAATCTTTCCAACTTTTTATACCACAAATGTTCTGGTGTTGTTGTTTTTACCCACTTTTGCTGTGCAGTACTGCAAGAGTGCCCCTCCAATAATATTAGGGAGACATCGCAGAACAACTAATAAAGCAGAATGGTGTGTGGACGGTCCAGTATAACTCCATCAACTGTTGCATCAATGACATGTTGCAAAGTGCACCTGCAAAAAAACACCAGTCTGGAGGGGAGCTGCAACAATGCTTTTGCATTCTTTGGTCTGGTTGCTGAGTGGTAGCTGTTGCAAGTTTACTGGCCACATATGTAGGTTAGTGTTGCCAGGTGTGGCAGTGAATATGAATTGTTGTTCACATTTATATGTATTAATTACATCTGTTGAGTGGATAGTTGATCAGAGAGCCAATGATAGGCACACTCCCAAGCCTGTTGCCCTGGGCTGCTTGCCCCCAAATCTAGCCCTGCACCAGAATACTGAAACTTCAGGCTTTAATTCAATTATTTCTCCTTTCCTGTCATGCAGCATCTAAGGTTCATCATTATGTCATTGGTTGTTTATTTTACAAGTTTTTCAAGCCAATTAAGGCATTCCTAAGAACTTTATTTTCGTTCTATTTTAATGAGGAGGCATTTAGGTATGTAAAAGAAGCCTAAGAGCAGATTCCTTAATTAGGATTTTGTTACATGCTTACAAGGTCCGCAGAGTTAACTCAAAGGAAAAGTGTCAAATTAAAAGACCTCAGAAAGTTCCTAAAGTCTCTGGCCTATCTGGTTTATTTTAGGCACATGAAAATAATTGAATAACACAAAGAGCATTTGTGATTGTTTTTAATATGTATATACATGCCATTGGTTAAGATTGAAGTGCAGTTGCAAAATACAATTAAATCAATACATTCAATAAAACCATTTAAGGCCAATGATGGTGAAGTAAAGCCAACATAAGGCCACTTCAGGTGGGCTTTAATTAGAAGGTGATAAGCATGTGATGCATACTGTCCAACTTTTTCCAACCCAAACTCGGGTCGTGTATCTTCTGGGATGCTCTCTCGGGCAAGTCCCATGTCTCTTTCTCACCCTGAAAAACACTTTTGGGGGGTCAAAGGTGGAGCTTGAGAGTGTGCAAGATTGTGGCACCCAAAATGGCCACCAAGATCTCATGCAAAAAAGATCTTGGTCCCATTTGGTCCCATTTTTTCCCAGGGCACTTGGAAGGTATAGTGATGGGGCCAACGGGGATGAACTTGCTAGTTCCATGCCCCTTGTTGTTCCTGACACTCTCCAACCCATGGAGGACAGACCTCTCTGGAGACTCCCCTGCATATTTGAGGGAAAGAATTCTAAAAACCCCTTCATTTAGAAATGAGAGGACAGGAGTCTTAAACGCACTTGTGCCCAGTTTTTAAATCTCATAATGACCATGCTTGTCCCCCTTGAACACATGTTTTCAGACTAAAATGCATTTTCAGTCCTCCACTGACCATTCACCTGTACTCATCAGGAAATGCCTTGTTTATTCTTTTCTTCATTTTATGCAAGTCACTATTAGCAGGTACAGAATTAGCAGGTCCTAGATTCAGTTTTTCTTTTTCCATGAGATGTGTGATTCATAGATGCAAATTATTCCCTGTCACTGCAATAAAAATGATAGAGAGATGAAGGTGCATATGCTAATTGTCTAAGCGCTTTGATAGTGTTGTCTATTCTCTTTGATAGTGTTGTCTATTCTCTTCTTTCTTGAACCACTTTTTTACCAACAGCACACACACCCTTCTACTCCATGCCATTTGTGGCTGAAATTAACTAAAAATCTGAAATAGTGTAGTCATTATAAAGTGTCTTCCTTAAAAAGAATGTTCAAAGAAAGATTGGCATGTTTGCCATTTATCTGTTGGATTTGTGCCCAGGGTTTCAACAAATATACTTCTCCTGTGGCATATATGTATCCTCTTAATCCTGACATGTCCAGATCCTACCCATTTTCTCTCTGTCTGACAAAACAGATATTTCTTAAACCATTTAGTTAAATGTTTCAGCTTTCACCTCCCTCAGTAGCACAGTTCAGATTTCAAATGTACACTGTAAGTGACGGTTACAATTCTAAAAATGCCTCAGGATGGATTAATTCTGAGGAATATGGCAGGTGTATGACACACACACAGAGGCTACACAGATATTACCAGTTTAGTCATATCCATGATTACTCAAAAGTAAGCCCCACTGAGTTCACCGACTTACTCCCAGGCAAGTCAATATATGATTGCAGACTAAGTTTTGTCTTCCCCTTTAAGTCTACAGGGTATTATGGTCAATATTTTGGTCAGGTCTAACAATGGGGAAGCAGTAGATTTGTAGAGAATATTGGACTCCATCCCCTGTCAGGTCCAACCATGCTTGGGGTGGTGGGAGTAGTAGTGCAGCAAAATCTGGTGGACCACAAGTTCCCCTTCCTTGCTATAGAGGAAACATCAAATCCAGAGATATTAGAAGAGAGAGAGAGCGTCTCTCTTTGGATCTCAGTGGGTTTAATTTGGAAAACAAACACAATTTCTATCTAGCCATTGCTTTTCTTCATTTTTTAAAAGCCTATCTTGCACACATCACATTCTTTAGAATTATGTCATCATGAGTCACTTTGGCTCACACTATTCCTTTGAAATCCCGGGTCTATTACTGAGAAAGGTAGGAGCCAAAAATGTTTAACTAAAAAGTTTTAGTTATAATAAACATAATATTTGACAGTTTCCTTGAAGGGTCCAGAGCCTACTTCTTTTGTAGTGCTGATTGGTTGCTGTTAAGAAAAGTGTGTGTGTTATCTCATTTTTAGTTGCTGTACCCCTCTCCCCCCCAAAAAAAACCCCCACTGCTTTTCTGCTTGTTCTGTCTTTGGTTAACATTCTATGAGACCAATTTACAAACACTTCTATATAGTACAAGAAGCTCCTGTTATGTATAATTGCTTAATTATACATTAAAATGGAAAATAACTCTGAATGTGCATTGCCAAAGGGAACATTAGGGAAATTTCCACTGAAGCGAAGTGAAGCTCTCTGAGCACCTAATAGGTTGATAATTAATTGGATTTATCTCTGTAGCTCTCTCATGTGGTGTTTAACTTTAGATCACATGGGAGGCATATTCAGTTGCATATCACCATTTTGAGGGAGTTGTCTTTGTTCTCAAGACACCGTAGAAGAAAGGTGTGCTAATGTATCTCCTGAAGAGAAAACAGTTTCAGGCTGTAATGGGGTATGTGTGCAGAGAGAAAGACCTTTGATTTCAGGTCTGTTTGGAGTAATTTTATATTTGTAATAAGCTGAGCATACGCTTAGACAAGCATATGATTTTATGCAACTATTTGAATGTAACATTATTTGTTTTTGTGCCTGTTTGAAGAAAGTTCTGTTAGTAAAGCTTTGGAACCATATATACAGTCTGGACAATTTTTATTCCAAGAGGGGTCAGTTTTTATTCATCCTATTACTTCAAGCTGCACGATGTTAATAACTGAAATGGCTCCCCCTCTCTATGCAAATTCCTTTCCTATTTCTACATGTTTCCCAATTAAAATAAAAGGGAACCAACTATTGGGGTTTCAGAAAGTCAACATGATCCTGTGCAATGAGGAAGAACCCAATCCTGCAGTTACACAAAAACAGAGGGCACAATTGAAACAGGAAACATCAGTGCAGAGGTTCATTGGATTGATTTGTACATCATGAAAGGCTTGTTCACAGATCAGGTTACACCAAATGCAGGTATAAGCTGCCTCTAAACATGTACAAGTGTTTGTGTGAAAGAGTGTGCTGTACACTTGTTAATTTGCATAGCTCAGCTGTGGCGCATATAGATACACATTGCATCTGAATAACTGTGCAGATATACAGCTCAACTATTTGTGTACATGGGGCATAGATTGTACAATTGTTAGATGTTAACGTGTAGTCTTGCTTTTATAATCTTCTTGTGCACATTTATTCAGTTCATATACTAGATAGTTAAATGAAGATTGAACATTCCTTTCCACTGCAGAAACCTAGCTAATAATGTATAAGCCCTATTAATGTTAATGAAACTTATCTAGGCATAGCTAATGACAGCATGGTAGCCATACATAGTTTTTAACTATATCTAAGCAGATATATTATTACGTGCATAGGAAATCAGCCTTTCACAGAACAATAACAATATGATTCTTCGTTTCATCCAACAGAATATCTTTCTTCCTGCATTAGCTTTTCCACTTTTCAGAAAAGGAGTAAGATCTCTGGAAAGGCTTTCATTTCAACTTTAAGGAATAATTTTTACACTACAGGTTTTAAAAAGCTAACAGATTGCACCAGCGATTTAATAGTGATAATTAGTTGCTCATAAAATGAAATAAAAACAACACAGCTAGAGAAGGCTTAGGCATGGTAAACAATAAGCATCTGAGATAATTTCTTATTCTTTTTAATAGTATCATAATGGCTACTTCCCCCTAGTGGCCCAACACAGGAATAGTTATTCTGTTTCCTTAAATTGTGTTCAGGTTAATTGAACTGAGAAAATGACTTTAGTAGTGAGTTGTATAGACATTTTTATTCCTCTTCATGGACCAGATTTCAGTAATAGGTGAATTCTAATTTATGAATATTCTTATATTATAGATACAGGTAGCCCAAGGGAATTATTGCATGTTCGTCATTATTATTTTTAATATTAGGTTTGTTACCTGCCAGAATTATAACAATTTTATAAAGGATAGCTGGACTTCAGCATAATGAGAATACCTTGCAATTATTTCATTGGGATACATCTAGATATCTAATAAAACCTGTTAAGATTTCACATCTGATATGAAGTCAAATTATTGTAATGCATCTTGGATTACATGTACATTAATTTATTTTTGTTTATTGAAATATTTATAAATCCTATTTCCATAGGAAATATAGCAAGGTGGTGTACTGCATAAAACTATAATACAACATTAATTGCTGTCAGGGGTTTAGGAGCAGAAGCACGGGCAAGGGAGGAAACAGAGAGCGAAGGGGAGGAGGCAGAAGAAAAGATGAGTGACGACGACGACCCGAGATCTCCTAGTCTTTCCAGTGAATCAGAGGATTCACAGAAAGGAGCACCAGTGGCGAGGGCAAGGGGGGAGTCTAGGGGGGCACCCCAGGAAGACAGAGCCAGAGAGGACTCAGGGGGGAGCAGCTGGAAATCGGGACCAGCGTCACCGCCAGGAAGCAGGGAAGAGGAAGGGAGCCAGGGGGGAAGCGCTGGCAGCTCACCACAGGAGGGAGGACATGAGTCAGGAGTGGCCACACCTCCACAGGAGGGAGGACATGAGTCGGGGATGGCCACACCTCCATCGGGGAGCGAAGAAACGGTTGAGAGGAAAGTGGAAGGTTGGGCGCGCGCGCCAAGTTCAAATGCAGAGGAAGGCGGCGCAGTAAGCAGCCCCGAAAGAGAGCCAGGTCCTAAAGCCCGGCGCAAGGAGGCAGGAGGGTCTGGGTCAGCGTCAGAAGAATCCCGGAAGGAAGAAGCCCCGGGGGGTAGAGGGACCCAGAGGAGGACAGTCAGGAGGAAAAGGTGGAGCAAGGCTAGGATATTAAGTTGGTGCACACAGGGCGGAGACTCAGACGGAGCTTCGCCGACCTAGCTACTAGGCGTAGAGTTGCGCGCAGCAGCGTGAGAATGGAAACTGTAATTCAATAAAGACTTTTACTTAATGACCGCTGGCTAGCGTGATCCTCTGTGAGCTAGGATCTTCAAGCAGCTCTGACAGTAAGCTCCGTCTCCACTTGTGGGCATCTACAGCCTCGAGGAGGGGAGAGACACAGGTGCCTACTAGCAAGCTCACGAACGGCAGACGACATGACGGCTGAGCAGCAGATAGAGGAACTCAGAAACGCGGTGGCACAACTGAACGCCGAGGCTCTAGCATCCAGGAAGAGGGAGGAGGAAGCAGCCGCAGCCTGCAGGGATCTCCAGGTCAGGTTAGACGTGCTGACAAAGCAGGCACCCCGGCAGGAGGGCATTGGGTTGGCGAGACGGACAGGCGGGCTGGTCTCTCACTTCGATGGGAACCTGCAACAGTATCCCAACTTTAGAGCCGACGTACTGTGCGCACTGCAACTGCTGCATAAAGACTTTAGAGATGAACAAGAGAGAGTGGGGTTCATCATGTCCCATCTGCATGGGGATGCGAGAGCATGGCTACGCAATTTATGGAGAGATAAGGATCCGGCGCTACAGAATGCAGATGCCTTTATTAAAGCGATGGATGGGTGTTTTTTATCAAGTATTGACGTGGATCTTGCACGGAAGGAGGTGCATGGGCTGAGACAAGGGAGGGCCAGCGTCAGGCAGTACCATGCCCGCTTTTTCGCCTTGGTCAGTGCCCTGGAATGGGACAGAGATTCGGCTCCTGTAAGAGACCTCTTTTGGGAGGGGCTGCATAACTCGATTAAAGATGAGATCGCCAGGGGGGAGAGACCCCGAACCACCCAGGAGGTCGTTCAGAGGGCACTGGCAGTGGGGGTGAGGCTGGAAGGACGTCCGTGGAACAGGGACGAAGGGCGTGGAGGGCGCGAACCAGCCGGGGGCCCCTCCTTCTTTCCCAGGGAAGCAGCGCGGGCGCAATCCACGCCTCCGCCAGGAGGAGGAGCCGAACCTATGGAGGTGGGAGGTGCAAGGGCTCAGTCAGCAACCAGAGCCCTAGCACCAGCAGCAGTGAAAGCGAAGCCTCCTAGAGGGAACAGGAAGTGTTACGTCTGTGAGGAGCCAGGGCATATGGCGAAAGAGTGTCCCCAGAGGCCCCACAAGCTCACTGCAGCCTCAGCAATGGTGACTGCAGCAACACAGCAAGGAGGACCACAGCAGGGAAACGAGGCTGTCTGGCTGGAGGAAGAGGCACTGGGGCCCAGCCAGACGTGTTAGTGACGCAGTCCCCAGCGATTTTACAGCCCGTGAACCCCCTCCCGCCCAAACCAGTAGTGAGGCTCACAGCGTCTCTCCAACTGCCCAATGGAATCACCATGGACGTGCCAATCACCATTGACTCAGGCAGCAATGCGGACTTTATAGGGCAGGACTTTGTCGACAGGCACGCTGTGCAGTTGCTGCCGGCCACACTGCCCCTGCAGGTTGTCACGGTGGATGGCAGGGAGCTGCTCGGGGGGCAAGTGGTGAAGCAGACGCCACCAATGGTGATGCGACTTGGGAATCACAGAGAAATCATCAGCTTCAACGTCACTCGACTATCTGACACGCCCATTGTATTGGGCATGAGTTGGCTGGACAAGCACAGCCCAGCGATGGCTTGGTACCAGAGGCAGCTGACCTTCGGCTCTTCCTTTTGTGCTGAACACTGCATCGTGCCCAGGCAGGAAGGAGAGGAAGAGGAGTCACAGCTGCTGCTAGGCACGCTGCAAGCGATTCCACACAAGTACGCTGAATTTTTGGAAGTTTTCTGCGAGAAGGAGGCAGACAGGCTACCCCCTCACAGACCATATGACTGCAAAATTGACCTGCTGCCGGGGGCGGCGCTGCCTAAAGGGAAACTGTATTCCATGTCAGAGGACGA
Organism: Podarcis liolepis; assembly: GCF_965112155.1. Classification (NCBI taxonomy): domain Eukaryota; kingdom Metazoa; phylum Chordata; class Lepidosauria; order Squamata; family Lacertidae; genus Podarcis; species Podarcis liolepis. Next base: position 42,825,045 of record NC_139560.1, on the reverse strand, counting down.
ACTGCAGGAACTCAAAGAGTTCATTGACCATAATTTGCAACGCGGCTTCATCCGGGAGTCCAGGGCAGTGGGGGGCAGTCCCGTATTCTTTGTTAAGAAGCGGGACACGCCCCAGAAAAGACTGGTAGTGGATTACAGGATTTTGAACAGTCTGACTAGGCCATCGGACTTCCCCATGCCCCGTATTGACGACCTCCTCGCTAAGGTACGGAAGGGAAAAGTGTTCACCAAGTTAGACCTGCGGGGGGCGTACAACCTCATTCGCATGCGGGAAGGAGATGAGTGGAAGACAGCCATGTTCACGCCACTGGGGACCTACGAATATAGAGTTATGCCTTTTGGATTGCAAAATGGCTCCCACGTTTTTCAAGCGTTTATGCATCACGTGTTGGCGGGACTTCTCTACAAGACGTGCGTCTGTTTCTTAGATGACATCCTGGTCTTTTCGGAGTCGCAGCAGGAGCATGACGGACACGTCAAGGAAGTGCTGAGCAGGCTAAAGCAACATAGGCTCTACGCCAAGCTGGAGAAGTGCCAATTTGACGTGCCGGAGGTGGATTTTCTGGGCTACAAGCTGTCTGACAAGGGGCTCGCCATGGACAGCGCCAAGGTTCGAGCGGTGTTGGATTGGAAGAGTCCGCGCAACCGGAAGGAGGTCCAACGGTTTGTCGGCTTTGCGAACTTCTATCGCAAGTTTATCAAGGGCTTCGCGATGCAGACAGCGGCCATCACTGACACGCTTAGCTCCAAGAAGAAGAAGTTCGTTTGGACAGCGCAGGCGGAGCAGTCCTTTCAGGCACTCAAGCGTCTCTTCGCGTCGGAAGAGCAGCTGCTTCATGTCAACCCCAGCAAGCCGATGAGGGTGGAGACAGACGCCTCGGACAGAGCCGTGGGGGCGGTCCTGTTGCAGAAAGACCCGCAGGGGGTGTGGCGACCGGGAGCGTTTTACTCCAGGAAGCTCAGCAAGTCCGAACAGAACTACACCATCTGGGACAGGGAGTTGCTGGCCATTCACGCAGCGTTCAAGGCGTGGAGGCACTTTCTGATCGGCGCCAAGCACACGGTGCAGGTTTGCACGGACCACAAGAATCTAGAGCACTGGCGCACGGCACAGTTCCTGAACCAGAGGCAGATACGTTGGGCTGAGTTCTTTGCAAACTTCGACTTCCGAATAGAGTATGTCCCGGGGGACACCAACATCATGGCAGACGCCCTCTCCCGTAAGCCACAGTATCTGGAGGACGCAACACCAGCGGCCGCCATGCACATCTTCGCACCAGCAGTGTGGGCGTGCGCCGCGGCGACCGTGGACCTAGAGGCGGTGCGACGTGCGTTGCAGGAGGACTCCTTCGCACAAGCAAAGATGGCAGAGGTGCAAAGGGGCAAGGCAGCGGCCGACGGTTTCCGGCTACGAGATGGATTGCTCATCCGAAAAGGGGCCATCTACGTGCCGGGAGACGAACTTCGAGCCAAGGTGCTGCAGCAGCTGCACGACGCGCCCACGGCCGGGCACTTTGGCAAGGAGAAGACGGTGGAATTAGTAGCCAGGGATTTCTGGTGGCCTGGAATGAGAGGGGAGGTCGCAGACTACGTGGCGAGGTGCGACACCTGCCAGAGGGCCAAACCAGTGCACAAACCGCCGGCCGGACTGTTGGAACCGCTGCAAACACCGTTCGAACCATGGGAGAGAGTGGCCCTGGACTTTGTCACGGATCTGCCCAGCTCAAGGGGCAAGACGGCAGTGCTGGTGGTGGTGGACCTGTTTTCCAAGATGGCGCATTTCATTCCGTGTGCGAAGGTGGCCACGGCGGAGCAAACCGCCAAACTGTTCATAGACCACGTGTTCAAGGTTCACGGTCTGCCACGGTCTATTCTGTCCGACCGGGGGCGGCAGTTCATCTCGAATTTCTGGCAGAAGCTGATGGGCTTCCTGAACGTCAAGATCAACCTGGCGTCGGCAAGACACCCGCAGACCAACGGGCAAGCGGAGCGGGTCAATGCCATCATGCAGCAGTACCTGAGATGTTATGCAAATCAACAGCCTGCGACGTGGGTGGATTACCTACCGCTTGCCGAGTTCGCCTACAACAACACGAAGCACGTGTCCACGGGGGTCACGCCGTTCTTCGCCAACAACGGGAGGCACCCCAGAACCTTCCCGGGACTGGAAAGAATGGGGGAGGGGGAGCCGCAGACAGCAGATGCGTTCGCGTCGGAGCTGCAGGAGGTCCACGATCAGCTGAGGCGCCGCCTGGAGCTGGCCAAGCACGCATACAAGGTACAAGCAGACAAGCACAGAAGGGTTGGAGAAGAGCTCCACGTGGGAGACTGGGTTTGGTTAGCAGCCCACGCAGTGCCGGCCAGGTCGTTGGCCAAGAAGAAACTAGGGCATAAGCAACTGGGGCCCTACCAAGTCGAAGAGCAGGTCAACCCGGTAGCTTTCAGACTGGCACTTCCGGAGGGTTCCAGAATGCATCCGGTATTCCACAGATCGGTGCTCACTCCCTACAAGGCACCGCACAGGTTCCAGGAACCCGGAACAGCGCCGAGTCCGGTCAGAGACAGAACAGGGCACGCGGAAGTGGCACAGAAGGAGCGCATCAACGAAGTCACTGAGATTTTGGACTCCAGATGGGGGGAAGAGGGGGTAGAATACTTTCTCGCCAAGGAGGGCACCCCGGCCAGTGCGAACAGCTGGGTGCCGGGCTACGCCTTGGACGAACCTCTCCTCAAAGACGAGTTTCATGCCCTCTTTCCCCATAGACCTATGCCAGCAGAATATTTTGACGACTGGCTTTTCACGCCCACACTTTCGGCCAGCACTTTCCGGGGGTTCGACTCGGACGAGGACCCGACACAAGACGTCCGTTCCCCGGAGGGGTCACCCTCGGGATCTGCATCAGAACCCTCGTATTGGTGGGACGATAGGCCAGAGGAGCAGTGGCGCAGACGGTGGCTGGAAGGCCCAGGACGAGCAACACCGACAGGAGGAAGTGAGGGAGAGACGGACATGGACGTTTTCGGGGACGACCCTGGTTTCGAGCACGGCGGCACAGAGATGGAAGCGGAGGTGACTGTCGTCGACGAGAGCGGGGAGGAAGACCCGGGAGACTTCAGATGGAGGCCTGCCACGGGAAGCGACCGATACCTGACGTTCGTCCCTTTGCAACAGCAGCCCCCAGCTCCAGCACCGGAAGGAGGGGAGGGGGGAATGGGGGGCTTCGAGGGGGGGATGGATGTCAGGGGTTTAGGAGCAGAAGCACGGGCAAGGGAGGAAACAGAGAGCGAAGGGGAGGAGGCAGAAGAAAAGATGAGTGACGACGACGACCCGAGATCTCCTAGTCTTTCCAGTGAATCAGAGGATTCACAGAAAGGAGCACCAGTGGCGAGGGCAAGGGGGGAGTCTAGGGGGGCACCCCAGGAAGACAGAGCCAGAGAGGACTCAGGGGGGAGCAGCTGGAAATCGGGACCAGCGTCACCGCCAGGAAGCAGGGAAGAGGAAGGGAGCCAGGGGGGAAGCGCTGGCAGCTCACCACAGGAGGGAGGACATGAGTCAGGAGTGGCCACACCTCCACAGGAGGGAGGACATGAGTCGGGGATGGCCACACCTCCATCGGGGAGCGAAGAAACGGTTGAGAGGAAAGTGGAAGGTTGGGCGCGCGCGCCAAGTTCAAATGCAGAGGAAGGCGGCGCAGTAAGCAGCCCCGAAAGAGAGCCAGGTCCTAAAGCCCGGCGCAAGGAGGCAGGAGGGTCTGGGTCAGCGTCAGAAGAATCCCGGAAGGAAGAAGCCCCGGGGGGTAGAGGGACCCAGAGGAGGACAGTCAGGAGGAAAAGGTGGAGCAAGGCTAGGATATTAAGTTGGTGCACACAGGGCGGAGACTCAGACGGAGCTTCGCCGACCTAGCTACTAGGCGTAGAGTTGCGCGCAGCAGCGTGAGAATGGAAACTGTAATTCAATAAAGACTTTTACTTAATGACCGCTGGCTAGCGTGATCCTCTGTGAGCTAGGATCTTCAAGCAGCTCTGACAATTGCTTTCCTAAAACTTCAGTAACTTGTCAATCAAAACTGGTTGGTAAAAAATGTGAACTTACAAAGGCCTGTCTGAACAATGCAGTTTTTAAAACACATCTAAAAGAAAGCAAGAATGATTCCAATTAAATATCTGCTGACAAGAGTTTCCCTGTCACACTAAATTGTGGAATTTATTCCCATGAGGAGCAGTGATGGAGGATCCAGACCTCCAAGACTGATTGAAGACTTGGACGATGCATTCCTAGAGCAGATTACCAAACAAAAAGGAGAGATATAGGCGTCATGGGAGACTTCAACTACCCTGATTATCTGTTGGAACTCAAACTCTGCCAAGAATGTAAGGAGCAACAAAATCCTCTGCTACCTCTCTGACAATTTCATTTCCCATAAGGTGGAAGAAGCATCAAGGGGTTTATCTTTCTTGAACCTGGTCCTTGCCATCAGGGAGGAACTCATCAACCAAGTGGAAGTACTGGGAACCTTGGGAGGAAGTGATCATGCCCTCCTGGGTTTCATGGGACAGAGCCATGGGAAAGCTCAGTACAGTGAGACATGCACACTGGTCTTTAAGAAGGCCAGTTTCAAAAAGCTAAAGGAGAACCCATTGTCAGAAATACTCAAAGAGAAGGGAGTCCAAGATGCTTGGGAGTTTCTTAAAGGTGAAGTATTGAAGGCCCAAATGCAGACGATTCTAACAAGAAAGAAAAGTGAGAGGCATCTAAGGAAACCAGTGTGGCTGCATAAGGAGCTTACAGGGGAGTTAAAAGTTAAGAAGGGCATGTATAAGAAATGGAAGAAAGGGGAAATCACAGAGGAGGAGTATACACAAGTAGCCAACAGTTGCAGGATGAATGCAGGAAATGACTGATGCACTTTTAAGTTCTTGAACTCTAGCACCTTCACTAATACCTGTATGGCAATTGCCTATGCTGGCAGCATTATTTCACCATTACAAAACTATCTCTTTTACTCAAAGAAGTTTAAAAAGAATGCTGTCAGCATAGGCAATAGCCATACAAGTATCAGTGAAGCCCACAGAGTTCAAGAGTGCATCAGTTTCAAGGCATAGCTCCAACTTTCATTTTAAAAAAGAGAGAAACTAATCCCATTATAACAGGCATGTCCAAAGTCCAGCCTGGGGGCCACTTGCGGCCCCCAGTCTGGTTTCAAATGGCCCCCCAGGCAATTTTGAAAAAGCAATCTCTTGTGGCCTCCGAGCACCTGCCCACCAAAGCCATTTGCTTTTTGCAGGCTCATCACAAGCTCTCCCCTCTGCACGGGGGGGGGGCAGGGTGCGTGGCTGCGTCACCCCTTGGGTTAACCAATCTGGTCGGCCAGGGGGTGGCTAAATAAATAAATAAATACTACAGTACACATTCGGGACATTGATGCTGCAGCGATGGCAGTGGCAGAGGGGCGGCTGCGTCATTGACCCAGTGCTGGATTTATGTATAGGCTAAGTAGGCTGAAGCCTAGGGCCTCTAAATCTAGGGGGCCTTGCCAGCCCACCCGCTCTCCAGTGGACAGTCTCCCCTCTCCCAAAATTGCAAACCCAAGACTTCATACAAGGGCAACAGGTTGACAAAGGATGCAGTAGAGTCTCAGGAGTTGAAGCAGCCCAGGAAAGGAGATGCCAATAACAATGGAGAGCTTGTTTCTTTGAAGTTTGACCACAATCACTGTTCTCTTCTGTCTCCTCAACACCTAAGTGTAAATGTAAGTTAAACAATTTCTGTGGGGAGCAGTCCTAAAAAAAGCTCAACACTTTTGGGACAAAATCCTAAAAAAAAAGCTCGATAATTTTGGCTGGCCCTCACGCAAGTTCACTTCATCAGATCTGGCCCTCTTTGAAAAAAGTTTGGACACCACTGCATTATAATAATGCATTAAATGGTGATATGTATAATTTCCTTTCACCTTTCTGTGCATAGGTGTGGGGAACCTTTTTCAGTTTGAGGGCCACTTTCCCTCTTGGGCAACTTTTTGAGGGCCACATGTCAGTAGTGAATGAGGCCAGATGGAAAAGTGGGCAATGAGCAATGAATTATATGTATAGAGGGCTGCATAAAAGCATTTGAAAAGAGCATGGACCAGATCCACTGAAGGACACAGCCTGGGGATAGAAGGTGTGGCCTGATAAGAATCCTGAAGGCAAGCTATAGAGGCCTGATTGGTTGCATTAAGCCCCAGGCCTGGATGCAGCTTTTCAATTGCCTCACCCACACATAAAATGGGATATAAAACAGGGCCAGTAAAGTGTAGGGTCTGGGGAAAGCGAATGTGACCTGGGGAAGTTATGAGGATTGGAAAGAGGGGCCTGGGGGTACATTTGGCCAGCAGGTCTGAGATTCCCTACCCCTGCTGTACATTAATGAAGAAACAATAATGTAACTCCTGAATATTCTCATAGACCATTATTTGGCAGCAAATTCTATATAGCCGGGGTGGCCGACTTACAGCCTTCTAGATGGTGTTGGTCCCCAGCTTCCCTCAACCCCAGTCAACATGGCAAATGGTTAGGGATGACGTAAGCTTCTGTTCAGCAATATCTGGAGGGCCACAGATTACTCACCCCTGCTATATGTGTGGTCTTTTCTTCTACTGATTTAAGATACTATTAATTTCCATTCCTTATATATATTCCATTTGCCCGCTTTGGATGCAATCATAATTCACAAGGTGTTCAGTTGTCAAAATGTCTTTTTTTCATTTTAGCCCAGTCAGCTCCCTGTTTAAAGTTTGGCCTTGTGTGGATGAAGATTTAGAACAACTGCAGCATGATGATTATGAACTATTTTAACTGCTCAGCCTTACTTTCCTTTGACTGACAATGTTTCCATTGGGTCTTACATGCAGAATAATAGCGTTTGCAAACTATTTCTCTGACTTGCCTGATAGCATAGGAATTTAAATGATGCATCTATAGCTTTTGCCTTTGCTTATATCAGAATATTTACAAACACACAATGTATTCCTGACAAAATGTCATGGTGAGGCAGTTACCAGCATTGGCATCAAGCCAGCATCTGCGGCTGACAAGGTTTTTTTTAATTATTATTACAATTTCTATCTCTCCTACCCTCCAAGGATCTCAAAGTGCTGCACATGGGTCTTTCCCTACACATCCCATGATCACAACAACCCTTCAAAATTAGTTAGGCTGTAAAACTGTGACAGGCCCAAGGTCAGGGAGCTTCATGGCTGAGTGGAATATGAGCCCTGGTCTCCCAGGTCCTAGTCCAACACCCAAACACTATACCACACTGGCCACTGTTATTGCTGGGGACCTGCCAACATACCCTGCTAAATTTCTGTGGTGAAAATAGGGACATCCCCAGTCACTCTAGGCAGCTTCCAGCATATATGAAAACTTAATAAAATTATACAGGGCTGCCTTCATATGACTTCTAAAGGTTGTATAGCTACTTATCTCCTTGGCTCGGGGGTCGCATAACTCCAAACCCTCCAACATTTCTCTGATGAAAATAGGGAAGGTTCCACTGCTGATTCCCAAAGACTCCTAACCTTGAAGCTTATTCTTCTTGCAGCTGCAAGATCATGCAAAAAATGCGAGGTGTGGGGAGATGGAGCAGCTACCTCCACTTACCTTAAATCTTCCTCCCAAGCACCTGTGAGGATTGATCCCCGAGTCAATAACTCTCTAAGCTGCAAGACAGCAGGCCCTAATGCAAAGGTGGGTAACCTTCAATTTGGGGAGCTCAACTATTTGGGCCTCATAACCGTCTCCATATCATACTTCTACCTGGACCTGATTTGCACTCTGTTTTTGCCTAGCTGTAATGTGTTCTTAAAATTTGAAGATGTTTCTTGATTGCTGGAAGCAGGATAGACAGGGGGCTATGTGCAAAAACTACTGCATACAATTTACATTTGTCACTGCACTCACTTTTGGCTCTGGCCCCACCCACCATTGGCATGGGACTCTTGTTAATTTGCCTATAAGAGAATGAGACACATGGTCTAAACAAGGTGTTCCCCAACCCTGCCCAGGTGAATGCAGTCACAAACAGAATATGTAAAGCTACCAGCAGGTAAGTTATGCTTACCAGGAAGGCTATGGGAAAACTGAAGAAAGTGAGCACACAAGTTTCTGGTTTACCTGGCAGGGTCTAAAGCCATATCTCACCCAGAAGCATTTTAATTATTCTCATACTTCATGTTATTGGAGGCACTGCAGTGGAATTTCGCAGTAATGTGCAGAAAGTCTAGCAGATGCCACAAAATAAGCTCCAGCAGAAGTCTTGAGAGCTTTGAGAAATTATTGCAAATGGAGAAAGAGGCTGTATACACATGACATTATAGAATCAATGAAGATTAAGTACTCATGTTATCTAGAGAATCCATAGATCTAATGCATATTTTTTGCCCCTGAAAAGTGATTCTTGAGAAACCGGTTTCATTTGGAAATTAAAAGCTCATTGCAGATTGGTTCTGTATTACTCCATAATGTGTCTATTTGAAAACAGATGTAGGTGGTCCCACCCAATAAATGGGGGGGGGTATACACACCTACGCAATGATGTTGTGGATATATACCAAGACAGCAATCACCATTTTCTTCATCATTCACATGGAGGATGTACAGGGGAGAAAGGGCATGTATAGCTTAATCCAGAGGAGGGTTTTCAAACACACATCAAGGAACTGCACCCAGCCTTGTGGACGGCAGGATCTAGAATAAATCTAGATGGAAAGCAGTATGTCAAGGGCAAGCATAAACAATTCCACATTGAGCAAAACTACATTTTTTGTGTGCTACAAACGGGTTAGTGTATTCGCAACCAGTGTCCCATCTTAAAAAGGTACCAGTTTTTGAAGAATGCATTTGATAAGTCTATAACAGAGTCAGGACCAAATACTAGAGGCTGTGAATCTGAAGCTGCAGAGACCCCATGCTGAGTGGCAAGATTGTGTTCAGTGTTACAGATGTCTAGCTAAAAAGAAAATTCCAACTTAACACTTGCCCAAGCTGTTGATATTTGCAGGGCAGAAACATTTACAAGAGCCCAGTCACAGTGCCATGGGAAGCAAAAAAAATGTGTGCGGCATAGCTCAGCAGAAAACACAGCCATGGAGGCATAGCTCTGCACCCAAATTGGCCTTGTCAAAGGACAGCAGTGTGGCACAGATAACCCTGTTGGAAGGTGCAGATGTGTTCACAGCCCTAGATCATTTCCAGCATGCCACATGTACTTGAGTAACATTCACTTCCCAAATTTGGAGCAAATAGAAGAAAATTCCAAATGAAGGAAAGGCATACAACATTGGTAACAGTAACCCGATGTGCATAAATTAGGGATTGGGTTGTTGTCGCCAACATGGCAATTGCACATGCATACAGCCTGGAAGCTGTGTTCAATGGTGCAGCCATTACCTCTCAGTACTTGCTGGGAGTCCCTGGCTGGCTGGCATCCCAGTAGCAGTGGGTCCTGCCAGGACCCCAGGGCCACATCATGCCACTTGCCGGTGCTGGTAATGCTGAGCAAAAGTAATGTTTCCCAATAAGATCCAGTTGCCTTTGAAGATAGGGAGTTTCACACTGAAAAAATAATAATCATATTAAGTGGTAGATGCTACAGGATTTCCAACAGACATGTTCTCTTCAAAATACTGACTTTTTTATCATATGGTGCATCCTCCATCCAATCTTACACATACATTCATCATGAAAAAAGATGGGAGGATCGACATTTTACTTATTGTACTTATTTAAAATATTTATACCCCACCTTTCTCTCAAGTTGGGATTCCAAGGAGGCTTAGAACATTTAAATAAAACATCAGTTTTAAAACAGAGAGCAATTTTTTAAAATGTACATCAGAATACAGTTAAAATATGCAATAAAATACAAATAACATCATATTTGAATATTAGAGAATATTAAACAGGAGTTATCTATTCTAATCTGTTGTCTTTGATTTAGCTCCAGACTGAAGGTTACTTTTTTGCTCATGGCTATTCTTGTTCTTTCTTATCCAAAAAGTAGGGTGGAGGGAATAAATTAAAAATGGGGGGAAAGCAGCATCACCTCAGCTTCTGTTTAAATCTCATTGACCACAGTCCAGACACCATCACTTCCTTGCAATTATTCCCACTGACGTTATTTGCAGGTAAATAATACTGTGCCTACAGACCTTCTTTTTTTACTGGAGGAAAAACAGAGAGGACATAAAATGGAAAACAGCACACACAGCAGTACACAAAAGCTGTTGATCTGTTAAATGAAGTTGCCCCTAGTGAGTTGAAAAGCAAGTACTTTAGAGTAACATCACATGTCTTTGTAGCTCTGAAACATTTAGACACTCATTAATGCCATGTCATTTACCATTAAAAGCTGCAGACATCTCTCTCTTTTGTTTTTGTTTTTAAAAATTGCCTCCGTTTTTGAAAAAAAGCAGGTTTTATATGAAAGCAACAAGTAAAAAGGTAGGGAGTGGGAGGCGCTGTGGTCTAACCCACTGATCCTCTTTGGCTTGCTGATCAGAAGGTTGGCTGTTTGAATCCGTGCAACGGGGTGAGTTCCCATTGCTCTGTCCCAGCTTCAGCCAAGCTAGCAGTTCGAAAGCACAGCAGTGCAAGCAGATAAATAGGTATTGAAAGCAACAAGTGGGCAGTACTTTACAAGGCAAAAGCTTTGATTAAGGGGTCAAGGTGAAAAGTGTACGTCCTGTGGGACATAGATTTATGCAAAACCTCCTCCAGTGTATCATCTTGAAAATGGCCTTGCAGTTTTCCTTGTCTTAGCGTGCCTCCTTTTGGTGTACTGTAGTAACATTAGGAAGGCACAGATCACTCTACATTCTGGTTGACTTGCAGGTAGGGATGCTTCCAAAACTCAGCTCATGTAAATTTCCCCACAGCTTTTGAAGTTATGAATTAATTGTGGGTTGTTCTCCCCCACCCATGGAACTGATGCATTAGGTGTTTCCCACTGTTATATTCTATTTAGTTCCCAATTGTGTACAGATTTCTGCTCATACCAAAGATTTCAGTTCATTCATGTTTTTCCTCCACCCTCTATAGCACCAATTGTTAGGGACCAGGAGTCGGCTTCCTTAACTTCAGGTGACGGAATTGAGAATTCTAAACAAGGAAAAGAATGGCACATAGGGCCAGCCTCAGAAGTGCTGTTACCAGATGAGCCTGGGAGACCAGCACCCCTCTGGCCTGGGGATGTGGGACTGCCATCCTCACCAGACTCCACTGTTGATCAGCTAATGAGACAAGATGCTCCTCTGCTCCATTGCAGCAGGAGACTAGAGAGGGGTGGGTTCATTTGATTAAAACATCATCTTTTAGTATGGATGGGGTTAACAATTAGATATAGTTACTGCTGCTGCTACTTTATAGGGCTTATTCTCAGTTTGCTTGTGTTAAGTTTTGTTCCTGCGCACCTGGTTAGGAATGTGTGTGTGTCAGACAGCAGCATCAGTAGATGTTGTGTTAGCCAAAAGGCAATGGTCCCTATTCAAGGCAGCAATGAAGCAGTGCGCCCCACAAATAGTGAGGATTCTGGAGCAATTGCTCCATCATAATCTGCCCTTCTGTGTGCATTGAAAAACACAGCACAGAAGCAAAGTTGCTCTGAATATATGTATGGTTGAATAGGGGTTCTTTTGTGTTGCTTACCAGTGTGCAGGAGCACATGTGTGCTGTTAAAGATATGGCAAGCAGAATCCCTGATCTGGACCTTGTGCAGAATAGAAATGAATGAGTTCCACCACAAGAATGAGTTCCGAAAAGCTTTACTGCAAAACTGTCTAGCTCAGGGGTAGTCAACCTTTTTATACCTACCACCACTAATGCATCTTTCTTGATGGTAACATTTCCTTACCGCCCACCAGTTCTCAATGGAAGGAGGATTCAGCTTGTGCCGTAGAACCCCCTACCACCCACCTAGAATCCTGAAACGCCCACTAGTGGGCGGTAGGGACCAGGTTGACAACCCCTGGTCTAGTTCTTTTGTATTTTGCAATGCTTTATTTTGTGACACATTGCTCTTTAACAAACTAGAAATGTGGTCCAGCCTTCTTTATAACCTTGAGTACAGTTCAATAACATCTCACTCTGGTTCCAGAGAAAGATCCTATGCAAGCATCTTGCTTTTCTTGCTTCTCAGGGTCACTAAGCTGAACTTCTGCTGCTGTTACTTCAACTAACTTAGATGCTCAGTTCTCAGGTTTCATCTTCCTGCTGAGAGATTACAGCGAGTCATCAATTAGCCTTAAACACTCACCTTGCTACATCTGCTATAGACAAACTTATCGTGCCTAATGCAAACCTCTCTGCATAACATTTTAAATACAATGCATTCAAACACAGCACTTTATGCATTGAACTTATATGTTTAACAGTGTGCATCAATAAAACAGTCAACAAAGAGAACCTGGATAGAATCCAAGGCATGATCGCATCAAGATTGCTTTTTTGCAGGTGTTTTATCAATGAACAGGTGCATATCTGCAACAAGGGCTGGCAAAGATGGAAATGAGCTGAAGGAACTGTACACTGACTGGACATGCTCCCAGTGTAGAAAATGTGGTTCTTTGATTGAGATGAATGAACTGCAGGGCAGAGTAAAACTGAGAAACAATTTGAAGGAACAGAACAGGGGAAAGCTCTCTATGCCTGTTGAAAGATATGAAGCGTTCTTCTGCAGATAAGGGCAAATGAGCCACACTTATGGTCAACTAACATGTAGCATCACTGTGATCACACAATGAGCAACAGCAGCCAGTGTGGTGGAACAGATCTAGCCCCCTTGACCCTGCAGCTTACCTGGATGGGGCTGGTACAGGTTAGGACAGTAGTGGGGCCAGGGCTGTGCAGGTGCATCAATAGAGCCATCTGGCACTGTTGTGAATGGAGCCATGCAGTGCTGACCAGAATGAAGCCTTGCCCCACCTCAGCATTGTCCAAGTAAGCTGCAGTGATGCTGCTCCATCCCGCCTCACCTTTCATGACTGATGCCACTAGGAGCAGGGTCTCATATTGATTGGATGTCGGCACTTGTTGTATGAAGCTGTCCATCCTCTGCAGCCCTACTTATTCCTGTCATCCTGGCATAGCTGGCGAATGTTGGGTATCTAAGTCTGAAGTATAGGAAATAAAATCCCACCAGATGGCATAAAAGCATTCTGGATCCTTCATCTCCCAGGAGATACACAATTTATGTTTTTTTTTTTTTTTCACAATAGCCAAAGTCCATAGAACCCAGGACTTTTTTTTATCTAAGTGCCACCACAGCGCACCACCTCTCTCCTTAATACACATCATATTTGGGGTAGTCTTTCTGGTTTGATTTGTGACATCATAGTCCTGTCTTTCAACTCTCTTGTAAATCTGTAATCTTTATTTATGCCACTGAAAATGAAATTAATATACACTGTTTTACTATTCTACAGATCACGGTGTATTGTTGCTTGTAAAAATGCTTTCCGTTTATTGTTTATCTTGGCTCTATTATTTTGTTACATGTTTTTCCTTTTTATTTTAGAAGGCCGAACCATTTTTGGCTTAATACAGTATTTTTCCCTAGCATAGAAAAGATTGTTCTTCATTGGTAATAACACCAATGTTGTGTTTTTTTAAGTGTTTTTTCCCCTTGCAAACCTGGCAATAACTATTCTCACAACAGATCAACTTAATTGCTTTTGCATTTCATAATAGACACAACAGATGATTAATGCATGGTACACCAAGAAGCACTCTTTGGGAATTACTTAAATTACTTAGGGATAATACCTTGGGCCATAATTACTAAAGGTTTATGTAACTTGCAAATGATGCAAATCATGTTTTCTGCAAATATTTAACAAAACAGCAGCAGCACAAAATGTTCCTCAGAACAACTCCTAAACTGCTCTTCATTTGTTTGGGGTATTCCATAACTTAAGCTAATTATGGTGGTTAAACATTTTATTAAAATGCCCTTTAGCACCTACAGAAGAAGAAATATAGGAGTTCCATAGTCATTAAATTGTTGATGAATAAATATTTCTTTTAAAAATAAAAAACAGGAGACAGCCCCACCCTCAGCACCTGCAATTTGCTATTTTTGAATTTCCTGCTTTTGAGACTTTAAAAGCTTTTAAGAATATGAACCTATAATTGTAGATTATGGCTACTTGATTCTGATATTATTCCCTAGATTTCCAGTTTAGCAACTATATCAGTTTTACTTCTTAAAGGCTTAAGTCAATTCAACAAATTCTAATTCCTGAATTAGTGGTGACATAATATATCTTGTTGGATTTCTTGCCTGCTCATCCCAGTTCCCAAGTGCTATAGATGAAGTAAAAAAAATCAGCATTTGCAAACATACACATTCAAGCCGTCTTTTATGGCTATAGAAATTCATGGTGCTGAACATGGTGAAAAGCAATACTAGGGATATCTGTTTGCACAGTTCTTCTTGGCATTTCCCCCTTTATGTTGGCAAAACTATTATTATTATTATTATTCAACACCTAGATGCTTTGGGCTAAGGTGGCTAAAGCTGGTGGTGATGCCACTTAATTTCCCCTTAAAGCACTGTATTTCTTTAAAAAAAAAAGAAGTCAGAAAGCTTTGGGTTGTATCCAACAAAGTCATCCCATTCACACAATAAATTTCTGTAAGCATAATGACCACTCCCCACATCAAATGGGGAGGCGCCTTTTGGGTGGTTGCGCACAGCCCCCCGGATCCTATGCGGCTCCTGGCCATATAGCCTGGCTTCGGCCTCTCCAGGCTGAATATCTGGAGGTCTCTGTCTACCTCGAGCAGTTGCCCAATCCCACCTGGGGAGGCGTTGCCAGGAGACCTGGCCAGGTAGGGGGCAGGACCACCATACCTACACAATAGAGGGTGGATCTTACCTGGGAATCACCAGTTGGCTCCAGAGCTTCTCCCACCCTGCCCTCCCTCAGTTAAGCCTTCCGTTGCAAGTTAACCTCTTCTCAACAGGTACACAGACCCTGCTACATATTGGTCGCTGTTGAAGGGCCGGAAAGGAATTTTCCTGCATTGGCAGATTTTGCCTTCCCCGTAGCAAAACATCACAACTTTGACGGTTTCAGGCATTGGGCGGAATCCTTTAGTCTATCTTCCCTTAATGGGGGGGGGGTGAAGTGGTGACCCATGCCCCCCTGTGGCAGTGATCCCAGGGTTCACTGGCACAGAGGAGAGGAGAGGGAAGCGAAGTTTCATTGCATAAATGGATGTCCTTGCACAAACAGAACTGCTTCACTGGCTACAATCCTGTTTCAGAAAAATGCAGTGCTAGTGTTTTGTTTTCAGTTTGCAGCTGTTTGCAACCAAATCCAGAGGTGTAGTTACATTCATCTGTTGCTCAATATTTTTGTCCAATTGTATTTCCACATTGGCCGCTGATGACTAACAACATCAATATCTTAAAAGTTATTATTGTAGACAGTTATTATTGTAAGTCAACCAGAGCAAGTCTGTTGCATCAGAAAAAGAGAGACTTATGGCAATTTAAAGACTAAGATATTGATACTATGGCATAAGCTTCCATGGAGTATAGCCTGCTTAGAGCCATGCAATGTTATGCTCAAGTGGAATATATACATTTTATATACATATTATACACAGATTCTAAAACCTAGAAAACTTTTAAAGGATGCTGTCAAACATGTACCGGTAAGTTATAATATATCAAAGTATCCCATATGAAATAAATAAAAACAATAAGCTATAATATATGAAATAGGCTTAGCATTCCTTAAACTTCCATCTTCCTATGGCAGCAGAGTTAGGATTTCAAATGAAAATGACAAGCCACAGTTTTTAAAGATTGCTAGAGCAATCTACAGACACACCCATTACACATGGCTGTGGAGACTCTGAATTGAATGGAGTTGCCCCTTCACTTGGCACTACCAGCTAATCCAGCCTCCACAACTTGCCCAACATGCAGACAAGAGCTCCTTTGGCAGTATACCTGGCAGCAGATCCTGCCAGGAAGCCCCAAAACATGGCATTCTTTGGCAGCATGGAAATAACAAAAGGCAGCTTAGGCTTGTATTCAATATAGTGCTAAGTTGCTGCTTCTGCCAATGCAAGGATTTCTCCTTTTACAATGGAAAGCTCTCTTCCTCTCATTTCCTTCTATACACCTTTAATCTGTTCTAGGTGTTTTCCCCAACCCTCGGAAGCAGATTTGAGGGTGGGATAGAGGGCAGGGAGAAGCGATAAGAATTCTTGTTGCACTAGACTACAGTGTACCCTTTTAATATAATAAAAATAGTCTGAGAGTTTACTTGCAATAGTAAGCAAGAAAAAAACTCTGAGATTTACAGCATAGCCCAACCGATATATCATAACAACATTAAAATCAATGTTTACATGGTGAGGGTGTCAGTCTTTATTAATATACTTCAGCAAATTGAAATATGCTGTACCAAAGGTCTGCCAAAAGTTGTCTGCAATGAACAGTCTTCAACTTCCATGCCCATACTTGAATAAAGTATCTATTTTCTTAATAGATTCTCTATATCCACAAAGTCACTTCAGGTCAGGAACAGCCAGGATGATGGAGTGGTGATGCGAAGCTGCTCTCCTGACCCCACATCACTGTGAAGCAGAACAATGTGCAGCTAACCTGTAGGTGGTAATGTGACAGAAGAGAACGCATAGCACTTTGAACTGTCTGCAAAAGGAAAAACCAACCATCGTTCAGGAGTGGAGAGAGCACTATGTGATTATTTGCTCCTATTCCCAATATCAGCCATGCTGGTGACCATACACTCAGATATCCATGCTTTAGCATGCACTGTTTGCACTGCCCAAGTCTTCATGGGAGCAACTGCTCAAACATAATCTTCCCCTCCCTTTGCAGACAGTCAACTCCAACACATGGATGCCAAGAAGGGATGGCCAGCAGTGTGCCTGGTGCTCAGGGCAGGTCCAGCAGCCCAATTCCTACCAGCAATCGCAGAGTGCCTCACATGATTCACACATGAAGGTGGCTACTGTCTATCCTAATTTTAGTCCTTTGGATCCAAAGTTAGCAGCACTAACTGGTTTGTTGATGTCCCCTTGAAATCAATGGGAAATCAGCATGATCCTGTGCATGTTTGAAGGAAATAAGCCCCATTGAATGTAATGGAGTAAGGTCAATGGGGTTATTCCCATGTATGTGAGTAAAAGATGGAAGCCTTAAGTCTAAACCCAAAACATTGTTTTAGGAGGCATTCTATGTCCAGATTTTTCTATGTCCAGGGATAGAAGTGAAATGGGAAGCTTTACTGCCATATATATGTGTTAATTCTCCCCACCAATCACCCACTGAACACATACACATACCCAGTATCAGTTCACTGGGGATTATTCAATCAATTGCAATAATTTTAGCAGCTCTGTTAAAGCAGATGGTGCTGCCTGGCTTGAAGCAGAGCTCTGTCTACAGGTTTATCTTTCTCAGAATAGCAAGTCAAGAGAATGGAATTAGAAATGTTTTGATGAGCAGTGGTAGATATATTATCTCTTTCTCACATGAAGATGGCAAAAGAAAAAAGGGAGCAAGGCCCTATTTACTTTTTTTTACCTGAGATTAATACTTCAGTGTTCTCTTCTTACCAATTCCTATTTTGAATGCAAGTTCGGTTTAAAAGGACAATTTCTTTGTTAAAATAAATCAATGGAAGTTACTTCCAATTTAATATGTTTAGGATCATGGTCTAAATCTTCTTAAACTCAAGTCCTTCAATTTAACTGGGTCAGGATATTAATAGTGTTACAAAATACTGCCTTTGTGCTTAATATAAATAAATGCAAATACTATAGAATTTTCAACTACATTACTAAATTCTCTTAACAAGAAAGAAAGAAAGAAAGAAAGAAAGAAAGAAAGAAAGAAAGAAAGAAAGAAAGAAAGAAAGAAAGAAAGAATTCCAGAGAGCCTTTCATTCTCCATCCACATTGTCCATCAGGGAGATCATTTGTAAACTTTACACTCTGTTGTATGGGGCAACATACTGCTCACTATTTCAGATTTCTTCAGATTTCCTTCTTGCGAGAGTGCCAAGAGATCAATATCCTAATGCACACAGATTTATAAATGACCTAGATTCTTCAGATAAATTTACTTTCATTTCGTTCTTCCTAATATACCTGAAGAACAAGAGAGAGGATCAATAGAACATATTCCCATCTGCAAGAAGACTTTAGTGGTATCAGTGTTCAGATTATACATGTTACTTTCAATATACTTGATGCCAAGTCTACCTTCAGTTGAACTGCAATGGTCTGGCTACCCCAACTCCTTGTGACTATTGTGGTCAATCTTTAATCCTTTTCAGACAACAGCTGAATACATGGAGAAGGTAGAGTGGATCGTGTGCTATCCTGCCCCCTGCATTGAAGGTTAGAACGACACCTACATGCATTTACAACTGTGGTCACATCCACACCTTGCATTTAAAACACTCTTATGCCACGTCAGTAGCCATAGCTTTACCCAAAGAATCACTTTATTTTCACCTGCATCTGGGATAGGGGACAAATTCAATTTAGTTGGCAATTAAAAGTAAACTTAACTAAATTGCAGTTTCCAAAACCAAACACCAATGGAAGCACCACCATCATTTACTGAGTGACTTTAGAATCAGCTATTTTAATTATAAGAGCAAGAAGTTTCACAAATAATGATGGACTTGTATCAAAGTTTTTGGGGATTTTTTTAAACCACCATTTCATAAGCAAGCATATGGAATGTTTTTCGTAGAGAACATTATTTCTTTTGTCCATATGTAATCCAGGGTCTTTTTATACCAGATGGCAGCTACGTCTATATTTTGGTGAGAAAGGAGCTGCAACATATGAAATCTCTGGCACATTCCTTTCAGTGAAATTAAATTAAGAGTTGCTTCAGTGGAAGTAAATTCCACCCGACGTAAAAGAATTTCACAACAGTCCCTTTCAAACCTGCATGTGTTGCCTTTATCTTCACAACAATGGGCCTATTTCCATAAAGATCTAAACTGTGGAAACTAGACGTTAATTGGTAATTGAATAAACATGATTAAAATTTTAATCCTTGAAAGCAATTACATTTTCATCTGAAACATTCCTTTGATTGATCCCTTCATTTGAGATGATGCAAACTCCTTGGAAACCATGTAGAGCATGCAAGCCAGTTTATCTACCAAACTGCATATAACCCCCAAGTGAATACCTAATTAATTGCATTCTATGTATTCAGATCTCTGGACTTACTCATGTAAACAAATGGAAGAGCAACCAACTGCATAAAGCAAGGGCTCAACAGTACATGGGAGGATGGGATTAGGCAAAGTTTGAAAGCAATACAGACTAGCACCATGCTAAGTTTGCCTTCCCATTTCAGGAAACTCCTAGTCGAAACCAGGTGTTGCATAGTCATGCAACACATCATATACTGTGCATAGTATATTTTGTAAGGTGACACTCACTACTCAAGCACAAAATATTTCGGTAGTGAGTATTTCTTGTGTTTTCCATAGGTATATTATCACCACGCCACATGTACCTTGATTCACAGAGACACATTTTATTGTATTCATCCTTCCCATAAGGAGAGCAGGACAACATACATTATTCCCATGTTATTCCTACAATAGCCATCTGAGTTGGTCAGATTCAGAGATAGTAGCTTTCCCATGACCACCAAGTAGGCATAATAGTTTAGCAAGGATTTGAAACCAGATCTCCATGATCCAAGTTTAACACTAAATCTGTCAGGCAAACTAAGGGTGCATTTATACATGGAATAAATTGCATTAGCTTTCCTGATTATAATGTTAGTGCTTCTGTCTCATTTTCTAATGCTCCTTTCATACTGAAGTACCTGTTGCGTTATGGAATTGCGGCTTTGTGACTGCTATATAGGCAGGTCACGTAGGGTTGCCATATTTCAAAAAGTAAAATTCCTGACACCCACAAAGTTGTTTTTAAGGGATTTTAAGCTTTTCCCATTGTGTTGCCATATATCTGGGTTTGCCATGAAATTTTGCCAATTCGGCAAAATTTCCCTCTGATGCCATTTTTACACCCGAAAACCAGGACGTTGAGGATTTTCCTGATGTATGACAAGCCTAATGTCATGTTAAATTTTATTCATGCCAGTGGGCATTGTGGGACAAAACAATAAACATCATTGGACAATATCACTGCTGTTAGGCCACACATAACATGATTTTGTTCCCTGCTGTCAAAGCAGCAGGAAAGAACTACATGCCTATATACCATCCCAAATTGTGTCACTTTATTCCCATGATTTCCAGATTAAGGGAAATGGGATTTTTATCAAATAACATGGAAATAAAGGCCAGACATGTGCAATATTCTACTAACTTTCCAGAAGTGGCTTTCACATAATGTGAAAACTCAAAGAAATGTGGGAATTAACCATTAAGAGATCATCAAGGAAATGGAATGTACATCACATTCAAAGACATACCCTCCAACATTCCTTAGATGAGAATAGGGACATTTCTCACTCCCCCCAACTGACCTTCCTTAACCCCCCCCCCATTTTTGTGCCTCCCCCCGTATTTCCTATCAGAAGAAGGGTGAGTGTCACCACTTCTACACCAACAACACACAGAGCACACTATCTTTACTGTCCTGGGAAAACCCCTTAATCCCAATTTTATTTTATTTATTCTTTGGTAGATTTAGAAAAAGAAAAGCACACACCAATAAAAAAATTTTTTTAGAAAGGGGCAACATGGACACACAAAACATTACAAAATAAAAATAAAGACTCCTTCTGCACTGCGTTCCCCCTTTCTTCCCACCCAGGATGGCCCTGCCCCCTCAGAGCTGCCGCCATGTAGATCTGGGCCTCAGTAGCAGCAGTCTTTCATCCTCCTTGCCCACTCTCCAGCGGCCACTACAAGCTGCCCAAGGGAGAAGACCAGCAGTGGTGGCCATGAAAAGGCAACGGGATGCTACCTCTCAGCCACAGCCACTGCTGCTCAGGATGATTCAAATCAGAATCCATGACGGCTTTCATAATTCTGACACTGTCCCTGGAAAATCGGGACACTTGGAGGACATGCAGAGAAAATGTGATCGTGCACTTGGTGTTTAAAAGCATATGTGTAAAACCAAGTGGTCAGCTATCCCCCCCCCCCAGCACATATGGATGAAAGAAGAAGTAATGGGTATATTTGATATAATAATCAGCTCTAAGTAATCTTGGAGAAGTGACTAGGTCTTCCATTTCGTGATCAGAGAGAGACTATTATCAATCATTTGTACAGCACTCCTCAGTATCAAATTTTCCTCTTAACAACCATGTATGATAGATTAGCCTAGGAGATTGTCGTATAACCAGAGACAGCTAATTAACATTGCGACTGAAAGGAGGTCACACAGGCCCAAACTACATGCAATCCATTTCTTTAAAGGCATGCCTATCCCAATCACATTTGAAGCAAAGGCTGGGGGTGAGGTTTAAAATGCCAAAGGAGTTCATACCAAGGAGCAAAGCTCAGTGGGGGTGGGAGAGAGGAAGAGCTCAGTACCTCTCACCTATACATCCTTTTGCAATTTCAATGCTTTAGACATTGATGGGGGCAGCCCTGCATATGAAAACACAGATCTGCTTCCCTCACTATGTGGCCTGGGCTCCTTCAGGAGGAAGGGAGAGATACGAATTCTATAAATAACTATCATTTTGGAGAAATACTTGGATGTCCATGTTAATGCAATCACTGCATGTTATATTTTGAGGAGGAGGAGGAGGAGGAGGAGGAGGAGGAGGAGGAGGAGAAAGAAGAAGAAGAAGAAGAAGAAGAAGAAGAAGAAGAAGAAGAAGAAGAAGAAGAAGAAGAAGAAATTGTCACCCTTCACCCCAAGGTCCCAGGGTGGGTTACAACATTAAAACACAATATTAAAAACAGTTTAAGACAACTTGCAAAATCATCCCAGGGTTCATTTATTCACATCACAGAGCCGGAGCCTCATCTTGTTCTTTAGTGTTTCATTAGGGAATAATATACCATGATAAAGTATGCAGTTACCATAGAAATGCTGAAGAGCTTTAAATAATTGATGTATAGTTAACAATGAACTGTTTTTAATGCATGTATACATTGTTTGGCTTTGCAGGTAGATTCCCTAAGTGACATTGGTCAGAGAGAACCCTGGTCTTCTTGCATGACGATTGGGGTATTGACCTACTTTTGGGTGAAAGATAAGGAATGTCTAACTTTGAAGCAAGTACCCCTTTAATCAATGGGGTTTAACTTCTAAGCAAAGAGTTTAGAATCAATATGCTTCATAATTCTGGCTTTAGAAAAGTAGTTAATAAAGGAGTGCTCACTAATATGAAATTGTTTCTTCCTTGTCATCCCATTTTGCAGGTTTTTGTACGGATGGAGGGCATGTGTTGTTTTATGCCAGTGAAAATCAATGGAGAGAGGGCAGAAACACACTAACAGAGCAATCCAAACCCCTCTTATGCTAATAATAATAACAATAATGATGATGATGATGATGATAATAATAATAATAATAATAATAATAATAATAATAATAATAATCTACTGCCCTTCAGTGCTTTTTTTAAAATACAAAATGTGCTGGTACTCACCATGTTGTTATAGTAAGTGCCACACTTTTATCATTGTGTGTGTGTGTGTGTGTGTGTGTGTGTGTGTGTGTTGGTACTGTATACTCTTTAGTACCCCCAGAAAAAAATAATACAGCCACCCTTAATCTAAAGCTCTCAGGGTAGTTCACAAGCTAAAAATGTTATGCTATGGAATGAGTGAAGGTGTCCCTCTTCCCACCTCTCTCAACTCAGCCAGCCTCCCACCAACCACCACCAGTTGAGTGACACACCCTGATCCTTCCACCTTTTAGCCAAAAAATGTGCAGGCAGGTGGAAGGGCCTCTGGTGGGATCCCCACCAGAGCCAGACAGTAGAATGCCTTGAAACAGTGCATCCCAAGGGCAGGAAAGAGGGTGGGCTGAGCTGATCTGGGATCCAGTTGATCTCAGGCCAGTTTCACTGTTGTTATGTAACAGCATTGCGTCTGATCAAGGCCCAATCATTGCATCATCTTCATGTTGATACAATGACCTGTCTGAGGTTCCGCCTTCTGTCCCAGCTGCCATATGTTGCAGGAATGTGGATGCAGTTGTGGCTCTGCTGATCCATATATCCCTGTTTTATGGGAAGGGAAAATTTAGACTGCTGCCTACTACTGTGGTGCCCTCATAATTTTGTGTTCTACAACTTCCATCATCCACAACCATTCCCTATGAAAGCTTAGGTGTGAGGTTGCCAACTGCAGAAATTCCTGGGGATTCAAACTAAGATCAGATGTCTACATGCAGCCTTACCCCTTTAAATGCTGGTTAGAATTCACAAAGCCATTTGTACCTCTTCAGTTCACATTTAAACAGTAAACCCTGTCGCCCTTCTAAGCTTCTTGTATTCTCCTTTTCTGCAGCTAGGAAGCCAGCATGACACCTTCATACTGAAATACTTGAAATTAAATATGATGTTTTCACA
Organism: Podarcis liolepis; assembly: GCF_965112155.1. Classification (NCBI taxonomy): domain Eukaryota; kingdom Metazoa; phylum Chordata; class Lepidosauria; order Squamata; family Lacertidae; genus Podarcis; species Podarcis liolepis. Next base: position 42,801,479 of record NC_139560.1, on the reverse strand, counting down.
TTAAACGTGGGTTGGCTTGCCCTCGGCTTTCTTCCTTTAAAATTTGTATTTGAACTGGCCTCTTGCTGTTTTTCGTAGACCTGAGTTCTGTTTTTAAAAAGTCAGGAAGCTTTGCACAGGTCATGTTAATGTTCAGTTGCACCTGCAGTTCAGCTTTCACAGTGCTGTCACTTAGTCTGTTTCTGTTCTTGGTCCACAGTTGTGTCATTAAACTAAAAACTCACAGGAGGCGTTAGATACAGGAATGAAAAGTATGAAAGAGACCAGTTATTATTATTACTGTATTATTATTATTTGGTTGCCATTGCACTCATTCCTAGTTTGTTACATATGTCATCATACAGCTTGTCCATGAGAATGCAGAGTGCTGAAGCAAGAGTCTCTAAATCTCCCCATTTCACAGCTTTATGAAGTGACAGCATTGACATTTGCTTTTGTTTTTAATGTGCGGTTTCAACATTGTGCTATTTCCCTGTGCATTCAGTGCTCCATGTCAATATCTTATTTGCTTCTTCTCCAGATTTTCTCTTCTAATCTGGGGAGACTTTGCCCCAAATGACTTGGGCTGATCTTCCATAGACATTGGCCTCTCTTCTCTTCATTTCTGAAGGGGGGGGGGCCTTCCTTTACCCCATAGAGTTCTGTGCAGCTTTATTTATTTATTTATTTAATTTGTATACCACCCTTCTTGCCTGAGGGGGAAACTCACTGCGTACCTAGAAGACAAGTGTTTCTACATCACGACTCAAATCCTTCATCTCATGTTTGAGATTTGCATCTCACTTGTATCAGGCAGACATTAAGTTGTTTTAATTTCTGGTGCGCTAACCCGTGTTTCCCCAAAATTTACAGACGCATCGTCTACCACATAAGAAGGCACATTGCTAACATCGAGACCATTCTGCCATAGAAACTGCATGTCCACCTCTGTAGTGAAAAGCCCAAGTTCCTGGTGAGGGAAAAAATATAGGCATATATGGCTGCAGGCCTTAGTTTCACTCAGAGGTGCAGGAAGTCACATATCCAAAGGGGAGGGAACCATCATCATCTAACTTAATAAGAACTGTATTTCAAATTTAGTCCTATGTATGTATATGCAACTCTCTGTCTCTGGTATATATATAATGCCTATAGAATGAAGATGATGAAGATGGGGGGGATGAACTGAGTTGAAATGCATCCCAAACCCCCAACTTCACCACTCCAGTCATAATCTGTGAAGTTGGGAGAGCCATTTTAGTGATGGAGAGATGTCAATAGGGATGTGTTTATCCTACACATATTCTCCACACTGCTGCTGGGCATCATTTTTATTTTTTTTAAAAAAATATTTCATTCCCATCCTCACTAGACAGGAACCAGACTGACTTGATTTAGGAGTGTGATGCAGCGTGGTGGATTTTTGCAGTTCTTAAACTACTGTTGAATCCCTTAAACTCCTCAGGGAACTCACTTTGCCCAGTGTTTTTGATGGTGAAGGGAAGACGGGAGAGGAACCTTCCCTCTTGCTCACCTCTGCTACTGTTCCTACTTTATTGAAGCATGGAGAGGAGAAGGGAAGTGAGGAAATGTGTGTTGGCTTTGGAAGTGCTGGAAGTTTGAGGGAAATGGGGTTGGGTTGGGGTGACTCTAGCTCCCCATGTAGCTTGGAGAACTAATCCAGACCTCTGATTCATTTATCTTTCAGGTGGTGGTGGAGACATTAAAGAATCACTGAGGAGATCCTCATTGAGTTCACCTTTCTCAGGGGGTTCAAGCCACCCCAAAATCTGAGTGAGGGAAGGAAGGCATCAACAAAGCTTCCAGCACTTGCCCTGGACTTTTCTGAATAGGAAGGATTGTGAGGAAAGCTTTTGCTCCATCCAGGGTTGCACACAGAAGATGAATTAGGGTAGCATGGTTTTTAAAACATTCCCACCCTTCTCACAATTAATATGAGTAAGTTACTAGAAGGATGTTTATCCCTCTCCCCACTTAAAAAAAAAAGAATAAATCAGTTCATGTTGCTTGAAATACACATATCTTGAGGCCATTTCTGATAGGATCTATCTGAAAACCAAACCAAAAAAGTTTAGTTTTTAATGCCTCCTTCTTCCTGATATTTAGACGCAGACCTTTCTCACTTTCTTCATGCTGAGCTGAGAACTTGCTCTTGCTGCAAGCGGTTGTGCCTCTTCACACTCCCTTTGGATCGATCTAAAGTGGCAGTATGGGAGGCAGAGAAAGGAGCAGTGCAAAAGGTTAAGGGAAAGTACCCACTAATAAGCCATTAAAACCATTACTGTGAGCTTTAAGCTCTGCTATTGTTCTAAAATTCATAGTCAGGAATGAGACAGGGAGAAAAGACAGAAAATGTCTAGCAACTAGGAATTAAACTAATATTGCTAGCGTTATTGCTAATTATAACACCTTAATTAGTATTTAGAAACTCCCATGGGTCTACAGATGTCCATTAATATGGCTGACCTCTGCTCTGGTGTTTTGTAAGAAGTGTTTCTGGTGTGCCTGGCACTTGCAGAAGGCCTTGTTCTACAAGGCAGTCATGAGCGACAAAACCTCCAAATAAGCAGAGGCAGCTGAATTATCTATCTAAGAGCCATTATCTATGGTTTGCCTCAGCTAGATAACTGTGTATTTTATGGAAAATTTATGTGCCAGTCCTTTATACTATCCAAAATTCATCTTCTAGCTTTCATCAATGAATTTCTGGCTGTAGCTCAGTGGTACAGCAACAGCTTTGAATGAGGAAAGTCCCAGGTTCAGTTCCCAGCAATGCCAGTAGCCAATCACTATAGGCAATATTGAGCTAGATGGACCAGTGATCTGCCTCGGTAGAAGACCACTTTCTGTGTTCCTATGTAATCACCACAGATTTATCAAGGTCTCGTGAACTCAATCCAATGAAAGGAAAACTGGTGATATAACTACATGCTACATGAAGTTCTATGACATGCAGTGTAGGAGCTGAAGGGAGGATGTATGCAGCAGGATTGTGGTTTTTAGTTATATTCTATTTCATGTGGACCATTTAATAGATTTTTTTAAAAAAAATTAAACAGCATGTAAGTCATATAAATAAAATTATGATATCCAAGGTATGGAAAGTGCAACAACAAAAATCCACCATTGAAAGCTTAACTGAACTTTTCTCTCCCCTTTGATAATTTTTGAATGCAGTTTGTTTCCTCATTAATTGATGGAGAGGTGGTTTTTTTAATAGTAATAAAAAAGCAAAAGTGATTTTCAGCACAGTACTAATATGAATATACATATCTATTTCCCCCCGTTGTGGGTAAAGGCAGCATGCAAGCTTTATCATGGAGGAAACTGTGTGAAAGGGGTGGTGTAAGAAAACTTACTCTCCCTGAGCTCATCTTTCACTTCAGATTGCAGCCACAGCCACAGCATTGTGTTTAAGAAGTGCAGAAGGAATGTCGGAACTGAGGATAAATACACTAGCAATATCATCAGGAAAATAAACACAGTAAGTCCAATGTCTGAATGCACTCTCTAGGATGCCATTTTGCATCTGCCTTCCCCTGCTACTCCACCACACAGGGCACTATATTGCACCTGGTTGGTGGCCTTCAGGCTCCTAGTAATAAACAAAGTCAATCCTGCGAATCTGGAGTGTGCCAACACCTGCTTCAGGAAACAAAATCAGTTCCACTCCATCTGACTGCCTTTTGCCTTAGTTACACAAAACGGTAAAAAGGATTTTTTAAAATGTGATTCTAGGAGGCTTGCTAGTTTGAGAATATCTGCTTCAAAGTAATGAGAAGCAAAAATAGTAATAATATTAAAGGAAGACTTTCTTCCCTGAACTGTAACTTCTTGAAATTTTGCTGATACGATATTAAAGGAAAGCTATCTTTGAATTCCCTTTCTTTACAAAATTCGCCATACTTTGCATAAGAAAGTATATTAACAATGCAAAAGAGGTGACAGAATGTTCTTTTAACTGGGAACAGTGAACACCGAGTTATGATGTCTGCATTTTTTTATCACAGAGATTTCTCTCCCTCCCTCCCCCCCACTCCCATGTCTGGTTTGGAATGATCTGTTGTAATCTTTTTCAGAGGTCTCCATGGAGGCATTGCAAACAGGATCCATAAATATAAATTGTTGCCAGTCTGCATCATAGAGCTCAGTGATTCAGCTAGCTATGGAAGAAATGGATAATCTAAATTTACTATGCCAAAGATAGTAACATAGTAGCAGCATAGTAGCCACAGCTGTATCTTTCAAGGTTGCTTCAGCCTAAGTGAGCTGTTCTGCTGTTTTCCTCTTGAAAAGGTTTTATTAAAAGCAATAAATTTTGCAGATGCATGTTTGAAAAGTAAATTAAAAGTAAGGACAGATACTGCAGTTTAATATTTTGACATTATAGTGTTAGAACATGTTAGATAATTTGATCTTAGATGAACTAGATTCCATTTTATTGACTGGGACATTTGGTACAAATGTAAAGTTTGGAAGCCATATACCATATGGAAACTTTGGCCCTTCTGATATTGCTGGACTACAGTTCCCATCATCCCTAACCACTGGAGCTAATAGGAACTGGAATCCAACAATATCTGGAGTGCCAAAGTCTCCCCTGACCTACTACATGCTATCAAAAGTGTTATAGGATATGGGAGGCATCCAACTAACTCATTCCATCAATGCAAGAAATTCTGCTTGTGCTAGGGAGAAGATGTGTGGGGCACATGCAGGAAGAGGACCAGGGAAGTTCCATTACACAAATGGAAATATTTGTACTGATGGAACCAGCTTGTCAGATACAACCCCATATTTCCCTACTCTTTTCTGCTACTTCAAACTCCTTGAGAGAAACATTTGACCCCTAGGAGATTAACATTACCTCCCATAATTCACTAGCTTACCACAGGTCATTTATATCAGTCTACATTGTGGGTAGGCAAACTAAGGCCGGATCTGGCCCAATTGCCTTCTAAATCCGGCCCGCAGGCAGTCAGAGAATCAGCATGTTTTTACAGGAGTAGAATGTGTCCTTTTATTTAAAATGCACTTCTGGGTTATTTGTGGGGCCTGCCTGGTGTTTTTACACGAGTAGATTGTGTGCTTTTATTTAAAATGCATCTCTGGGTTATTTGTGGGGCATAGGAATTTGTTCTTTTTTTTTTTTCCAAAATATAGTTCGGCCCTCCACAAGGTCTGAGGGACATTGGACTGGCCCCCTGCTGAAAAAGTTTGCTGACCCCTGGTCTACATGTTCTTCTCATCTTCCCCTCATTCATCCTTGGGTGAGAAGTGGAAAGCAGCAGCCCATGTACAAACTGGTAAGCAGTAACTGCCCCACTTCCTTCAGGAACAGTTGTCTTTACACTACAAATTCAGAGCCAGGATTGAGTGGGCCCTCCCCAAAGTGCAATCCCATAGGCTCCCTTCCTACAATTTGGGGCTCATCTAAGGTTTATGGGGGACATGGGTGGCACTATGGGTTAAACCACAGAGCCTAGGACTTGCCAATCAGAAGGTTGGCGGTTCAAATTCCCGCGATGGGGTGAGCTCCCGTTGCTCCGTCCCTGCTCCTGCCAACCTAGCAGTTCGAAAGCACGTCAAAGTGCAAGTAGATAAATAGGTACTGCTCCGGCAGGAAGGTAAACGGCATTTCCGTGCGCTGCTCTGGTTCGCCAGAAGTGGCTTAGCCATGCTGGCCACATGACCTGGAAGCTGTACGCCGGCTCCCTCGGCCAATAAAGCGAGATGAGCGAAGCAACCCCAGAGTCGGTCACAACTGGACCTAATGGTCAGGGGTCCCTTTACCTTTAAGGTTCATGGGGTTTGGGGGGGTTATCTAGGTGAGAGGGTCTGTCATCATCATTTCTGACAGCACCATATAAACTGAGTCATTCCAAGGCATTGTGAAGGTGGGCAGGAATGCCTCTGTCACAAATACACAGCAGCCATTGGTGCACTGCCATGCTTTGGTGGCAGCAAACCCACCCCCTTGCTTTGAAAGAAGGGGTTTATTTTGTTAGTTTGCCTCGTTTTAATGCCATGTCTTCTGTCCCAGTTTCTAGAATTCTTTTTATATTACATTACTTGTTGTGTTATGAAACTGACTTTTTGCTCAATACACCACTATGTCGCACTAAACTTCATTCGCACCAGTGGGAGCAGTGTCATGCAACAGTCAATGTTATTAGACATGGCACCACCCTTTATTTACATGCATGGTTCACCTATGAAATGGTGGGAAAGAACTGTATGTTTGAATAATACCCCAAATTCCATCACATGAGCGCTGGTGGGATGGTCCATGAAATCTGTGGGGAAAATAAAAGTGCAAAACTCCTGTGATATTCTGGTTTAATGGGGTGACCTTTCTTTTCTTTTCTTTCTGGAAATAGTTGATGTGGAAATGAGTGCTAAGCTTCTACTAGATTCTGCTAGATTTCCATAAGTGGAGTCTATGGCACATGAAAGATCACATAAAATATGAAAATTATTAAAGTTCTAGTTGCCAGTTTGAGGAGATTCTGAACAGGTTGCTACTGAGAGCAGAATGCACTGCCTTCAAGGAAGTAAGTTCTCTTTCACAATTCTTTTTCGAAGCCAAAGGGTGGGGAACTACCTTTGAACACAGCAATCTGCAATTGGAAGCTATCCTTTTGACAAAGGAGATTGGCAGAGCGCCTCTCCCTTTGGTTTCAGTTACTGATCTGAGTAAAGATGTGAACTCTCATGATCCAGAGGCACGACAAGCTGTTTCAGGAAATGCTGACCTTAGAGCAACTCTTACGGGACCCGTTTCAAGGATTGTTAGATGCTTTGTACATGGAGAAAAGTTTATATCAAGCAATGAGTGTTCCAGTGCCCAGTAACAAAGGCTTCTGATATGAAAACACATTAAAATGCAAGCACAAAACAAAAGGTCTTCATGAGGTTTTACTTCGATTTAAAATTCTGACCCCGAAAGCTTAGCAACTAAGGGACAAAGGATAGTAGTCATAACTCTCAAGCAACATTAAGATTTAACCAGTTCTTTGTTGGGAAGCATTGCATTTTTCTTGGTTCAATCCACTGAAGTTGTTGTGATTTCTGCACACGTTTCCTGCGCATAATTTAATCTTCCTATGTAATATGATTTTTTCCCTAGGATGTGAATTTGGGAACAAAGGAGAAGGGAGAGATGGTCACTAGATTCAAACAATATTGTTTCACTATGCGCAGGTATTTTTTCCTCCCCGTTTGAGGTGACCTTTTTTACTAATGGGATCTTGGAGTGGAGATAAATACAAATGCTAGGGCTAATTCAGGCTGTGATAGGTGTGTGTTGACGACTACTCCTTTCCTTAAATATGATTCATGGGCTCAGCATCTCCCATCCTCTGTCTGGTATTCAAGGGTCATCTGGAGGAAGTTCTTTGTGAAGAGAAATGTGATACAGCATCCCTTACATGCAGAAGGTACCATGTTCAATCCCTGGAATCCCCAGGTAGGGCTAGGAAAGACTTCCCAACAGGGCTGCTGCCAGAAAGGGTAGATTTAGGGCTCTGCAAGTGGTACACACACACACACAGAGAGAGAGAGAGAGAGAGAGAGAGAGAGAGAGAGAGAGAGAACCATCTCAAAGCCCTCTAAGCAAGGTGCTGGGCTTTGAGAAGAAGGCACAAGGCTCTAACAAGGTCCTAGAGTCCTCCTGCCTCCTTCCCAAAAACTAGTTAGCACTTTCCCAGCTTTGGGAAAGAGATGAGAGGCCTCACACGTCACACCTCCTTCCCCAATCTGGCCCCTTCTTACCCACCTTTGGGAAGGCAGCATGAGGGCTTGGGGGGAGCAAAATTTGGCCTCACACAGGGCATTGTACCCAAGTCTGTCACTGCTGCCAGTCCAATAGTGAGCAATATGAGTCTGAATGTGTATAAGGCATTTTGCTGTGTTTCTAGAAGAGACCAGAGGATAATGTGTGAAGAAGGGGGATAAGAGGAGAGAAGGGAAGTAGAAGGGAAGCATTAAAAAGGAAAGACTGTGTGCTGTTTTGGCTAGCTATGGCTTAATCATGGGACTGCATGGGAACTGTGCCAAATACATCGTGGAATAGGGTTTTGAGGAGTTTTAAGGAAAAGAGAACGGTGGCATTGCACAGATGTTCTGGAGGAAAATATATCCAATACCATTTCATAGAATTAAACTGTGATATGCCACCTGATGTAAACCGCTCCTGCTGTTTCCTGCCAGCGTGGCAACTGGTGGGGACTGAAATCCCAACAATGGCCCTCTAGTTGTTGTTGGAATTCAACTCCCATCAGCCCCAAGAAACATGACCAATGGACAGGGATGATGAGAGTTGCAGGCTAGCAATATTCAGCGGGCCACTGGCTAGCCATCTCTGTTTTTAATAACTACCCATGTATTATTCCACACAATAGATGCTACTTTTAAACAGGGGGTGGCTGTCTTTATCCACACAGCATACTGTCTTAGCATAGAGCAAAGGCATAGTTCCCTGACATGCTAACACTCAAGCGAGAGCCCCATCCTTCTCTTCATTTTGAACCAAATTGGCACAGTGGGGTTTGTTCAGTAACGTAAAATCCTTTTGACTGATTCTAAAGGTACCACCACTTAATCATGCAGTAGGTTTAAAAACACTGAATCTCTTTTTAATCCAAAAATTAAGGCAAGCAGGCACCATCTTAAACCCTCTTGCTATGCAGTCTCATTTAATTTTAACTACTCTCAATGAGAGCAGACGCTGTGTTCATTCCTTCCCTTCATTTTGTTTTCATAATACCATTTTTGCCCCACTGCTGTTGCAGAAGTGGGAACGAGAGAGACTCTCCCAACACTGTAAAATTTGCCATGAACTTAACTTATACGGGGAATGGATAAAGCCCCGTCAAATCCTACAGCAGGTGTTATTTGCTGAACAGTTAAGCTCAGACCCACAGAGGGATCAAGTAAGAGTTAAGAAACTTTCATTATTTCCCCTTATCTGTCAGGTTTCACATTCTGGAAACACTGTACGTCTAAATCCTGCTTTGGGGGCCTTTTTTATTGGATGGAATTAAATTATTGTCATAAGTTCCATTTTTGTAGCCACTCTGCAGCCATGTTTCCGCGCAGAGCCCTTTGTGGACTTATCCTAGTTTGACTAGATTGCTCTTGGAAGTGATCAGAGAGCTGTAAAATCGCCAGCCTACGATTTACCTTTCCTGTGGGCTTTGACCAACATGACAGTTGCGCATCAGCTTCACAGCTGCAGCTGCAGCTTTTCCCTTTCAGCTTTGCAAGCTATTCGGCTGTACGAATTGCAGAAGTCTGTCTGTTTTGACCTGTAAATCCTTTCTAATTTCTTGCTGTCTTTGTGCTCTGGAAAGGATGTAACATTGCTACATACTGCGATTAGACCCAGGGCCCCTAGAGAGTGGCTGACTCCAGAGCAGAAATGCCAAAGCCAAGAAAACATTGATTTCAAGCATGCGGCTCCTAAGTCTAATCAAATTTCGGTAATATCAGCCCGTGACCTTTTCCCGTACGAGTGAATTTATGCACAGGCTTAATCCCTGGCTCCCTTATCACTTGGTGTGTGCTTGTGCTGCCTTTAGCATAATTATTGGAGAATTTTAAGGCATTAATTTGGGGATGATTGAATTTTGGCCTGAATCATATTTCACATATACGAGAAAAGTGATTTTTCTACATTCTCCAGAACAAACCATAATATCAAGTTAGAACGGGGAAACTTGCATGGGTCTCAATTGTCCCTTTTTCAGGATCTCACTATTACCGGAACATGGACTTGTGATATAATGCTATGGCAAGATACAGGATCTACTTTACCCAAAATCCATAAAATGCATTACGCCAAGGCTCTTTGCACAAGCAGAGCACAGATGCTGGAAACATGATCATTTATACAAGTCCTTCTTTCAGATGTTTAATTTGGCAATTTAATTTTGCTTGAGGGCAGGAATATAATCAGTGGAGCATAAGAGTTGTAGCTGATGAGCTGTTGCTCACAGAACACTTTAGGACTTTGAGGTTTGGGATATTTTCTAGCACTTGCAGGTAAACACACTAAAAAAAGTCTCCCAGCGCATTATCAAGCAAGCCCCATACCTCGGTATTTATAAATATTTAGTTTGGTATTGTTTACATTGATTTATATTTTCAGGTGCATTTTATAAACCAGAAATCAGATTATAAATCTCTCAAATAATTAAACAAAGTGTGTTGATATTCCCATCAGAGGAGAAAGGGGAGAGAGGGGAGAGAGAGAGAGGGGGGGGGACCTAGTCCTCTCCCTGAAATGCATTTGATAATCTAATTGCAAATATCACGGAGAAGGCAAGAACCCTAACTAGCACCCCACAGTTTAGAAATTCAGTGTAAACAAAGGGTTATCCATTTATACATCCTGGGTTGGATTCAGATTTTATCTCTCAAAGATGTAAATGCTCCTTTCATCTATAGGAGGCTTTTGATTCAGCAGAAATATTATTTAAACAGCTCAGGACTGCAATATCTCAAGGACCACCTCTTTCCATATTAACCTACTCCTTCTCGAGAGGTCCAGAGGGTGGCAACACAAGAAAGGGCCTTCTCTGCAGTGGCTCCCTGTCTGTGGAATGCTCTCCCTAGGGAAATTTGCCCGGCACCTTCATTATACACCTTCGGGCACCAGGCAAAAATGTTCCTTTTTAACCAGGCCTTTGGTTGATCTGATTTACATCCTATGCCCTTTTAGAATATATATTTTTTGTGGGGGGATGGCTTTTGGGTTGTTGGTTTTATTTTTATTATGTATTTTGTGGTTTTAATCTTGATTTTATTCTGTGAGCTGTGAACTGCCCTGAGACCCCCAGGCATAGGATGGTATATAAATTCAATAAATAATAATAACAACAATATTTTTTGTGAAGAGTGGAAGCAAGTTTTGTTGGATTTCCATTCCCTCCACAACCTCTGGACCCCCTCCCTCGTTGTTTTGGAGGTTCCCCAACTCTCTGGACCAGTGTGAGAGGCTACCTCAAGAGAGAAGTGGGCTGCCTGATATAAAATGGGAGGGGGTTCCAAAGAGTAGGTACCCAAGGTACTCAACATAGATTAGAAACTCTATGAAGAATAATTTCACTTACCATCAATAAAAAGGATGCAACTGGATGCCAAAAAAAGTGGTAGGAAAGACAAATAACATCAAACTTGCCCTGCGTGTTTCTATTTGTGTTTTGTCGATACTTTGTAAATGCTTATTTTGTAGTAACCCAGGCGTATCAATTCTGTAATGATGTGCTAATATTAGGTAGTTCCAAAGCACGGAACCAGTGGTGCCTCTGGTTACGTACTTAATTCGTTCCGGAGGTCCGTTCTTAACCTGAAACTGCTCTTAACCTGAAGCACCACTTTAGTTAATGGGGCCTCCCGCTGCTGCCGTGCCACCAGCGCACGATTTCTGTTCTCACCCTGAGGTAAAGTTCTTAACCCGAGGTACTTTTTCTAGGTTAGCAGAGTCTGTAACCTGAAGCGTATGTAACCTGAGGTACCATTGTATTTATTATTTTTCCTTTTTTGAATCTTTTTGTTACCTGTTTGGACTTAACCATACACTAAGCTAGTCTGAAAGTAAATGGCACTTAAACCAGCAGGACTTGCTTCCATGTTAGTGTACGTACCGTAAGTCTCCTAAGCATATATGTTGTGATGACTGAGGCTAATAGATATCTAAATGGCTAATTTCTGTAAACTTGCACATTTTCTACTATCCACACATGATGGATGGGAAAGTGGAAGATCACATGCACTGGTCCTACTCTGATCTCCAAACACACAGCCAAGCTTTGATCAGAGTCAACACATACAACTTGGGCAGTTCTATGCTCTCAGTGTATAATATATCAATCAATCAATCAATCAATCATTTTATTCGACCGTCAGTCAGGAAAAAATATAGGACCTTGAGGGAAGAACAGCCCCAAGCCACATAGAGGAATCCCATATACCAACAAGCTGTACTTGGAGGTTTGGTTTAATTCAGAGGTGCTGGAGTGGGGTCAGTGCATATGATTCTGCTCCACAGTTCCTACATTCATGAAACACAGAACTGCCTGAAAAAGGCTTCTGTAACAGGTCATTGAGGTTTAACAGCCACTATAAACAGATTTTATTTTAAAAACTGCATCCTTTCTGAATGCAAACTGTGCAGAAATTTTTAAAAAAGGAAGTCTGATGTAAAGATTTTTTAATCTTTTTTAAAAAGCTATGCAAATATAAAAATAAGAATCAGAAATTGATGAAAATATTATGTTGCAAAATTACCCAGAAATGAAGTTTAAAAATAGAATGCTCCAACCTGTAGGGTTTAATATAAATAATCAAAAAAGCACATTTCCCCTTCTACCAATAAGCGAAACAAATTCATCTGGGTCTTTGATTATGTAAACTCACCCTAAACATGCTTACATTATAGGCACGTCCAAGCATTTGTTTGAACGCATGAAGGCTGCATATATACCACATACATTAAAACCACATTTTAAGCACACACCCCTAAGAATCTTGGGAAATGTAGTTTGATAAGGGTGCTGGGAGTGTAGCTCTGTGGGAGGTAACTGGCAGTTCATCAGATTCTTGGGGCATGGGTGCTTTAAAGGTATGCAGCCTAACTCTTCTGGGGCAGGGATATGCATGTAAGCCTCACCCCCAATGCCCCCATGCATATCACCCAGTGTGCTCCATTCCCGACCATCCCAGTACTGAGCAGGGAAGATCTACAGGGGGCTTCTGTTTGCACTTGCATGAGCATGAGTAGAACTCTGCATGACTCAAGGCCCTGATAAAATTGGGTCCATATAACTGCAGGAAGCATTATACTCAGGTTTAAACAAATGCAAGTAGAAGGCACTATGCAGATCTTCCCTGCTCAGCATTGAGAAGATTGGGGGCTGAGGAGGGAAGTCTATAAAAGTATGCCTGGCATAACACTAGAACTCATAGACGTCTCATGAAGCAGAATGTTGGAAGGTTAAAGCACATCTTCATGCAGTGCATAGTCAACTATGGAACTAAGGAGGCAGTGATGGCCACCAACTTGGATGGCTTTAAAAGAGGATTAGACCAAAAATTCATGGCAGATAAGACTATCAATGGCAACTAGCCATGTCGGGGGCTTCGCTCTGCCTCCACGGTTGGAGGCAACAATGCTTTTGAATACCAGTTCCTGGAAACCACAGGTGGAGAGAGTGCTCTTGTGTTCAGGTCCCGCTGGTAGGTTTCCCACAGGCGTCCGGTTTTCCACTGTGAGAACAGGACAATGGACTAGATGGGACTTTGGCCTGATCCAGCAGGTTCTTACATTCTTACAATGTGCAAAAGGAAAGTGCAGGTGGGGCTGGAGTTCGGGCCAATGCCTGAACATGTCTAACGTGTTCAAAAAACAAAGACTAAGAAGGCATTCTGCAAGAAAATGCATCATGGATATGCTTGTAATAATTTTTTCACAAATCACTTAATTTTTGAAATAAATAAATAAATAAATCTACAATTAGTTTTGGATGGGTACCTTGGAAATTTCCTTTGTATGCTCTGTTAGCTTAGTCTATGAATTTTTATGAGGAGTTTTACCACAGACACACTGACAGCAAATAATTATACGAGAGCATGTAATGATTACTGGAAAAGAGTCTCTAAAATCAGCTACTGAACATGATTTTTTTTTCCTAAAGGAAGCCTGTTTAAATACATACACAGTCTTAAAAAAAAATCTATAGGGAATATTTTATGAATTTTAAATTCTACAAATACATAAACGTATGTAAATCAGTTATAAGCCATTCCAAACAGCCATCACATTTCTTGTAGTTTACTGTGGCATCTCTGATGGTATCAGTCAACAAAAGGAATAAAAAATAAGTTCTCTATCCTGTCCTTTTTGTCCTTAAATTCTTTGAAAGTGCAGATACTGACTGGAGAAGCTATACCCTGGATTGCTGTGCCTATTGCGTAGTGCTTTCTTTTTCAAATCTACCTTATATGCAATTTTCATAACTGCCAGCCTCACAGATTCTGCAAAGTTCTGAGAGCACTGTTCTATTATTTCTTGCTAAGGGAAGGACAATGTAGGAATGGTAAATTTATTTTTTTATTCAATCGACTTCTGCTGGTAAATGTATGCAAGCTATTCACAGTCACAGAGAATAAGCCTGCCAAGATGAATTCTGTGAAGATTGGTATGCAGTTCTATCACAGGCTCCATAAATGTTCACCTCTGCTACCTTACCCATTAACCATGCTTGCCCCATATTCAAATATCACCTGGGCCAATGTCAGAGGAAGGAGTTGTAGAGAACCTGCTGGTGCCCATGTAATGCTTATGGCAGATTTTTCCTTACTCCAAAAAAGGATTGCAGGCTAGCCCACCCCAGGCCTTCTACTGGGCTGTCTGGGTAAAAGAATTTCTGGATGGAAGACTATCAGTATTCATGTAGCTGCACACAAGGAAATAATTGCAACACGCTGCTAGGGCAGCAGGCCACAAACATATTAGCCCTATCTTTGCCAATTGTTTTCCAAGCCCAGTTCATGAGGCTTACTCTGATAGTTATAGCCCTAAACAGCATGAGACCCAAATATCAGGCAGATTGCCTTCTCCCATATTGACCTTTAAGAACAGTGGATGAGGCCTGGTTTCATCTCTTTATAGCAGGAGTGGGGAACCTCCAAAGCTGGCCCACCAGGCCTCCTCATTTATCCCACAAAGCCATTTTGGGCAAGACATGGCCGCCAGGCATCATGTATGTGAGATGTGGAGCATTTATGGTGTGGGTCTGGTAAGTGAGTTTCTGATTGTTCCTTTGCTAGTGCACGTCCTTCTCCCTCCCACCCATCAGTTGATGGGCAGTGGGAACATGTCTTGCTTGATTGAAACCCCTGTTAAAAGCAAGGGGGGGTCTCCATTTTAGCACTGGGTTCAAGAAGAGTCACAAACTAAGGTAGACTAAATTTAAGGTGGGAAAAATAAGAAAATGAGAGAGACACAAACTGACAGATTTCCCCATCCCCACTCTACCAGATTTGTTGCAGCTTTCATAGGGAAGTTGAATTTTCTCTAGCAAGGTTGAACCCTATACATAAAGTACACTCCTTCTTGTAAGTAAATCACTTTGTGAACAATGAGGCTTGCTTCTGAGTAGAAATGTATAGGGTGGCATTGTTAAAGTCTACTCAGAAGTAGGTCCTACTGAATTTGACGGTACTTACTTCCAAGTAAGTGATATTAGAACTGCAGCTTTTAGCATTTTCAGCAGCTTTTTAATGTCCATAGTTTTGTGATTGCACTCCATTTGATATTCTAACATGTTGAAATAGCTTGAGAGAATTGGTCCTCCTTTGATTGCAGCTCACCATCTAGAGAGGTGTGGGGAACCTGTGACTCTCCATACATTGCTATACAGTTGTACCTTGGATCCTGAATGCCCTGGAACTTGGACATTTTGGCTCCTGAACACCACAAATCTGGAAGTGATTGTTCCAGTTTTGGAACCTGAACATCCGACGGGGCTTCTGCGGCTTCTGATTGGCTGCAGGAGCTTCCAGCAGCCGATCAGAAGGCGTGATTTGGTTTTTGAACGTTTTGGAAGTCGAACAGACTTCTGGAACAGATTCCGTTCAACTTCCAAGGTACGACTGTACTACTGCTCCCATCAGCATCAGCTAGCATGATCCATAGTCAGGGGTGATAGGAGTTGTAGTCCAGACACATATGGAGAGCAACACATGTCCCCTTCCTCATTTGGAAGTTTAGATTACTTTTGAAAACTGTTCTTTCTTCAAAAAATAACGTGTGGGGTTTTTTTGCTTATTCCATCTCTCTCCCTCCCTCTCTCTCACACACCATGTTGCAGAGCGTTACACTCAAGTACCATCTTCCCAGAGGACTTCACCTCCATCCAAATAAAGCATTTACAGTGTAATGCCTTCACATTTTTTCCATAGGTGCTAATTGTACTGTTTTAGAGCACTGCATCTTTCCACGACTCTGCTGTTCATTTCCAGAGATTCAGAAATCAGATTCCAGTCTTACCAATTTCTTCAGTGCCTTGTGGTTTATGAAGAATTACAAAAGGCATGAAAAACTCCCTCAGCATTATTAGATGTTCTGGGAAATTGTAGCCCATTTACAACTCCCCCATCCACCATGGCCAGTGTCTGGAGCCAGCAGTGCAGAGATTCTCATAGCCTTGAAATTGTTTTTGTTTGGTTTTGGGTGTTACTGTGTTTTGTGTTTTTATAGTGTAAACTGCCCTATGATCCTTGGATGAGGAGCAGTATGGAAATTTTAATAATGATAATGATAGGTAGGCATCTGTCTGTCTTGAGAGACAATGGAGGAGGGCACCTTTCATGGCAAGTCAAACTGTTAGAAAGTTACAGTGCCTGCTGTTGCTGTAGAGACTGACATGAGAGAGACATGTTTTGTTGCAGCTGGGGCAGATGAAAGTATCTGGTTGTGCTGTTGCAGATGCACCATGCCGTTTCTTCTCTCTGCACTCTTCCCAGCAGTTGTTCTTCCTCTGGTGGATTCGCAACTGGACTGTTCAGTTTCCAAAGTAAGCTCGCACATACACTACTCAGGGACACACATAGTATACCTGGTGCATAACTTAGAAATGAATAGCTACCCATTATCCAAAGCAAACATTCATAAATCTATTTTGTTTTATAAAGGAAAAAAACTTTTCAGCACTGCCAGACCAGCATATAGCAAACCTTTATTTTAAGACCTGCAGGATAGAGAACTCTGGGCACAATGTTGTAACAATTTGATGTTGACTTGTTCAATTTCTCCTGGATATTTCTGAACATATGGTCCATGATGTAATTTTTGCTGAAAATGCCAAAATGGATCTTGAATATATGAAGACTTCAAATATTTCAGTTTGGTGTAATAAAATTAAATCGAACCATAAAGGGCTGTTTATCTATTGGGATAATTAACTTTGTTTCCTGTTAGATGTGTATTTACTCAGTTTACATTTCAAACTATGCCCAAAGAATATCTGACCAGTAAATCATTTAATAGGCCAACAAATGACTGCCCTTTTGTATGAGGACCAGGCCAGACAGAAGACATTGACTGTGCATACTTTACTGGCTTAAAGCACAGTGAGGTCACCTCCCCACCACTGCAATCTTTCAAATAGCATTTGAATGTCATTATATACATCAGTATAGTTAGATGCGTTTCCAAATCAACAGATATCTGTCCATGCCAGTGGGCAGAGAGGGGGATGAATACCTTCATTTGGCTTATGTTTTCAAATAGATATGGATTGTGGCTAATGTCACATGTACACCAGAGCCAAACTCCAGTGATATGAGCACACTGGATTCAGACTAAACAGAACTGTGTACACAGCCATTGCATACTATATTCTGCATTGTCAAATATGCAGTTCCCCTAGGGATAGATTCTCCATTAATTTCAGAGTATGATAAAAGGTTGATTAGACAATTTCAAATCAGATGACTGCCGGATGATGTAGACAAGTTTGCCCCCATTGCATATGAAGTGATGGGTGACTCTTTTTTAATCCTAAACAATGTCAACTGCCAATGTGATTTTCTTCTTCTTTTAACCTAAACAATTTGGGGAATTATGCAATTTTAACTTCAACACTTTGCTGTTCTTCTTCTCTGTGATGTTTGGATAGGATGACAGTATAGAGAAAAAATGTCTGATGAACACTGAAAGCATATGACAGTCTAAGCATGGCATTGCTATAGAAACCCCTTCTGGGGCTTAGGTTCCTTGGGGGATCACATAAAAAGTCTTAGGATTCAGCTCTAGTACTTGCTTTTATCGCTAGGGCACAATTTAGCATATGTGGCCTATATGAAAAGAGGAGGGTGCTTTGGGGCATGTGCCAAATGCATCCCTCTCATTGTGGCATCTATTTTCAATTGATCTATTGATGTCGTATATATAAACTCTCCTCCCCACCTCCCACACTGCTATTATGCAGATCATGCTCTCTGGCAGCTCAGACACTGAGCATTTCAGGAACTCTCAGGCCTGACTGTCTCTTCCAGCAAGTCTCCATGGGAGTTAAGTTTTACTTGGCCTTTTCCTCATTTTTCTTTCACTCCCATGGCAGCTGCAATCAATTATAGGGTTCACTACATCTGAGCATACTCATTAATGTCAGAAGCCATGTGCTCAGTGCTCAAATTACATCCCCTTATCTTTTGTGATGGCTGCACTGTAACTACTTGTCCTCAACCGCATGCTACATGCAAACACATATGTATTTTTGAATTATTATGCATTTGTATTGAACAGTGCTAAGTGGTGTGTGCCCCCCCGCCTTGGATATGTTACTGTGTTTTGATATGAATATAATGGTAGTGGCAGAATTGCAAATTTCCTTTTTTATGGTGAGATGATTTTGTGATCCAATTGCTTGTGGATGAAAAAAGGGAGTGGCACACAGGAGCTTAGAATCAAAAGTAGCACAGAGAAATATTGGTTTATATGCTGATTGTTACAGAATAAAAAATGATTCATTCAGCAAAGAGCATCCAAACCAGACCTGTCTGCAAAATAACAGCTGACAGCTCAGGCAGGGAGACTGCGGGACAGAAAGACAGGCAGTAAACCAGCAGAATCCCTAATCTGCCCCAATTGCCCAGTGCCATGAATATACACTCTAGATCCTCTCTCAACTGGACAGAGAGCCTGGAGAGAGAGATGGAATCTCTGTAGACTACAACAAGTCCCTCTCTCTCACCCTCAAGTCTGCCCTGATGCTGCACCCAGTGCCACAGCTGGGTAAGACCAACTCCACTCTGCTCACCCACCTAGGTCTCAGGATTGCAAACCAGATCAGCTTCTTCACCAATAATCAGATCATGGATGAAGGAAGTCTTACTCAGAGTCGACCTGGCATTCAGCAACAGCTTAGAGGGCAATCCGGTCAATCTTGATGGAGAAGTTGTGCCATCAGATGTCCGAGTCCTGTAAAGTTATCCAATGAGATTTTTCAGTCTCTATTGCCACAAACCAAGGAGTCTGGCTACAAAATAGGAAAGCAATCATTAGTCAAGGATGTAAACTTGGTGCCCTTGTTAAGCAATGACCCCCTCAGCTAAAAAAACTTGCAAGGCTATAATACTAGAACTGGCAGAACAACCATAGGTTCCCCTTTTGTGGAGCTACCTACTGAAGAGAAACAGTAGTTATTACTTTCAGTAGCTTTAAGGATATTTGGGGATATTAATGAGCTTGCTGATGTGTTTTACATTGATTTAATTTTTTTGATGTAGTTTAAATGAATTGTTAATTATTGATTAACAATAATGATTAATTATTGGATTGTTAATTTAGTGTTGTAAAAGGCATTGTAATTTTAAGTATGTATTACAGTTATTATATCATTGTCTTTGTAGAAAATACAGCATAGAATAAACTGGTAATAAAAATAATAATGGGTAACAGGAAAGAAATTAGATATGTACAACTAGCAGCAGCATAGCTAAACTTGGAAAAGAGAAGGAGAAAGCTAAAAAAGAGAGAGGAAAGGTAGGGACCAATTGTATCTCTCCTAGGCCTGGTAGAAAGAGGGAGGGGCTGAAACCAGAAGACGTCCTTATCACTCGACTGACAATAGTTCCTAGGATTCATTGTGATTGGGAGCTGGGACGACTTGAGCTTGGAAAGCCCATGAAACCTATAATGTTGCAATGCTTCCTTGGGTGGACTTTGGTAGGGAAGTGGGTAGTGGTGGGATACCTAACTGAACTGAATTATTAAAAGAACAAAAACAGAGAAGGGAGAGGAATGCTGGGGAACAGGGGAGAATGGGAGGCAAATTAACTAAGAAGTGGGTTTGGAGCAGCCTGAATGTCCCACAAAGTAAGCTTCCTTCTGAACTCACACAGAGGGCTCTGTGAGTGTACACCCAAGACAGCTTACAATGTTTTTCTTTTGTTTTTTACTTTTGGTAGAAATGGATGAAATTTGCAGGCGTAGTTTCACCTTTTGAGGATATGAAGCCTGCCAAACAGGCAAATAGCTGCAGTTTTTGGTGTGCAAGGGGAATGATTGTTTAATTGGGGGTGGGGTGAGGAAAGGAGGTCCTTGTGGGGATTTTAAGGGAGGGGTTGTATGAAAATGGCATATATCATAGAGGTCTCCTGGATAACCTGCAAAATTTCAGATGGACAGAGATAGGGTGAGTTATGAGGAATAAAAAAACAGTCTGAGGGTTGGTTGTTATTTCTGACCAGTTTACAGCAATTTCTCCCAAAGGCAAGGTGGAAGTAAAAAGGAACATCCTGAGAAAGTCATTGCCTGGTTGGCAGCTAAAGCTGCCAGTCACAAAACTACATCCTTTCATCTCCCTCCCCATGTAATGATTGCCTTACATAGTGTTGGACATGTACATTTTACAGATGCACAGTCTCTGTGCATCTGTAAATCAGTCCTGAAGCTTTTGGAAGAGCCCAATTTTGTCTTTGTTGCTGCAGAGGACACCACCTCAGTTTGGGGAAGTCCCAGATCTTTGAAACAGCCTCACTTTGGCTAGGGCTTCACACTTTCTTCCACAAACTTGTTTTTTCCTCCAGTATTTGGGGAGAAACTATGTCATTAAAAAACCTGTTAAAAAGCAGTGAGCAAATTCTGTTGATTGAGCAAAATGCAATAGTTCAAAATCCTATTTCCTCCCCTGTTGTTCCTTCTTCCGCCATCTGCTGCCACCTATGCCCTTCTGTGGCAGATCATATGAGATAATGAAAGACATTATTGTCAGTCCCACATCAAACGATGATGGCTTCAATCCTCTAACTGCTTCAGTCAGGAAGAGATGTAGAAACAGTAAAGGCTTCCTGTTGCTAAAAATGTTCCTAATACACATGAGTGCTGGGGTGGATTTCTGAAGTCTGCAGTGTTTTAGAAAGTAAAGCAAAAAGTGATTTTAAGTTCCAAGTGTAGCATTTCGTTTTTGTGGGTGAAATGTACATTTGTGTGCCCTCCCTTCATCTAGTACAGTACATGCTCTTGGGGAAGAACTAAATAGATAAAAGGAAGTACAATCTAAAGGGAATTGCAAAAGAAGCAATTTTATCTTGCCAGTACAGTTTCTTTAGCTCTGTGTTTATTATGGCCATGATGTGCTTCATTACTTGTACTCTCCTGGCACTTATCTTCTAAATGTAATCAAGATCTCTTCATATTGTCTCTAAGAGCTCATTAGAATAATAGATCAACAAAAGGGATTTATGCACTTGAATTTCACACAGGTAAATCTTTTATGGTTCCCTGATAAAAGTGAGAGCCATTTTGTTACTTAATTACTAAAAGCGTAACCTCATTTGAACTTTCTGTAGTATGGAGCCACTGAGGCTGACACTTCTGATGGCATTTGCTTGTGGGCTGATGAGCTCTGAGAGTTAAACCAAGCCAACTATCAAAGCTTAGGCACTTTCTGAGGTTCCCTATATCTAATTACTACCAGGAAAAAGTTTTCTCCTGAGAGGAACCACTTTCATTCTATATCTGACAGGTAGAAATTAGTTGCCTAATGGAATGGAATTGTTCTGCAAATTGAAGGAATTAAGTGGGCTTTTTTTTAATTTGGACTCCTTCTAAATTAGATTTTAATTTGGATTCTAATGTGACGAGGTTGATGGTGTGAAGGAGCTTGGGTTGGATCTTCTCCAGTAATTTTATATTACCCTCTCCCCAGATTTCATATGTCTCTTATTTCCTCTGGACTTTTCTTAGTCTCTGAAGCTATTATGCTCATATGTTGAACTTGATTAATAAGTTTGTGTGTGTGCAGAACGGAGCCAAATGTGTGGAGTTTTGTTTTCATTCATGTTTATGGCTGCTGGTAGTGGCATGGACTTACTCCATTCCAATGCACCTAAATTAACCCTGGACCGTCGTACCAGAGACAAAGGAAGATTCCACACACACACACACACACACACACACACACATATCCACCCCTTCCCTCTCAAACTCCAGCTGTTTCCACAATTTGGTTTCATATTTTTTTTTAGAAAAAAGGGAAGAAAAAGCTCTTATTGCAGGGGACAGGGACTGCTGAGGGCACAGAGGAGCCCATGAGCTTACATAGGGAGTCTCTGGAACAACTTAATGTGCCTTGTTAATGGCAGGATATGCCTCAGAAATGTGAGCACACAGCAAATCCACACTTTTAATATTTACCTAATTTTCACATTTGTATGCTTGTAATTTGACAGGTTTTTGTTTGGCTGTGGCAGACCTTGGGGTCTCAAATTTCAGTGATGCCCTGTGTGATGGCAAAATTCAGTACTCCTACCACTGGCGTTTCAATCCACATCATAATTGTGGCACCCTCAGTGGCATCCCAAACTGGTCGCACTCTGCTAAATCATCCTCTCTCTGTGGAGAGCACACAGCCTCTGCTGGCCTTTCTGTTTTTGCTTTCATTATAGTGACCAACTCATTTCTGCACTGCATTTGCATCTATATCGAACATCAAGCAGATGATGTTGGTTTATCTTCCTTAATTTCAGATGACCATTATTACATCAAGCACTTCATCAACATGGTTCGTTTGTTCATCCACAGGAAAGTATCCCTCCCCCCAACTATTATTCATTATACTGATGTGAAATTCTTGCCCATTTTCAATTTCAGCATTCTGGTTTCAAAGTTAATCAGCCAACTGACTGAATATCCCCCACCAGATTTGATTATAAATGGCTGCATTGTGATAAAAGTAATCTCCACTTACTGTAGGTTATTTAGTGTTCTTGTTTTCCATTCAAAGCATCAGAGAACTGCTTATATTTTCTTGGGGGAAAATGATTGGAGTGCTTTACCAAACCAGAATTTCTCAATCAAGAGGGGCCCTGGTTCATGCTGAAAAGACACGATTCACATGAAAACACATGAGCAGCTGTGTCAAATGTGGATTCCAAGGCTGTATTGAGGATCTGGGTTTACATGCACAGTGAATTTCAATGTTGTTACAATTAAAGGTCCCCTCTGCTGATTCTATGTAGCAATAATTAGAAATCCTTTCATTTAAAACCCATTATTATCTGCTTGTCCATGCATTAAAAAGTGAAAGAATGGAACAAAACTGCTTGAGTAAAACATTTTAGCCTACTAATATAAATGTAGGTGAGATCTGCCGGTGGGTATGTCCTTGAGCAATGGAGGCGAGAAAAACCTTTTTTTGCTTTTGAAACACGTTGAAGAAGGGGGAGAAATAGCATGTTCCTCAGAATCCTTAATGAAATGAAATAACTCAAGTGCTGAGTCACCAACTTTGATATCCGACAATTACTTTGTTATTCTGAGAACATCCTTTTCAACTGAGATCTAAATAGCAAAAGAATTGAAACATTGATGGTTTCTGTACCCAGACAAGGCAGGGTGTTTTGGTTAAAAAAAAAAGTTTCTTTCAGAATCTAAAAGACACAGTACAGTTTTATTTAAAGCATTTATGCAGTTTTATAACAGGCATCTGGGACAGGGGAACAGATTAATTCATAACTTAAGTCATCAGGCTAAAGGTTGGGAAAAGAAACTAGGAATAGGGCCTGAGGAGATTTTGATTCAATGAAATAACAAAATCCATGAAAGGGAACAAATTAGGTCAAGTAAGAGGATATATGGTTTTTTGTGAGGGAATGATTTAAAGTTCACTGACAGAAATGAACACACTAAAGGGGTTTTGCCCTTGAAACTTTAATTTTAGTTCAGGAAAGACAGGGAAAATACATACATTTCCCCAACCCACACACAAATCCATTAATATGTTATTGGCAAGTGCTTGATTCATTAGAGAGATTCAGATCATTTATATAATTTGTGTGTGTGTGTGTGCTCATGAATGGGCTAAACTGAAGAGGTAAATAATTTGTCTTATCTCTCTGACAACATTTTAGCTTCTCGGTCCATCACAAAATTTAACCATCTACAACACTTTTGAGGATCATTGCACCAAGCCTTCAGATTGGTCAGTCAATAGACCCTTAATCTCAGGGTGTCATGAACTGGCAGGACAATGTTGAGAAGGAAGAGGTTCCTGGTGATGGATATAGCCAGGCCTGGGTCACACTGGAGCAAGCTGGGGATAGGGAAGGAGAGGTTGGTGTTGGAAGTCCTCACAGGGTGATGGAGGATTGTGAGGGGATGGGAATCAGTGAACAGAATCCAAAGTAGCAGGACCCATCACCAGAGTTGGAGGGGGGCCCATCTCCACAAAGACAGCAGGCTCAGAGGTGTAGGGAGCAGCGGACTGGGCACTCTAGGAGACTGAGGCAAACAAGGGCCCACAGCCCAGCTCCTTAGCTGGCCAGGTGGGGCTCGCTAGCTCTGAGAGGACATGTGTGATGTCTCAGCTGGAACAGGTGAGGGTCACATGCCTCTCCAAGGCCAGATGCTGCAATTAGCATGCAAAGTACAAAAGGGAAGCAGAGCTGCGGTGCTGTGTCTTTTCAACTGCCTGTGTGGATGAACCTTAGCTAGGATGCTCCATGATCTCTGCAGGACATTAGACATGTGGCTTGACCCTGGACTGGAGATGACATACTGACTTGCTGCCAGGTAGGCCAGGGTTCAGGATTCAGGGTCATGGGTTTGAGCCACATGATGGGCAAAATATTTCTGCATTGCAGGGAGTTGCTCTAGACCAGTGGTGGCCAAACTCAGCCCTCCAGATGTTTTGCGACTACAGTTCCCATCATCCCTGACCATTGGTTCTGTTAGCTAGGGATGGTGGGAGTTGTAGTCTCAAAACACTGATCTAGATGACCCCTGTGGTCACTTCCAACTATACACTTCTATGATTCAGATTTATATTGCTTTTAATAATAAAGTAGACAGCTAAACCGCCCATAGTAAAAATGAGCAATGAACAATAATTAACAAAATACTAATAAGACTTGACATAAAATAATTAACCTTTGTCTAATTCAATAAGCCATATGATAAGCCATTTCATTATCCAATTAGATAGGTAAATAGATATAAAATCAGTGGCAGATAAATACTTCCTTTTGTCCAAGCATTTTAATGCATTTTTTGGCCTCAGTTGCTTTAGTTTATAGTATTTAATTGTCTTATGATGGATTGAATTCTTCTTCCATTCCATTTTGCTTTAGTATTACTATTGTGCATCACCCTGAGAGCTGTCTGGAGGAAAGGCAATTTAGAATTTTTAAAGTAAATAGAAGAAAACAATGTTAAAGGCCACTCTACTAAAGGCAGAATTTGCGAATTTTGTTTTAACTTCTGCAACTTTTCAGGGGTATTAGAAATGTGGCATTGCACTGTTTGGGTATGTGCTTCTTTCACATTCCAAGCCCTGACATTCAAATGCATTAGAATCACTGGACAAAAGATGCTGGAATTGAGAGGGACTTCGTGGAATGCATGGCCTCCATGGGGCTGTCCCTGAATAAGTTTGGCCCAACTCATAGCCACGGACATGCCTTAGACCTGGTGTTCACCTCCATGGATGTTGGTGATGTGGATGTGACATCTAGTAAAAGTGAAACAAAAGAAGTGCGATGGTCAGATCACTTCCTGGTGCAACTGGACTTCTCTGCGACCCTTCCCCTCTGCAGGGAGGTGGAACCGATTCGTATGGTCCGCCCCCGCCACTTAATGGATCCAAATGGTTTCCAGAGAGTGGTAGGGGATGTTTTATCCCATGTTGATGGCCTTTCAGCTGATTCCCTGGTGACCCATTGGAATATGGAGTTAAGCAGGGCTATTGACTGTCTGGCTCTGAAGTGTCCTCTCTGATTGCATGGAGCCCGGGCAGCCCCATGGTTTTCCCCGGAGCTGAGGGTGATGAAACAATCGCTGAGACGGCTAGAGCGTCGGTGGCAGAAAACTCACTCTGAATCAGACCGGACACAGGTTAGAGCTCAAGGTCGAGCCTACCAAGTGGCAATGGCAACAGCGAAGAGGACCTTCTTCGCTGCTTCTATTGCATCTACAGAAAACAGCTGCAGGAGCCTCTTTCAGGTGGTTCTCAATCTATCGGAACCACCTTCCTCATCGGGGCCGGGTTGGAACCCCAAGATCTCCTGCAATGCTGTTGCGAACTTTTTTGCAAATAAAGTCTCTCAGATTCAGAAGGAGGTAGACTCCACCATGGGAGCAGGGCCGGGGTGGGAGAGTGCTAGACTCCTGTCTAGTCATGTTATATGGGATCAATTTCAATCTGTTACCTCTGAGGATGTGGACTGGCTGATTGGACGAGTGAAACCAACCACCTGTCTTCTTGATCCTTGTCCATCCTGGCTGATAAAAGCAAGCCGGGAAGGGCTGGGCGATGGGCTCCATGGGGTGGTGAATGCTTCCCTCTGTGAGGGAGTCTTCTCAGACCCGCTGAAAGAGGCAGTCATTAAACCACTTCTTAAAAAAACATCTTTAGATCCGGCCATTATGGCCAACTATCGCCCAGTCTCAAATCTTCCATTCTTGGGTAAGGTGATTAAGTGGGTGGTTGCTGAACAACTCCAAGCACTCCTGGAGGATGCAGACCATTTGGATCCCTTCCAATCAGGATTCAGGCCTCACCATGGGACTGAAACTGCCTTGGTCATGCTGGTCGATGATCTCCGGTGGGCTAGGGACAAAGGTGAGAGCTGTTTCCTAGTTCTGCTGGCTCTCTCAGCGGCCTTTGACACCATCGACCATAACATCCTTCTGGACTGTCTAGAGGGGCTGGGAGTTGGGGGCACTGTTATACAGTGGTTCTGCTCCTTTCTCCTGGGCCGTGTCCAGAAATTGGTATTGGGGGATGAGTGTTCAGACCCCTGGGCTCTCACTTGTGGGGTGCCTCAGGGTTCCGTCCTCTCCCCCATGCTTTTTAATATCTATATGAAGTCACTGGGAGAGATCATCAGGGGGTTTGGGCTGGGTGTTCATCAGTATGCAGATGACACCCAGCTCTACCTCTCTTTTAAATCAGAACCAGTGAAGGCAGAGAAGGTCCTGTGTGAGTGCCTGGAGGTTGTTGGAGATTGGATGGCGGTGAACAGATTGAGGTTGAATCCTGACAAGACAGAAGTACTGTTTTGGGGGGACAGGGGGCGGCCGGGGGGGGACTCCCTGGTCCTGAATGGGGTAACTGTGCCCCTGAAGGATCAGGTGCGCAGCCTGGGAGTCATTTTGGACTCACAGCTGTCCATGGAGGCGCAGGTTAATTCTGTGTCCAGGGCAGCTGTCTACCAGCTCCACCTGGTACACAGGCTGAGACCCTACCTGCCTGTGGACTGTCTTGCCAGAGTGGTGCAAGCTCTTGTTATCTCCCGCTTGGACTACTGCAATGCGCTCTACGTGGGGCTACCTTTGAAGGTGACCCAGAAACTGCAATTAATCCAGAATGCGGCAGCTAGACTGGTGACTGGGAGTGGCCGCCGGGACCACATAACACCGGTCCTGAGAGATCTGCATTGGCTCCCAGTACGTTTCCGAGCACAATTCAAAGTGTTGGTGCTGACCTTTAAAGCCCTAAACGGCCTCAGTCCTGTATACCTGAAGGAGCGTCTCCACCCCCATCGTTCAGCCCGGACACTGAGGTCCAGCGCCAAGGCCTTCTGGCGGTTCCCTCATTGCGAGAAGTGAGGTTACAGGGAAACAGACAGAGGGCCTTCTCGGTAGTGGCGCCCGCCCTGTGGAACGCTCTCCCTTCAAGTGTGAAGGAAATAAGCAGCTATCCTCTCTTTAAAAGACAGCCCTGTTTAGGGAAGTTTTTAATATTTAATGCTGTATTGTTTTTAACACTTGATTGCAAACCGCCCAGAGTGGCTGGGGAAACTCAGCCAGATGGGCAGGGTATAAATAATAAATTATTATTATTGTTGTTGTTGTTGTTGTTGTTGTTGTTGCCAGGTTTGTTGTAAAATCTTATCACAAGTTATGTCTGCTGGGCAGAGATAAGATCACTGGTAAATCTTCCCTGCACTGATTGAGTTTTAAAATGTGCCATTGCTATGCTTACGCATTTGCACCAGTGAAATCAGAATGGGACCAAGGGTGGGGTCGACAGAGCAGGTGCTTAGCAAGGGTGGATTGGAGCTCCTGTAGGAGGGTACACTGGTGGAGGAAGAGGAGTGGGGGGGAAGCGCACTGCCCCCAGCAGCGTTATCCTGGTGGGGTGCCATCACAGCTGCCCCCCCTGCCCACGCTGGGTGCCACGCCCCTGCAGGCAGCATGCCCTCAAGACGCATGCCAGCCCCGCCCCCACCTGCTCTCCACCTCCCAGTGCCAGAGCATGAAGCTCCACCACTGGGAGGGTGTGGTGTGGAAACCTCTTTTTAGAGTATGAGTTCCTGTGTTGACAAGAGGGAGTGTCTGTTGATGCTGCTACATTGCCTTGTTTCTACAGTGGTGCTTCTTAATTTACCATTCAGAGAACATGGGATTAAAACAATGTTATACTGGTGTTTCCCAGCCATGAACTGCTAGGCTGCCAAAGAGGGGGTGAAACTGACACTGTGGTTTAGAAAATAAATCTATTCATCTGCTGCGGGGGGGGGGGATCAATTCCCATATTAATCAACACAACTGACCATTCTTTTCATTTATTAATCGTGGGCACCTGTCATGCCAGGTGAAGCAGAAAACATTTATGAATTCACCCCAAAAGCTGAGCTAAAAATGACAGCTTCTCAGTGTGAATTTTGCATAAAAGTTGCTTGAAGATAACACTTGGAGAAATCAAAAAGAGATACTGGCTGTTTCAGACCTTCTGCTCCTTCTGCTGGGGAAGCACAGCACAGCTTGTCAGGAAAATTACGACAACAAAGAATTCTAGAGATACATCTGAAGGATCCTGGAATATGTAGTTTTTCAATGGGGACTTTTATATATATATAAAATGCCACCTAAATGAAAGTTGTCTGAAATCCCTCTCCGGTTCCTGCTGGAAGCCCAAGAACTCTAGAACTTGAAAGGAAGCCAAGGGACAACTAGTCAGGCAACCTTGCTCTCCTACGCTGCTTTGGATGCCATGGCACAAATTCGCTGCTACAGCAAATGCTATATCCTATGCTAGGCAACCACTACCACTGCTATCTGCATAGGAGTGAATTCTATGTACCCACATTGGAGGTGTCATGCTGTTACCCATTAGCGCCAAAGTGTCTAGTTAAGTGAACTCATTAGTGATTTGGAGTTTTCCAAATCTCTCTCTCTCTCTCTCTCACACACACACACACACACACACACACCAAAAAAAAAAAATGATCAAGCTTTTCAAGAGATCCTATCAGATGCTTCAATAGCAAAAAAAAGTAAAAAAAGGGAAGTGTTCAATACAAACTTGAAATACTCAAATAGGTGAAACGACCACATTTTCCAAGCAAGAAATACCTTAACAGGAAACAGGGAGGGAGAAGGTCTTCAGGATGCAAACGGGAGCATCGATTTCTGGCTGTTTCAATATTAACCTTAAAAAAATCAAAAATCAATGCAGTTTCAGTGTCACAATAAACCAGAGGTGGGGCCCAGTGGTTCTCCAGATATTATCAGGCTACACAGGCTACAGCTCCCATCAGCCCCAACAAGCATGGCCAGTGGTCAGCGATAAAGGGAACCGCTAGAGGGTCACAGGTTCCCCATCCCTGCAATGAAAAATTAAATTATGTTTAATTTAAATAAAGAGAAACAACTGAGGAAAACCTCATCTGCATAGTCATTAACTTTTCCCTTTGCTGATGTCAGTTTCATTGAGGTATTAGATTTGAAGATATTAGATATGTGCACCATGCATTTAAAGCACATTTTCTGTCCAAAAGAACCCTGAGAACTTTAGCTTACCCCTGACAGGGCTACAATTCCCAACATGCTTAACAAATTATAGTTCCCAGGATTCTTTGAGGGAGGGTCAAGGAATAGTGTATGCAATCTCAATTACACTTTTTAAGAAATTCATGTTCAATAAATTCATGACACTTATCAGACTCCGTTTTAATGTCAAATAGTCCTTCAGATTATTTCCTTGTACAATTTTGGAATGTGTTTTACTCTTCTAAAGCTGAGGGGTGAGGGTTCTGCAGTGTTGAACACCAAGCATACAAAGAGGGAAAAATATATACACAAACAACAGTTTCTGGCAACACGCCAAAAGGTAATACATCACTTTCAGTAGTGTATTATCTTCTGGCATATTGATGAGCATTATATTTCAGACATTAGCTTGTATGTGCGATGCTTGGAATGGTTTACACCAAAATCCATCGCTTCAGAGGTGATATGTGTAATGTGTATGCTCAAAACCATCCAATTTTTTTTCTTCTGGGTCTATAGGGTAGAACGTGAATTGGAATGCAATGGATCACTCTGAAAACAATCAATCATCTATGACAATTTGTGTTGCAAAATGATTTTGCAAGAGTGAGTCTGTCAAAAGTCCCAACATAGTAAGGCTGGTCTCCGCTCCCTAGTTCAGTTTTCTTTAAAAAAATAAAAATTCTCCCCCTGTAAAAATGGGGATAAATAA
Source organism: Podarcis liolepis (assembly GCF_965112155.1). Lineage (NCBI taxonomy): Eukaryota > Metazoa > Chordata > Lepidosauria > Squamata > Lacertidae > Podarcis > Podarcis liolepis. The sequence continues at coordinate 42,770,982 of NC_139560.1, read as the reverse complement.
TTGCTGCTTTCTGAGGCAGCAGAAATTTGGAGAGGGGGTCACCACTTACCTTGTTGTGTATCACCAGAAATTGTGGCTGGTGTGGGAAGCCAGGGAAAGTGCCTCACACCACATATGTGTGTGTGTATTCTCTGCATGACGGTTTTTTGTTCATTTTGAGTTTTTAGGATATAGGTATGACAACAATTTCCCCTTCATGATAGTTTAAATTCATATTTATATATATTTGGGGAAATGTGTTTATCATTGGTTTCAAAGAAAAAAGTGAATATTAGAAGCTGAACAGGAATTTGGCATGCTGGACTAAACTCCAAGGAATATATATTATTGATCAGAGGGCAAGGACGTGATCAAAGGCACATAATACATTATTTTTGCACCTGGTTCCACCATTTGTACATCTCCAAACTTTAGGTGTGCAGTTTAGTGAATGATTCATGGCATGTTGTTAAATAAAAGGTTTTGGTGCTCATAAATAGTATTAAAAGCCCTTTTGGGGTGGAAAAAATAGAAATCCCATGCCCTCACCTAGTTTTTAGGGAGCAAACTTTGAAAAATGGGGATATGAAGGAAGTGCCCCTGGGAAAGAAACCTGCCAAAGTTCAGGGAAATGGTTCCAGGGACTATTGTGCCTTGGGGTAATACCATCTTGGTTAAAAAAAAAAAAAAAAACGGAGGAGAGATTATCACTGCCCTCCCCATTCCTGCAAAGACCTTCCATAAAGAAAGAGATGGGAGATATTGTTTGTTTGGTAGGAAAAAGTACAATTGCGTGTTGAGTCCCACAATTGCCACCCCACACAAAATTCACACTTCACACATCAATTTTTGTTTAGGTTTTTGGCATAATTTTTGGCCACAACTTTATTCAAATACAAAAAATGTGAGTGGTTGCTTAGGCATTGGTTATGACTATCTGTCCATGCCCTCAGGGACAGAGCTGACATTCCGGACACCAGCGGAAGCCAGTATGGGGAAACAAGTATTGGGTGAGAAAATGAAGCTGGGCATCAGTCCCTCACTTCTCACCCTCATGTTCCTGTGGGGCTTGCACGGCCCAAGTCCGATGCCAGGGACAAGGACGAAAAGAATGGCAAGCCCCTGGATTCCTTTAACGGAATTCCCCTCGCATCATTTGGAGGGATAGGCGCTTACCCCTCCAAGCACCCATTTAACCAATGCCTAACCGCCAACCTTACAAGTTGTGACGATTTGCTACGCAGTAGGCAAAAACCAAATGGCACCAGCCAATCAGCCATATGGCAAAATTCCTACCAGGCCCCCACACCAAGGCGGACGACCCCATGACAGGCATAGCAAGGTCAAGCGATCTAGAAACCACCCTATTAAAGGGAGGGAGGGCGGGTGATCCGATGCAAACGGCCAAGAGGAAGTCCAACGCCTGTCCCCTGTATTTAAAGACTCTAACCCCTCCTCTAATTTAGCAACAATCAAAACTCCCCAGCAACCCAATCTTAACCCTTTAGAAGGCTTGGGTTTTCCAAATCTGCCTAGTCATGGCAGGGTGGCTTGTTTCCCCAACCGCAACACGTGCTCTCTGGTTAGGGAGAACACGCTTTGGGAAAGAAAGCAGCCACCACACTGCTCTCACAGCCGTAACTTAAAGAACAATGAACTACTGACCTTTTCCCCCCAACAGACCTTTTTTTTCAACATCCCACCCCCAATTACGGACAAATAGATTAAGGAACCTTTTGTGGGGAAAGTGAAAGTGATTCACTTTCCTCCATTACAGTGGAGTAGCGTGGGGGGTGCAGGGGGGGCCGGCCACACCGGGCGCAACATCTGGGGGCGCGCGCTCGCACTCTCAGCTCTCTGCCCCTACCTGGCTCACTCACTCTCTCTCACTGCAGTGCTGGCTGTGCGAATCCAATCCGAGCCGCTGGGTCACCGCCCACTGTGGAGGGGGTGGGTGCCAGGCGTGTGGTGCAGAGAGAGAGCGAGGGACTATCTGGGGGAGGGACAGTGCAGCGGCCGCCCAGCGCAGCGCTGAGCGTGGGAGAGAACCACACCGGACCAGACCAGGCAGCAGCAAGAAGGAGCTGGCAGCGGCAGCAGGTTAGGGGTTAGGGGGGGCAAATTACTTGCCTTGCCCCGGGTGCTGATAACCCACGCTACGTCACTGCTCCATTATCTCTTACGTGGTGGGATAAATAAGGTTGTCTCTTTGTCTTTCTCACCTGAAAATACCAGTAATTAAGAGGTAGCCCAAGTGGTGTGTGTTCTTGATTGAACATTCCTAAAACTTAGCAGCTTCACACTGGTCTCTTTCTGGTGGCTATTTTCTGTCTCCTGACAAACCTTACAAGCCCACAAGTGGCCATACAACATGAGGCTATCCAAAATGTTGCCTTGGAGTTGCGAAGAGCTCTAGGTTTTTGTTAAAAGCGAACAAAAAAGTTCTCTGCTGCTGTGCATTACCAGTAACTACAACAACTCAGAGCTCTTCAGTGTGCCACAAGCAACATTTTGGACAACCTCACTTCTTGCAAAGCACACAGATCTAGAGAAACATAACAATATAGGAAATATTGAGCTTATAGTATACATTCAAGTGTAGAAACAATCAACTAACAGAGATACATGAGGCTTTGTGGGGGCTTTAACCCAGGCATCCCCAAACTCAGCCCTCCAGCTGTTTTGGGACTACAACTCCCATCATCCCTAGCTAACAGGACCAGTGGTCAGGGATGATGGGAATTGTAGTCCCAAAACATCAGGGGGCCACGTTTGGGGATGCCTGCTTTAATCCAACTCTGAGTGAAAGATTACTGATGTTGCCCTTCAACTCAGAGTGGATGAAGGACCCTGAATCATCCAAATTTACCTGGCCATTCAGCTACCCATTCATACCTCTAATAGTGTTATAATAATTTTAAGGTGCATACACATAGCAGGCCACACTCCACAGAAAAGCAATCCTTCATCCTTCAAAATTAGGAAACTTTATTTTAGAACATAGCACAATCCTGAAGTCAACTTGGCTTACTTGCTGTTGTTTAGTCGTGTCCGACTCTTCGTGACCCCATGGACCAGAGCACGCCAGGCACTCCTGTCTTCCACTGCCTCCCGCAGTTTGGTCAAACTCATGCTGGTAGCTTCGAGAACACTATCCAACCATGAGAACACTGTCCCTTGTCGTCCCCTTCTCCTTGTGCCCTCAATCTTTCCCAACATCAGGGTATTTTCCAGGGAGTCTTCTTTTCTCATGAGGTGGCCAAAGTATTGGAGCCTTAGCTTCAGGATCTGTCCTTCCAGTGAGCACTCAGGGCTGATTTCCTTAAGAATGGATAGGTTTGATCTTCTTGCAGTCCATGGGACTCTCAAGAGTCTCCTCCAGCACCATAATTCAAAAGCATCAATTCTTTGGCGATCAGCCTTCTTTATGGTCCAGCTCTCACTTCCATACATCATTACTGGGAAAACCATAGCTTTAACTATACGTACCTTTGTTGGCAAGGTGATGTCTCTGCTTACTTAATGACCCCAAATATTTCTCTGCAGAAGGAAGTGTCTTGGAAAAACCTTTCCCAATAGTTCCTTTCACTTGTCAAAAGATCATATTTTTGTGTATAATAGGGGATGACAGGACAATGGTTTCATTAGGGTACTACCCAGACTGGCCAGGATAATCCAATCAGCAAGCATTATTGAGTATCTTGACAAACAGCAGACAAGCCACACCCTCAAATTTCTGTTGTCAGCTGCCTGTTTCTGTGATGCATGTATAATGTTTTAGGTTGATCTTTGGCCAAGCTGTTTGGCGATTTCTGGAGTCTTTTTAAATTGATACACACTTTTGTTCTGGGACCTCATCTTTCAGGGCAGGGTGAGAATTCTGTTGCAACAGAAAAATAAAAATCTTCCTTGCTTTTCTTCTACAGCTTCCTGTCTTCACTCAGTCTTCTCTGACTGATCATGGGCTTAGGGGACTCTGACTCCCTTGGGTGTTGGGCTGTAATTGCCAAACCTAAATTTTGATATAACAAATAGATACCGTAAAACATCATTAGTTTTAAAATCACACATGCTTGAAAGACGTCATGAGTCACAATGAACATTGGTCCTGCTGATAGATGCCTTCAAATTATCTGTAACATGAAGCAACCAGGGAGGGAATTTGAGTCGATAAATTATTCCTTGACTGATGGAGGAAAAGGATTGTATGGTCATGTGAGATACCCACAAAATCTCTTACAATGAGAAACTTATAGAAAATGAATGGTATTCACTGACACAAAGGCACATCCTATCATTATAATATTGTATTAGTTAGGAAAAACATTGCTTTCTTAGCTGAAAATCCTCTGATCCTATAAATACTGTTTGCTCCACTTTGTCAGATGATAATTACAATGAGGCGACACTATGCATATGAGCGTATGAAGAGAAATGCAAAAGACACAAAGCTAATTCATATATGTGGGGGTGAGTGAGTGAATGTCACACATAGCACAAATTCTTAATGCAGCTTACCATAGATTTCACTCACCAGGTGAGATCCATGGTTAAAATGTTATATAAGATATGACAGACCTAAGATTCTACTATAGCTTCAGAAATATTCATGATAGCAAGATGGTGTTGAAAAGGAAACCAGAAGAACAGAAAATTCTTGACCCAGTGACAACTTCAATAGGCAAAAAGAGAATGTTAGCCCTTAGATGAAGTTGTAGCAGAAACAAAGACTGGGGATGTTAAGCTGCAGGTCTTCAACAAGAAACAGATGGGTGGATATTTGGGAAGAGCTGAGTACTCAGAGATAACTCTCGAATACAAAGAGGGATATCAAAGAATGAACACGTAATTTAGAAGGAAGAGCAATCCAACAACCACTGAAAACTAACTCTTGAGCAGGTAATATCAAAAAAGAATGTGAAGTGAGTGGAGTTAAGAAGGAACTGTCTAGACAGATAGATCTGGGCTGCAAACATCTATGCATATTTATCTAGAAGAAAGTCTCACTGAATTCAGTGACTTCTGTAGGTGGTGGGACAAGAGACCCACATCCAATATGGAGAAACTGAACAAATAAAGTATAGCGGACAGATTTGCAATCTGTTTAAAACTGTTGCTAATACTGTTGAGTAAGAAAATATAGTTGAGTACCCAACATGTATCAGTATTGCCTTCATCAGGAGAAATCTGCCATGCACTAGTTACTTGGATATATAAACACTAGGGCTATGCTTCCCAATCCAAGTCCAGGTCTGATTCAGCAATCTGAATCTGGTCTCAATTCAGAAAAAGTTGATCTGAACCTGATGCATTCTGACCTGATCTGGATCTGGAAATCCAATTCTTCACTACTCCCATTCACTTGCATTAGGAAACCAAATAGTTATAACTCCCCCACTCACACATAAGTGCATGAAATTTAGAGACATGGTAGCCCTTCAAAGGGGGGTGAACCCTGTCAAACTGCAGACAGGTAGCTCCAAGAGTTTTGTGCCAGACACATTTAAAGTTTGTGTTTGTTTGTTTGTTTGTTTGTTTGTTTGTTTGTAAGACAGTACAGCCATTTGAGTGCTCAGTCTTGCCAGTTCTCATGGTCTTTGTGTTCTGGTGCTATTCAGTGTAATAGCTCAAGTCTCCTTCTGCTTCAACACTGTTACGTGGGGTCTGTAGTTGCCAACCTGGCAAAGGGGCTGTTCCTCCCTTCAGTGTCTGCTTCCTTTGTCACTGCCTGCCTGCCTGCCTGCCTATCTAGAACTGGTTTCTGTGAAGTGGTGGGGCTGAGCGACTCCCTGGAGTTTTCTTCCCCCAAGACTTACTGACGCACACAAAAGACAAAGAGTAATAAAGACAAATACAGAAAGCAGAACAGAAATATACTCAGAGTCCTGTAGTGATTTCATGCTCTTTATTGCAGCTTGTAAAACAGTGATTGAATTGCCCCCCAAACTCCAGGCTTTTATATACATTATTTACACAATGAGTCCCGTCTGATTGGCTGATTCTGCTTCCCTCCTAGAGCCTGATTGGTCTTTTCCTGCAGGCCAATCAGCTGTTGCATTCTACAATCCTACCAGCCTAATAGGCTGATTAACTTCCTCCTGGAGCCTGATTTGTCTTTTCTTGCAAGCCAATCAGTTGCTGCATCCTAGGATCCTACTTGCCTATTGTTCAAGGATACAAGATTAGTACATAACAAGAACAAAGCTTTCTGTCCCTCCCATAAAGCCCTGTGATTGGAGGGTGCTGGGTGTTAGGTGCCCGGCTGTAACTTGCCCGGCTGACCAGTAGGAGAACATCCTCTCTCAGGTCTACTGGCCCAGCTCCACCCCCTACCAGCCATTCAAATTTAGTTTATTGGCAGGCTAATCTGGCCGTGAGGCAGCTGGCCAGGGAATTACAAGGCAAGCCTCAAAGATGAAACTCCATGTTTCCCTGGAATGGAAGGCAGACCAGAAGGTGCTGCAACTGCCGCCCACCCAGAGCAGGCTTAGTGGCTAGTCTTGCCCTGGATTTGAAGCTAGAGCTTTCAATAAGTGAAGTCCAGCTTTCTGCCCCTCCCTCTTCCCGTCTGTGTGTTATCCTTCTATAGTGTTATTAATAACCACAACAATGTGGAAACTCTTTTGTCTTTTTTAGATATTGTTTTGCACCCCAGAACATGAATTGCTACAAATTGATTCAGGTCAACCTAAACCGCTTGCAGCCGGTATCACATAGCAAACCACTTCCCTGCAGTACAGACCATGATGATCTTTAAAATCTTCCCAAGAGACCCTGTTTGCAGTTCCCTGATTTGTACACGGTTCAGATTTATTTGATCTATTATTTATTTATCAAAGTGTTTAGAAACTGCCCTCTCACCAAACATCAGGGTGGGGGTACAACAGCATAGAAACGTTTAAAGGAATGCGAAGCAATTGTGAAAATGGCTCGAGGGACATTTTAGATGACTGCGTAGGCCTGTAGGCATTAAAAAAAAAAAAAAGGCTTCAAGAGCTGCCAGAAAGTAAATGCCAAATTTCTACTAAAAGACAGTTCCACTACATATAGCTTTATTCTGTTTTTATCCAGTTTTTAGGGAATTCTACTGAAAATCATTGCTGTCCTTTTATTGTTTTTATGTAAACTACTTAGATCTTTTGATACTATAGGTGGGGAACTAAATATGCTCTTGATATGTTGGCAGCAGCCAAGGCTAGATACCCAAGTACCAGAAAGTAAAGTGTAAATTTCCTGTTAGAAAAAAACAAATTCTAACACTGTAAAACATTTCCTATCAGTAGGTACAGTGAATTTTGAGCCTGGACACCATGTGCTCTTTTTAAAAAACAAGACAAAACAGTGATGCTATACTGATAAATAGCTGGAGTTTAGGTCATTGAGATGGAGTTTTCTTGGCAGGGATACTGGAGTGGCTTGCCGGTTCCTGCTCCAGGTGGATCACGTTTGGTCAAAACTCTCCACTATGACCTGTCCATCTTGGGTGCTCTGCTCGGCATAGTTCATAGCTTCTCTGAGTTATTCAAGCCCCTTCTCCACGGCAAGGCAGTGATCCATGAAGGGGCAGTGATTGGATAGTGTTCTCTAAGCTACCAGCATGAGTTTGACCAAACTGCGGGTGGCAGTGGAAGACAGGAGTGCCTGGCGTGCTCTGGTCCATGGGGTCACGAAGAGTCAGACACGACTAAATGACTAAACAACAACAGGTCTTTGAGATGCATGTAGGCATCTCTGCATTTATATAATAAAGTTGTTCTTCTATTCCCAGCAATGCTGCTGCTGGAAGGCTAGCATTATAGATTTGTGGAAAAATAGGTTTTTCCCCCATCTTTAGTTAATTTATTGTCAGACTCAAAGAGGATGATGTTCAGCTATAATGTCAGGTATATTGTTGTTGTCAGGAATAGCAGAATATTATGCTATTCAATTGCTGCTAAGACTATCTTGAGCCTTAAAGGGCTCATAATTCCAATTCACTGACAATGCTGGCATTTAGCACTCTTTTGTAATATTGGTTTTGAAGCTGTGCTCCTCTAAACCAGCTTAAAATGCTTCAACTAAACATATTTCCTTAGAAAGTAAGTCCCCCCAGATTGCTATGGAGTCTGCCTCTAAGGAAGCAAGCCTTGTCACAGTTCACCTCAGAATGTCAGTATGTTGAAGGAGGCATTCAGTCACATCGTTGAAAATTAGTTTGGTTTAATTAAAGTGGAATAAAGCACATTGGCGGTCTAGTGCAATCATTTTCTTAACAACTTTAAAAAAACCACCCAGACCTTTTTGCAGTTAGGAAAGTGACAGGAAAATACAATGTTTTAACTTATTTTAACATTGCATGTTTTTTATATTGTTGTGATCTGCCCTGGAACCTCATAGTGAAGGGCATGTAAGGAATCCAATAAATAAATAAATTGGGTGGGATAAATGATTGATTAATGGGCAGACATATGAGCTTCATGCAAGCAACTCGAGAAGAATGCCTATTGTTGTGTAATCTCCTTGCACACCTAAAATAACAAATTCCCAATGAAGACTGGGCGTCCTATAATCTCAATGTAAGCATTATGCAAGCAAATCGGAAGGAATGCTCAATATACACAGGTCATATGGAGGAGCCCATTGAAGCTGTAATTATGAAAGTTACCTGTGTTTTTTCAAAACATTCTGAGAGAAAGTAAGGGAGCAAACAATGCCAGATTTGCAGTTAAACCAGCTGTAATAGAATTTTAAAAAATTTAATTGCATTGTTCTCCTTTGCAGGAAAAAGGTGGGGGCTGTTATCTTCAGGTAAATTCAATACTGCTCATTAAAATAAAGCTTCAAGTTAAGACTCCTGTAAAGGGCTACCCTGTTTTGCTCTTCCTCACACCCTTCTATTGGCTCAGAGGACCTTCAGAGCTCTGACATTAACTGAGGGGTGCTGGTGAATCCTTTATTCTTGAACTTGGAAGTCCAGGGCTGTCTTCATTGCAGGATTTCCTTCCATGCATATACAACACATCTGAATGTCTCTCATTTGTTACCCTATACCCTAAGTCCTTCTCTCCAATCCAAGGAGAGAGCCCCACTCCTAGTATCAGGTAATACAAATTCCAGGACTAATTAGTGGGACAGGAGACCTTAAAATAATGTAAATATATTTCACATCTATCAACCAATTCGCCCCTTTGGTTTCACATAATACATGGGTAAGTAAAGGGACCCCTGACCATTAGGTCCCGTCGTGACCGACTCTGGGGTTGCGGCGCTCATCTCGCTTTATTGGCCGAGGGAGCCGGCGTACAGCTTCCAGGTCACGTGGCCAGCATGACTAAGCTTCTTCTGGCGAACCAGAGCAGCCCACAGAAACGCTGTTTACCTTCCCGCCGGAGCGGTACCTATTTATCTACTTGAAATTTGATGTGCTTTTGAACTGCTAGGTTGGCAGGAGCAAGGACCGAGTAATGGGAGCTCACCCCATCGCGGGGATTTGAACCGCCGACCTTCTGATCAGTAAGCCCTAGGCTCTGTGATTTAACCCATAGTGCCACCCGTGTCCCTAATACATGGGTAGATGAGTCTAAAAAGCCTGGGACACAATTTTTCACAGCCCTTCAGTGGCTATAGAGGCTCATTTGTATTTAGCATTAACTCTGGAAGTGTATACTAAACTAAGCTTCAAGGTGTATATTTTGCTCTAGGCGGCTTAGTGAGGTTTCCTTTTCCTTTTCCTTCTCCCTCCCAATAGTGTTTCCTTTTGTGTTGTGTCTTCCTTAAGATTGTAAGCCTGAGAACAGACTTATCATTGACAATCTCTTAACACAGAGCTTAGGTATGGTGGGGGTTAAGATCAGGATAACATAAAATGAGAATAATAATAATAATAATAATAATAATAATAATAATAATAATAATAAATTTATTTATACCCCGCCCATCTGGCTGCGTTTCCCCAGCCACTCTGGGCGGCTTCCAACAAAATATTAAAATGCAATAGTCTATAATAATAATTATAGAAGATGATATCAGATTTTTTTATTTAAAAAAACTGAGTTTTTTCATAGAGAGCTCATAAATAGCAAACCAGAGGAGCTCAGTTGGTTAGAGCTTGATGCTGAAAGCACCAAGGTTGCAGGTCTGATCCTCATATGAGACAGCTGCATATTCCTGCATTGGTCCCTTCTAACTCTGATTCTATTCTTCTATTAATTTGAGACCAAGCTGGTGGGAACTTGGGCATCACCAGTGCCTATTACTGGTGGTGGTGTGGTTGTGCAGGACTCTTTACACTTTGTGTTGCTAGTTTTGTGACTCATGGAGACCAGCTGCAAAAGTGATAGTAAAGCAGAGCACTGGTTCTGTGTGCCATAAGGTTATATTCAGCGCCGCCACTCAGTGTTTCATAGGCCATGTTTATGGATGTTGGATAAAAGCAATTAGCAGATTTTAAGAAGCTTTAACACTTCAGCTCTTTGACAAATGGACTTATAACAGCAATTGGTCGATTTATTTCCTTTTCTGCCAAACATTCACCTTCAGCAGAAGCACTGCATGCATATTAATTTTACTTAAATTTATTCATAACTAGATTAACAGTTCCTGGCAATAATTTGTTTTGCTTTTCTGCTCTCAGCCATCTTCTCCCTCCCTCCCTCCCTTTCTCTTCCACCACCTGCCGTATTTGCCTTCTGCTCAAGTATGATGTTGACAGTTACTAATAATGCGGATTAAATTTGCTTACCATGACAGGCAAAACATGATGTAAAGACAAAACAATAGGATCCTGTTTTCTTGGCCTGTGTTTAAGCAATGGCTTAAAAACCCAAACCAGATTTGCAAGGACTGTTCTTCAGTTACAATATAGTGACACTGGCACACATAGGTGAGTTCAACTTACTATTGTACAGTGTCTCGTGCTGAACTTGGTTCAGTAAGGACAGACTAGTTTGCAGGGGATGCGAGGAGTTGGAATGGGCCTGAGAGACTTTTCAGTTATATGTCACCCTTTGCCACTTATCAGATCTGAATTTTTCTAGCAGTTCGAAATATCGATAGATCAGAGACATTCTTATTTAAGTTCAAACTTCTCAATTCCTCATGCACTTCTTCCAGTCTCCTGCTCTTGATTTATTTGATTTATTAAACCAAATGCTGGGGAGAAAATTAAAATATAGTGATTCAGTTCAGACCAAGGGTGCATTTATTATACATTATGGATGTGTTTAGATGATGTCAGGAATTATGGGCATAGTAACTGAGATCCCTCTAAATCAATATAGACTGACCTCTGGCACCCTTCATGAAATAGTCTGGCAATATTGTTGTTTCTATTGCAGCAGTCAGGGGCATTTTTTTGGCTTGGAAAACAGATGAATCACAATAGTCATGTGGCATAACCTGTAGTGCTTCATTATAATAAGATTGCTTTTCATAATTGGCACTGCTAATGTGAAAAGTTTTTTTGTCTAATCTAGGCCACAACGATATTAGCAAATGAGATTTAATTTAGCTGCTGGGAACCAGAGTGGGAAAACTGATATCACTTGGAAATTAGAATCTCATCACCTCCTACTACAAACAGGAAGACATCTGGGCATTTAAATGTAATACAAGTAGATTGTAAATTATATAATGCATGATGCATATGTATGATGGATGGGTTCTCATGAAACTAGTTTTCTTCTCATGCTTCATGATTTAAATAAGTGCTCTAAATTTCTGATAGGATGTTTCTAGGTCAGAACGAATTAATTAAAACAACGAACAGGAAATCTTCTCTTAAACCAGGGGCTTTTATTATTTCCATTTGAACTTCAGTAATGTTTGAAAGAAGAGAATTCATTTCTCAGACATTACCACAAAAACGCTGGAGTTAAAATGTATTGTGGTATGAGTGCTCTATTGGCTGTGTCTTTTTGTTACCTACAAAACATGTTAGATATTAGTGTGAATTATGTAGTTGATTTGATATTTAGGATTCATAAAAACATACACACACACACACACACACGAGAGGCAACAGCATAAGAACATAGAATGCTAATGTATCAGAGCATCAGTACATCTCCTTCAGTGCTGTCTACCTTGATGGGCTACAACTCTCTATAGCAGGTTTCCTCAACCTCGGCCCTCCAGATGTTTTTGGCCTACAACTCCCATGATCCCTAGCTAACCGGACCGGTGGTCAGGGATTATGGGAACTATAGTCTCAAGACATCTGGAGGGCTCTATAGGCTCCAGGCCTTCCTGGAGATGCTAGGTTCTGAAACTGGGACCTTCTAAATGCAAGGTAGATGCTCCACCACAGAACTATGGCCCTTTCAATAATCTTTCTCCAAATAGACCAGTCAGAAGACATTAGAGTAATAAACAAAATATTGTTTGCATCTGAGTTACAGGAAGAGCATCAGACACAAACCTACTCTCAGAGTAGATGAATGAGTATTGTTTTGCGTGGGCTGGGGGTAGGAGGAAATATTTGGAGGTTTGAGCTTACTAGAAAAAATGGCAATGATTTACCCCCTCTTCTTCCTTTAAACACAGTTTGGCCAACTGGCAAGTACCATTTGCCCTATAGTGTCCCTCATGGATTGACATAGTGCCCGAACTAGGTTTAAAGGAGACGTAAAAGTACAACATTTCAGAATGTACTTCTTTCCATATAGTACATTTTAATTTAGAAATGGCTACAGTTGCTTTTTAAAAAGTCTCGTCTATCTGATTGAAACATTTTATCTCGTGTAAAGACTCTGTTCCACTATAGGAATAGCAATCTCAGCTATGATGCTTCAGCTTCAACCCCAATTATTTTACTAACCCTTGTAATGCCAGAACCTAGAAGCTTCTCCTCCAAGAAAGCCACACTTCCTGAGGGCAGCCCAGCCAAGACAGCTTTGAACCACTTTATGGATTTGACAAGAAGAAGAAACAACAAGAAATAAGAATGCTGCTATATAGGACAATTTTAGGCCAAGGCAGAATATGAGGAAGTTAAAAAGAGGGCAAAAAGAAGCAGGAAAGATTGGGGGAAATGATACTACAGATGGATTCTAGCATTTTCTCACAATGGGAAGCTGCGCCTAATGTATGAAAATTGCACATAACAGGGGGCAAGTAAATAGGTTGGAGATGAAATTCAATTCAGTTCACACTCAAAGGCAAACCTACATAATCCACCGTTTCCAACGCAATGCAAGAACCAAACCACAGGCATCTTTTGAAATTCACACTTCTCTTATTTTTGTGGTGCGACTCTCTAGACAAGTAATGTGCACAAAAATAATATACACTTATATTTATAAAGTGTGCATAAAAGTGGGTACATTCGTGAATATAAGATAACATACATTGTATTACAGGACATTGATCTGCCAAAATATGTATATTAGACAAATTTACACCCAAACATGTATATTAGGAGAAATTCAGACAAAAATGCCAACAGTTTTTCATGAGGGCAGCCTGCCTTGTCCAGCTTGCAAAACAGACACTTTTTTCTGTTTGCTTACACCACCACCCACTGCAAACCTGGAACTTCCCCTCCTCCATTCTGGCATTGTCTTTTTGCTAACAGTGCAGGGCACATAGTCTTCCTGATGGCTTCTCTCTGTGCCTTTTGTTAGGTCTATGATTCGGCCATTCCAGAAATTACCTCCTGAATGCTCCTCTGCCAGGTGGTTTCCTGGACCGTGAGAGCTGAGTCCAGATATTTAAAGTTGAACTTTCAGTTTAACCCTCCAAGCATTGCTTAATTCTAACTTTTATGAGACCCGGGAATTTAGGGGAATCTGCCCCTCCCCCAACATTAAAAACAGTTTAAAACAACTTACAATCAGAAAAATAAGGTGGGTGGTAGAGCAACTGATTTAGACCCCCAGGATGCCTTACCCAACCTATCTATGTTTCTTGTCTGTCTGTCTATTCCACTTGACTGACTGAATCTATGTTAACTGTTCTTCTGCTAGTTAACCCACCCTAGGAAGATGGATGGTGCTCCAGAGGGTCCATTTGCCTGTTGGATGGTGTCATTTTGGCTAGTGGTGGGGGAAACCTTGTTCACAGCCCAATTCAGAATCGGGCAACTAATTGCAAGCATCATTGGGAAAAGCTTGCTTCCTGCAATCTCTTGGCATCATTAAGTAATGTCCAGGACTGGGACAAAAAATAGGTGGAAATAAGCGGTGCAGTATGCACATATACAGGATCTCCTTTTAAATCCCACATTGTGGGTGAATAGGGAAATGACATTTCAATTTGTAATACAGCACTACGCCACTGGCAAATTCACATTCTGAACCAAATAATCCACTTGGGTTACCTCACTAATCTTGCCTTGGTTGCCTCAATACTTGATACAAGCTCTGGGATAGATCTCCACCAGCACATCCCAACTGTATGCAGTAAATTAATCAGGGATGATGGGGAAATCACTCTAATTTGGGAACACACCATTTTGTATATGCATAAAAATTTGCCCATGTGCACACACATAATATTTTATCTCAAAAATACATATTTCTAAACATATATCCTCTCACATGAGAATTTTTATCTGGATTTTTTAATGTGTTTAAGCAGCAGAGAATTGCATTGCAAGGTTCAGAGAAGTGTGAAATCTGGTGGATAGCTAAGTTCCAATCCTCGCATTTGTATGTGGATCAAGCCAGTTCATATCAGAATTGACGAAGGGCAAATTCCTCAAAGTTAACTAAAAACTAACTCTTAAATCAGAACCACTCATCTCCCCACCACCCACCCTTCTGAGCTGGCATGGCCTCAGAAGCAATGAAAGAGTTTTAAGGAAGACAATGAAAATTGAGTGAAATAATGGAAATTGAGTGAAATAATACAGAACAACACATTGAAAAAAATCTTAACTCTCATCCCTCTTTTTTGACATAATAAATAAACAGCTTGTAGGTCATGCACTTCCTGGCACCAAGTTACAAAATGTGTCTGTCTTTGCTAGTTGAAACAAAATAAATGTTCTAACCTCTTGCTGACAAGAAGCAATGTAATTGTGGCTCCAAGTCAAAGAGGGAGATGCTGACACATCACACTTATCTTGAAATGGTTGTTTCAGAATGACTTGTTTGATTTCCAGCATGACTAGACAAGGGTGGGGCGAGGGAATCATTTTTACCCAAGCAAAATAATGAAGCATTGAACTTGGTTATGTCCTACAAATAATCCATACAGATTTGAGCTATGCATTGAGATTTTAAAGACTGTGTAGTTTATTTTATTCAGTAACCATAGTGATTTTGCATGGCATTATGCCAAAGAAACTGCTGCTTTGAGCATCACTTGGTGGTAAGGTGGGATAAAAATGTAATTAATACATAGATGGATATAGTGTTACTGGTCTTTGACACTTTATCCATGTCAAGTAACTGGTGCAATTTGATACTTCAGAATTGAAAAGCCCTGTGATCTTTTTTCTTTTAAAGCTTGCACTGTTAGGACTGTGGGAGTGCAAAAGAAGCCCCCAGACCACCTAGGTAGTAAGGACAGGGGCTCTATAGTTCTTATTTTATAAATCTTGGACCTACACCACTTATTCCTCCTAAACATTATTCTAGTACCCATGCCTCCTTTTCACCATTCCCCACTTCTGGAGCCCAAAGTTCTTTTCCTCATAATGCTTTATTCCCTTGCTGTTAGAATCATATTTTTGTGTAAGTATGTCACTGTAGGCTGGCAACTGTGTAGGTGGGAGACAGGACCAACCATCAGACTTTCAGTTGGTGCTGCTGATGCAGTAGGTCATCCCGCTCTCCTTTGATAGAAAATCCCTGCATTATTTTAGAAAACGTGGCCTTCTAAACCAGTGTTTCCCAAACTTTTTTGGGCAACGGCACACCTGTCTACTGAAAAAAAATCTCGCGGCACACCACCATTAAAGCCCCGCCCCGTGACGTCAGCGCGCAGCGTCACGCCGGGAGGGACGCACGAAAGTGAAAGTTTTTTCCCTCCCCCCTCAGTCCCTCGCTCGGAATTCAGCTCATTTGGGGCATCGCTCCGGCTGCTCCCTCTCCCGCCGCGCAGGAGCGATGCCTCTCTCTGGCTCTCCCTCCGCGCAGGCTGAGGGAGGGAGGGAGGTGCGCGTGTGACCCGTCTCTGCTGGGAGACCAAACCCAGCGAGGCAGAGTCGCGCGGAGGCGCCCAGGCAGCGCTGCCGGCTGCGAGGAGGAGCGCCAGGCAGCAGCAGGAGGCGCGGCCTCTCCTCGCCGCCGCCGCCCCGCCTCTCGCCGCCCGACTCGCCCGCCTCCCTCCAGGCATCTCGCGGCACACCAGCCGATGTCTCACGGCACACTCGTGTGCCGCGGAACACCGGTTGGGAAACACTGTTCTAAACAACAAAATGACATATACTGTTTCATTTTCTACATTCCCAAAATGGGTTACTAAAGGAGGGAAATGCTGAAGCAAAATATGAACTTGAGCAGTTTACCAAATCAAACTAAAATGCCTACCGGGGTGTTGTTGTTTTAAGTCTTTGGTAGGTGACAGAAGTTCAAAAGGGAGGGGGCCTTTCTGACCTCAGCTGGAGTTCTGTGCTTATAGAACAGTTGTATATTTCTATAGAGCACTCATATTTCTACATGTTTACATATTCAGTTTTCTCTGTCTAAGCTTGAATCTAATTTCTAATTCAGCTAACATGCTCCATATTTGAAATTTGACAGATCAATACGAGATACACAAAGTATACCATTGTTATTTACATAGTACATCTGACCTACTTGTTTTCTTAAAGAAAGAAAATTGCCTTTGAAATGTGCAAAGATATTCCCCATGGACAGATATACAGATAGATGTCGTAAGTCTTTAAGCTGATCATAAACCCTGGAATCCTTAAAACCTTTGGAAGTGGAATATATGTGTAGTTCAGAGCTATCAAGGTTGCAGAGCTTGTAAAAATGATCTTGGAGCCTTATAATAAAAGTCTGAGGAGTTTTGTCCCCTAGCATAACCTTGATGAAAAAGTCAAGAGTTTATGAAAGACCATGACTGAAGTTAGTTAGCATACTTTCTTTGAATAAGTCTAATGGCATGAACTGATTACACAAAAGTTCTTCTGAGAAACTCTATAGCAAGTTACATCCATATGGAAATAAGAAAACTAGCAGAAAAGAGCAGAAAAATTATCTCAGTGCATGAATTATGGCAGTGAATATCGGGGAGGGGACAGGTATAATGAAATATACAATCTCTACCCCCCTGGACCTTTTCCACCACTTTTGGCACATCATGCCCCTCTAGGCTTCTAAAAATAAATAGTTTAATGGAACTGGGACTTGTCAGTGTACCCTGAATTGTCTGTTTTTATTCAGCAGTGGGAGAAAATGCTGTGTGATATCCCACATGTGGAAGAAACAATTACCTATATGTAACATGCCTGCAGACTTTGTATACTATGGTTATGATAACAAGGAAAAAAACTATCTGCAATGCTCTAAAATAGCATTTCCCCAACCAAGTGTATTGCAGATTTTTTGGCCCACAACTCCCATCAGCCCTTTCCAGCATGCACTGTAGTCAGGGCAGTGGCAGCTGTAGTCCAAAGCATCTGGAGGGCACAAGATTGGGGAAGACTGCTGCATGGAAAAAAGTGGACAAGAGGTCACCTGATTCACCAGTCCAAGCACACTTTCATGAGGTGCAGTGCTCAACAATAAAGATACTCTCAGATATCTCATAGGCCCTATAAAGGCCTGGTGACCACTGATACAATGGAAACAAAAAGCTCACACTTTCAAGTCCCCTTTCAGTGCAGTGTTCATTCCATAGGAAAGGCCCACAGAATATTCCCCACCTCTGTGAGGAACTGAAACTAACTTCCAGCCCCCCAGTAACTGCTCACAAATAAGCAAAAAATTCCCACATGTCTTTGAGAACACCTAAAGAGCAACTGTGCTCTACTAAGATTTGTTTAGTCCTTCTATCCTTACTTATAATTATGGATCACATTTTTTTCCAGCAAAGTGGTAGTATTAATAGTAATAGTAACCCTTGAATACTGGGATTTTAGAAAGGAGTACATCTGTCCACTACCTCGGCAAGTAGAAGGATGCTGATATTTCAAGGGGAAGCAGACCTAATTTAGACCTTTTGTCATTTGTTCACTGAAAAGGAATTAAAGTCAAATATCAGGGTTCAACATGCCTCAAACAAATCTTTGAGCTTAAAGAGGCTTTCATTATATTCTCTTAATGTTAAGGGCATCCGAACAGCTCGAAAAGTCACCATAACTGTTTCACCAAACCTACTGCCAGCTCCAAAAACTTTTTCCTTGCACCTTCCTTTCCTGCAATTACTTTTAAATGTGTGGAGACATAAAATAATAGAGCTGTAGGGTTGGAAGAGACCCAGATGTCCATCTAGTCCAAACCCCTGCAATGTAGGAATCTCAGCTAAAGCACCCAAAACGGAGGGCCAGCCAACCTCCAAGGAAGGTGAGTCCACCGTCTACTGAGGGAGTCTATTTCACTGTCAAACAGCTCTTACTGACAGAAAGTTCTTCCTGACATTTAGTCAAAATCTCCTTACTTGTAACATGAAACCATTGGCTCAATTCCTACCCTCTGGAGCAGGAGAAAGCAAACTTTCCTATCCTGGGCTTCAGCTCCTTCTTTTCACCATTTATTCTATTACCACCAGGCTGGGCACTGTTTTCCTTTTGGGTGAAGACAAAGTCATAGTAGGTGTTGAGCAGTACTGCCCTCTCTCCGTAACCCAATAGCATTTTCCCATCTTTTCCATGAAGAACCCGCTACTTGCTTGTTCTTTCTCTTGATTCAAACATAGCCCAAAAAAACCTTATAGTTGCAACCCTGAGCTCATTCTGCGCTTTGGCTTGCCTGATCTTCTCCTTGCAACTGCAGGCTACTCATGGATACTCCTCCTTTGTGGTTTCCTCTTTCTTCCATTTCTTATACATGCCCTTCTTAAAACTCTGCTTTTCTGTAAGCTCCTTATGCAACCACACTTTCTTTAGATGCCTCCCATTTTTCTTACTTTGTGAAATTCTCTGTATTTGGGTCTTCAATATTTCACCTTTAAGAAACTCGCATCCATCTTGGATTCCCTTCTCTTTGAGTATTTCTGATCAGGGGATCTCACCCAGTACTTCCTTAAGCTATTTGAAATTGGCCTTCTTAAAGCCCAGAGTGCACATCCAACTACACACAGCTTTCCCTTGTATCATGCTTGGCAGGGGGTTGGACTCAATGGCCCTTGTGGTCTCTTCCAACTCTATGATTCTATGATTCTATGAAACCCGAGAGGAAATGATCACTTCCTCCCAAGGTTCCCAGT
Source organism: Podarcis liolepis (assembly GCF_965112155.1). Lineage (NCBI taxonomy): Eukaryota > Metazoa > Chordata > Lepidosauria > Squamata > Lacertidae > Podarcis > Podarcis liolepis. Next base: position 42,751,704 of record NC_139560.1, on the reverse strand, counting down.
ATGTCCACTTTATCAATCAGTTCAGCGGTCCTGTTGTGTTTATATTCAGTTATGAATAATCTTTGCAGTGAACTTTGGATTAGCTGATTTTTAGGTCCCTACCAGTCATCAGTTTAAAAAAGAAATAAAGGCTATTATTATGCTCTAATATTACACAGTCCAGGTTTCCCCCCAGTTCTTAATGCAAAGCCACACTTATTCATGCCTTCAGACTTCTTCAGCCTCTTGGTACATGGCAAGCAGAACAAAATTTGCTGCAAGCGAGGGATATTGGCAAGGTATGATGGAGATTAGTACAAAATAAATTCATTTGCTTGTCTTATTGATTTTCAGCTTCATGACATTATAAGACTGCACAATGCATTGGTTTCAAGAGGGTAGTTCAGGCTGACAAACAATGGGCTGGTATCCCCAGGGAACAAAACACAATAGTCAATACGGATATGAGGAAATCTGTGCATTACTTACGATAGTGTTGTCCTATTTCCTTCAAAGATACAACAACATCTTAGCGGAGAGTGAGTTGTCCACTAATCCTCTGACTCTCAGCTTCTGTAGACCTGGATTAGTATGGCAACTGATAACACGGATAGCAAAGAAAGTAGTTTGTACACCAAGATACTTCTTTTTATGCCTAAGGTTGCCACCCAAAGAACTCTCCTAGAAGAAACATATGGTAAGACCATAGAAATCCAGGGCGTATTATGTTTGTCAGAACATTGATAGTACTTTAGTACAACATACTTCCCTTGTAATGTATCCAGTTAAAGTTTTGCAAGAAAATATTGTCACAATAATGTTGCACCTTACAAATGAATAAGGTTAATAATAAACAAATGCACAGAGGCTGCTAATTGTCACAAGCAGAAGAGAGCCATTGTGCCCATGTCCTTGCTTATGGGCTATCCATAGGTATCTGATTGGCTGCTCTGAGGACAGAATGTTTTGCGGGGTGCCAACTTTAATAAAATATTGGGGAGACACCCAGCATAATTCATCACATGACACAGCGTGCGCACACCATTTGAATGACAATGTCCATCAACTTTCAGGGGGCCTGGCCCCTTCAAATATTTTATTGGGGGGCAAAGCCCCCTCAACTTTAGGAGTTGGCTCCTGTGCAAGTCTGAGTAAGCAGGGATCTTCATGCGTTCTTATAAGGAAGCATTCCTTGAACTAAGGAACACATGGGAATGCCTAGCTGTGCTATTTTAGAAGCAAGCAGATAAAAGAGATGGGTAGGGGGGATTGAAAGAGCTCCTGTAGTTTTAATAGTTGTCCAGAAGAGGACTTCTCATTGTACAGGGCAAGAAAATTGGCATATGCAGAAATTCCATCTGCATATACTGGAACAATTATTAAAAGTGCAACAGCCCCATCTTCTTATTTCTCTAGGGACACTGGTATGGCACAGCAATAGCCGGTCTTGGACTCAGCAGCACGCATTCTTTATCAGTGCAAGAAATATTGAATCAGAGTGTACTTAATTTTTTTCTTTTAATGAAGACTTTGACTGTTTTTATGGGCTCCTTTTCTTCTTCTCTGCAACAGAATGTGACAATATTTGTTGAATTACAACAGACAAAATTAAATGGCATTCCAAAGTGCTCAAAAATGAAATGAAAGTGAATACGATATGCATAAATTGAAGTTTCTGAGTCAATGAATATCAAATTCTGTACCTCAATGGCTAATTAAGATAAGTTTGAAAGTATTGATCTAAATTTAGACAGCTGACATGCCACTGTTCACACATGTCTCAAAGTTGTTAGTTTCATATTTGCAAAAACATATTTTGTCTCCTCGTTCTTTTCATCGTAAAGAAACACCATGTGCAAGTTTTAGCACTTATTAAAACAGATCCCTTTAAAATAAATATAAGAATATCTCTATGGCCTAAATAAAAGCTTCATTTGCATGCGAGTGGAATAATATAAATCCATCACTCTTCTCTCCAAATCACTGTTGTTCAGTTATATGTTTAAACATTAATGTTTTTCTTCCCCATGCTTCAGGACGTTTGCAATCTGAGGAATAATGTAGACTAGTGGTTTCCAAAATAAGAGGTACCACCAGCTGGGGGGCCCATTGGATGTAGGGAGGGGGGGTCTAAGAGGCAAGAGGGAGACAGGGGGCTCTGAAGGTATAAATGACTGAAAAGCTGGTATCACTCAATTCCTGGTATTCCTCAATTCTGTTGAATTAAAATAAATAGTTTAAATTGGATTGTGAATAAATGTGCAATTAATTGTTACTGTTTTGAATTTTATTGTTTTCCTTAATGTGTTGTGCGAAGCACGATTCTGAATAATGCTTCTTACAGAGTAGGGAGCACTGGGGATGAGTTTATAGAAGGAAGGAATCAGTGGCACAAAATAGTTTGGGAACCACTGATACAAACATAGAATATAATCTGAAATGATGCAAAAGTGGCCATTAGTGTTATTCCAATACTAGGAGCTTCACTCCAGTTCACACTGTTCTCCAATCCAGCCTATTTGCCAACCCCTTCACTTTACACCTAACCCAATCTCCTCCTTTTACACTTCATCCCAAGAACCATTCCCCTCACACAAACCATTTTCCCCTCACAACTTGCCCAAAACCTTTGCTTCTCACTCAACCTTCTCTTCCTTTGTTTACACCTTATCACAACCTGGGCATTATAATATCAGTGCTGGAGCTGGTGGTTGCCCAGTTCCGAAGTTTGTGAGGCCAACATATAAATCACAAAATGTCCTCTACTTCTACCAACTCCTTTGGTCACTTTTTATCTCTGCCAATGAGTTCAGCAGGAAAAGTGGAGACAAGAAAAGATTTTGTAGTATTTCCCCCTCCATCGTTCAATTACTCTTTGAAATAAACCACTATAAATATTCGTGGCATTCTTCACTGGCAACAACACTGTTATTAACTCCCTTGTAATGATTTCCTGATTAAACTGATGGCATTCTTTGGCTCCTGCTTTCTGAAGTAAGCTTGACAAGATAAAGAGTTCTTGATGCCCAGCAATGACTCCGCTTTCAATCACTTTCAGAGGCAGCAACTAATAAGATGAGTGTCCAACCTCACAAGGGCCAACAAAAAATCATTTTTTACCAACTCTAGGCAAGAGAATTTTAAAATGCTATTCTTTTAATCTTAATATCCAAGTGTCTTTAGGGGCAAGTACAATTTTTCTCTTCTTCATTTAAAAGTTACATTTGAAACGTCACTCCTTACACTTTCTTCTGATTTTGATCACTTTAGCATCTCAGTGTTGTTTTTTACCTTTTTATTATGCAAAGGTATTATTTAATACCCTTTTATTATGTTTTCTAAGTGTGGCCAATGAGCAAAGATAGCATATTCCCCCATAGACTTTTGCTCCACTGTTTTAGGATTCTACTGTCCCATCAGAAAAGAAATGGCTACTAATGTCAACCTGGCATAACAGTAAACCTCTCAAGGCAAATAGTCACTTTCTTAGGATCTGTAACAGCTCTGCTGTTTAATGGCAGGCTGTCAACTTGAGGCCACCTATGCAATTTATTTTTTACACTCAGTTACTGATGAACTGCTAATCTTTAAAACTCATACAGCTAACAATTCACAGACCAGATAATCTTACATTGCTATGTATAAAAGTATACAACTTTTAGATAACCTTCCCACTTCATTGTTTCTCCACCTGCATCTTTCATTGGGGGGGGGGTGTTCACAGATGAAGTGTTGATTATGAAGGCCCTCTTCCTAATTTTCTATCATGTACCCTCAGAAGGCAGTGGCTCCTGGAGAAGGGCCTTCAAAGATTACTTCAATGCCTGAGCAATTTTATGTAGAAGAAAGGGGTCCTCTAGACACACAGGTAGAGATAAGCACTACCACTTGGGGTTGAAAATTAACTAGGATTTAGTGCAGTTATTAAAGAACTAAAATATATTTTTACATGGTCCAGGTGGTAGCAGCTAGAGAGCTTTGATGAAGCAGCCCCTCCCCCCCAAGCTATGTCCATTCCACATTTTATATTTATTTGGCTGTGTAGAACAATTCACTTCAAGTCATGAAAAAAATTAGCCTCATTTTTCATTCACAGTTAAATCAATAATCAAATTGCTATTCCTTTCATTTTCTTCCTCAATCACATGTCTAGTGAAGACCTGTTGCAGCGCTTTTAAAAGAACACTCCTGTTAAGCTTCCACTCATATTGCATTGATGGAACAGCAGAGTGTTTAAACTATCTCCACTTAGTTGTGTTTGTGAAATAAGATAAAAAAATTCAAGGGAAGTCAGGGCTAAAAGCAATGACTGCAGCAGTGTGTGTGTGTGTGTGTGTGTGTGTGTGTGTGAGAGAGAGAGAGAGAGAGAGAGAGAGAGAGAGAGAGAGAGAGAGAGAGAGAGATGCTTTTGTAATACTTTAAAAATGACCTTTACCCTCATCTGATTGCAGCAGTTTGGCCTTGACTCTATATAATACCTTGACAGGCTCAATTGCTTCCTTTTTCAAATTGTAAATTAAGAGAGAGAGAAAGTGAAATCGAAACTTCATGTTACTTCAAATTCCATCAAAACTGTATCAAATCCATGCCAAAATATATATGAGGATATATGCAGTGGTAACTTTTTTAAAAAAAGGAAACTGTCTGAAGACATTTCAAAGGGATTTTCATAGTCTTTATGGGGGAGATTCTGGGGTGCTCTGGTGGTCCTTGATGCAGAAGGGTAGCAGTAGCACTCCCTAGCTGCAAAGCTGCTTTGTAGACACTTTTAAGTGCATTATGATTTAAAGCTTGTGGCACTTAAAAATGCCTTTGTTTCGGTACCTCATCACTCGCCTCCTAGCCCAATTCTCCTCCAGGCACATTTCATTGGTGCCAAAATTGGGGTGTTTGGGCTGCTTCCCAGGCCCCACCACCAATGCTGAAAGGTCTTCAGCCGCTTCAGGCACTGCCAAGGTCTTTGGGTCTCTTCACAGGCCCACCACCACAGCCTAACAAACCTTCAGTTCTTCAGGAATGTCCTCGCTCCCCAACATCCATTGGCAACTGTGCTGCTGAGACCGAGTGCAGCCACTTAAAATAAGTTGTTGGCAGACCTGAGTGAAAGCAGGCTTCACTCAGGTCTGCCCCATTATCTTGCCCAAGCTTGATTGATTTGAATCACAGGTGAGTCCCAAACTTCCCCTACCACAGCCAATTATACTTTTTGTAAGGAAACCAATTTTTCTTTCAAGTCATTTGGAACCTTTTAAAAAAAAATCTTTATTTTACTATCAACAGATGGAGACTTGTTTGCTGTAGCTCCTGAAACTCTGTGTGTAAAGAACTTCACTTATTTGCAAAGCTAAGTGTCTGTGATTTATTCTAGCCTACGTATTTTCATGGGGAACATTTGTTTAAAGATGAACGAGGGAAGATTAAATCTAACCAAGTTTTAATGTGCTTGAAGCAATTGCCAACTTTGCTACTGGACAGTAGGAATCTCTCTTCCAAACCTCTCTCTCCAACCATTACCAGAGTCTCTTGCAACATCTTGGAGGGCAAAGCTGAGGGGCAGACTAGAGAACATAAGAATAGCTCTGCTGGATCAGGCCAGTGGCCCATCTACTCCAGCATCCTGTTCTCACAGTGGTATATCAGATGCCCATCGGAAGCCTGCAAGGAGGACCAGAGTGCAACAGTATTGTTCCCTCCTGCAGTTTCCATCAACTGGTATTGATAAGCATACTGCTTCCAACAGTAGAAACTTATACTTCTATTTGTGGCATTGCATGACAAATGTTTTCCTTTCTGTGCCTTTTTAACAGCTGACACACACTGGGTGAACATCTTCATGGAGCTCCAAGGATTAATTCCTGGTCAGTTACCTCCAGTTCAGACCCTATTATTTTATATGTGAAATTAGGAGGCTTTGCCCATAAACACACATTTGCACAAGCAAACTGGTTCCTGAAGAAATGTGGGGGCATTGCTACCTTCTCCCACTTATCAAATGATGGGAAGGAAGCAAATGTGTTTCTCACCCAGCCCAGAAAAAAATGAAGGGAGAATCTGTCCATTCCCTTCCTATCACCTAGTAAGCAGGTGCAGGGAGGAGGGGGAGCAAACAGCCAGGACATTGGGGAGCAGGGACTGGGGCGATTCTGTGGTACAGGGGTCCCACAGAAAACATCTTGCCCAAGGTCTCTTCAGACATTGCAGTGCCACTGGGGATGAAACAGAATAGAATGTGTCGAAATGGCCATTTTATACATAAAAATACACTGGCTAAAGAAAGCTAGTTTTCAGTACAGCCCCCTATCCTACCCCGGCCAACTGTTTGACGGGTTGTTTTCGAGAGCGTGGGCTGCCCTGAATCAACTGTTTGTATGTATTTTTAGCAGATGCACCACTGTTATGTACTAAGCTTGGATCCTAGAACAATAGGCAAGTAGGATCCTAGAATGCAACAACTGATTGGCTTGCAAGAAAAGACCAATCAGGCTCCAGGAGGGAAGCAGAATCAGCCAATCAGACAGGACTCATTGTGTAAATAATGTATATAAAAGCCTGAGGTTTGGGGGGCAATTCAATCACTGTTTTACTAGCTGCAATAAAGAGCATGAAATCACTACAGGACTCTGAGTATATTTCAATCACACAGTGAAACATTCTTTATCTATTTTGTTCTGATTCTGAGGAAACATTGCTGCTAATGCAGCTCATGTTTCGATCATGGCAAACACTCTAGGCCATGTGCTGGGACCATAGATTTATTCTCTACTCCAAATGATCAATGACAGGCGTAAGTCTTAGGACTCATTATAACTTAGAGAATGTCAACTCTTGTGCCGTCGTGGCTGGGAAGTGTAATACTAGCTCATTTACTAATGAAGGAGGATGTAATCCAAAACAACTTTTATTTCCTAAAGCTAAAACATATTTTTTTAAAAAAATAAAAAAGAGAGAGACTACTTTGACCTTTCTGAGGTTTTTAAAATTATTTTTATGAAAGCAACATAAGTTAGAATCCACTCTACATAATTGTTTTGACACCAGGAACAGTCTTTGTTCTTATTATTCCTTCCCTGCTTCCTGGGGAATTTCTCCCTCTTACAATAACACACTGCACACCATTTCTTCTGGTACTTTATGGTGTTAGCACAGGGAGCAACAAAGTCACATTGCAACATGAGAGGTCAGGGAAGATAGTGCTTGCTGTGTCACTCCAAAAGGAAGAGAGCGGATGACACATTTTGTTGAGCTGTGTCGGTCAAGGAAGCAAGCTTCTGAATTGTACAGAAAGTCAGAACCCTGGCTGTCTGAAACTATTACCATGTGCTGAAGCAACAGAAGGTGAAGGATGCCATTCATAGTTAAAATGTGATAAAAAACATTTTAAAGCGTAATTTTTAATTTGAGATCCTATCACACTCTTGTCAGGTCAAAGGAGAGACAAAAGGAGATGCCACAGCAACAACAGATGCAATTTCTTTAGGTTTCCGAAAAGTATTTGTGTTGCTGATTGGAAACTAGAGATGGTATTGGATTAACTGCTCTTATCTTTTCCCTCTGTGCACTCCCTAAATCTGTACTGGGTTTCTCCCAACCCTCCGGAGCAAAGTTTGAGAGGGTTATTGTGCATGATGGGAGAAGATGGGAGATTTTTTTAACCTTGCATGACTCTAATCTGGGAGGGGGGGTACAATCAACCTAACCCAGCTCAGCCAACCCTGGGACCACACACTTATCCAGACCCAAAATGGTAGGAAATGTGGCTAATGTTTACTTAGGGTAAATAAAAAAAAAACCACACCTAATTAAATATACAGCTGAAAGTGGGGCAGAGGAAGGGGAGTTCAGATCTGCAGGGCCACTTCATAAATGGCTTTCAGTCTTCTCTTGCCCAGCCTAAACATACCCAGTGCCCCACCCCATCCCACTGTTTTTCATAAGGTTGGGCTTCCAGACCTTTATGATATTAACTCTGGTATTGCGGAAAGATCTCTAAAGATAATCAGGCTGTGGATACTTCCTGCTTGCACTACATATAACATCTGATATAATTTGTTGCAAAATCTGTTGGGTGTAGTGAAGGGTTAACCTTCTGTGCCTCAAGCCTGAGAGGAGGCGCTTACAAGGGAAGTAAGCCAGGACTTGACGAAAGCAGCTTGGAATGCTGTGAGCTGAGTGAAAAGCGAAAGTAGTTTGTTGTGTAGCTGCAAACAGAGGGAGAAGACGCAGCTTGAATCTGATGGCTGTTATTGATTGTAAATATGCTACTTTTGAGCAAATAAAGGGATAGTAGGACAGAAGAAACGTGTGGGACTTGTTTACTGCCCTTTCAACACGGACGCTGTGTAATTCTGCTAATTGCTTTACGAACTACAGAGGCTCCCAGGGGAAGCGTGGCTGGGCACCGAACAATAAAGCAATAAATCTACCGAACAAAATCCATAGTTGGGTGATAATTTTATCATGACCAACCAACGTGTCACAACTTTCTGAGCCAACATTCAAGTACTCCAGAACTTATCAAGCTAAATTTTAACCAAAAGAGAAAACAAAGGAAATGGAGGGGGGAATCTTCTTCTTTGGCAATCACTTGTATCCGAGTAAGATTGTCTTCCATAAACACGGTTTTAACAATGAGTCTGTAAGTGACTGTGAAGGCCAATTCTGGATCTACACATCCTTCCACAGTGGGGACATTGGTTTCCAGGTGGGAGTTGATCACGGTGTGGATTTGCCAAGTGTGCTTTCCTCTTAGCACCTTTCTCCCTTGCATCCTGAGTTCGAGTGTCTTCAAAGCCCATGACACCTTTAGTAAAGGCTGTTCTCCAACTGGAGCACTCGCAGGCCAGTGTTTCCCAGTTGTCAGTGTTTATACTACATTTTTTTAGATTTGTCTTGAGACAGTCTTTAAACCTCTTTTATTGACCACCAGCATTATGCTTTCCATTTTTAAGTTCAGAATAGAGTAGTTACTTTGGAAGACAATCATCAGGCATCCACACAACATGACCAGTCCAATGAAGTTGCTGTTGAAGAATCATTGCCTCAACACTGGTGATCTTTGCTTCTTCTAATACACTGATATTAGTTCGCCTGTCTTCCCAAGTGATGTGTAAAAAATTTCGGAGAGATTCCATTGATGGAATCTTTCGAGCCGTTGGAGATGGCGTTTATAAGCGGTCCATGTTTCACAAGCATATAGTAAAGTTGGTAGTACAATAGCTTTGTAAACAAGCATTTTTGTTTCCCTGCGAATGTCCCGGTCCTGCACTTCATTTGGGAGAAAGCCGCACTCGCAGAGCTCAGGCAGTGATTAAAATGGGAATATCAAGAGAACAGATATAAGGACAAGCATGACATCTTTTATCTTAGCAAAACTGGACACTAGTTTTAGGTGACTAGGTGACTTGATTTCAGTGCAGTGGTGTTCAAATGTAAACCTCTTAGAGTCACAGCAAAACACCCTTGAAGTGGCAGATATAAATTTAAATCAAAGCCTGAGCCTTCTAAATTAGGGCATCATTTTGAGGAGCTGGCTAAAGCTTAATTTGTTCAATTGCAACAACTCTTTGAAAAGGAGAAAAGAAAACCTGTTTCTAACAAGTCCTACTCTGAAAAGATGTAAAAACCTTGAATATGCAACAGAGCGTGGAAGTGTGCATATTTTAAAGGAACAGCTTAACTTTAATGAAACTATAATTTTCCAAGCTTCAAAAAATGATGTGATGAACAGAAATGCTTGTATTAAGTTCAGCTACAGGCCACACAATGATTACAATTAGGTTTTTTTTTGCAGTATCCACTGTTAGAGAGTAACTGAGGCTCCAATTCTGTGCACCCATACCTGGGAGCAAGCACCACAGAATATATTAGGACCTACTTTTGAATAAACTTGTAGAAGCATTGGGCTGTCAAAAAAGTTAACAGATTATGAATCCAGGTGCTTGAGAAGGGTTGAGAAAACACGCAAATATATAAGGCTTGCTTATCCTACATATTTCAGTGACAATGAACAGATTTTACATCACTTACATTCTTTCTTCCTTCACACAGAGAGGAATGGTTTGTTACCTTCTCTAAACAGTGCTAGTTCATATAACTACTCTCAACTTCCTGCTTTATGCTATAGATGAATTACCTTGAACTTCAGTGCTTTAAAATCTCTCCCCTAATTTCCTTCCCTCCACTTTTCTTACATAGTATGTCATTCCACCTTTGCTATCTGTATCAGAGGCACCGTGTTGAGCTCTATAAAGCATTTGCTTCTGTTTTGCATTTCATTGTTCTCTGTTCAAAGCAGTCTACAGGAAAGATAGGCAAATCATGGTTTCTCTTCACCACCTCCTAAAGAGTAGTTTCTTTGAGCTAATGTCTCAAGATGATTACCACTGGATGCATAAATAACTTCATGTAGAAGAAGGTTGCGTCAAACACTTTACATCTGTTAAAATGCTGCAAGATTGTGCACAGTGGTCAACTTGTGGCACTTCAGAGTGACCTTTTCAAAGAGATTGTTAGAGATCTTAATTACCAGTTTGGTGGATTAAAAAAAAAAGCATCATACATATAGTAGCAGTATGCTCAACAGGCATGGGAAAGATTATATACCCTATTGCTAGAGAAATGGCATTATTGATTAAAATATTCAAGGAATCTGTCTGATTATTGTAAGCAGCTTTAAGTGCTTGCAAGAGGAAGGTCACATCCATGGAGATTTACCAAGATGAGACACTTGCACAGAAATATTTTGCAAAGCAATTTTTGCAAAGCCATTTTCCATAATATAATGCATTTTGTATGTTATTTTCACTTATATGTGCTTTTATATTCACACTTCACCCTGGTATATGCAATTTTGTGCACAGTACTTGGCTGAAGAACTCAATTGCAAAATTCACAGAAGTGCACATTGTGAAGGATGGCTGTGTTTTGGTTTTCATTTTGTATCAGAAAGTGTGAATTATGTAGGTTCCTATTGAAATGCAAACTGAATTGAATTAAACCCCCATCCTTAATCAGCAGAACCATTTTATTGAAAATCTTCAATGCTCTAGAGATGCAGATAATGTTTCTAGTGTCTACTTATGCCAATAATTTGTAAAGCAAGCCCAACCAGTCTATTCTTTTCCTTCTCAGCACCTTTGTACTATGGCTATGAGTGGCAAAAAGTACCATTCTGCTCACTGTCACAGCTTGCACCTGGAAGATTTTAGGGGCTTCATTACTAGTTTCATTACTAATCTAAAGAAGGCACTTGTAAGTTGTGTTTACAAGTATTATTTGTGGAAAGCCTGTAGACAGAAATACCATCTCCAGATCCTCTCTGCTGCATTTTCAGCTGAAAATGAGAACACACTTTAGAAGCATAGAACTGTAATGTTGTTGGTTGTGCTTGGCTTGGTGGATCTCATGATGTACAGGCATCCTACAGAATTCAATACCCCATTTAGCTCTCATGTGGATATATTAAATCTTGTCTCTGTTATTCTGATTTCCATTTCTTCACATTGCTTTCAGTATGCCCCTGCTCATGCAAGTCCTACAGCGTTATATATTTTAAGATCAGCAGCATGATAGTTTTATAATCATTTCACTTAAATTAACTGAAATTTCCTTAACACACATAAATCCTTCTGGTTTAATTTATTAATATCTAAAAAAACAAAACCCTAAAATTATTTCAGTAGTTGGCAACCGGGATACAGTGACCTGATGTAGAGTGAGTGGGTGCAGTTACTAGAAAACAAAATCTATTACATCAATTCTACTTGTAACAAATTGGTGCCAAAGCCTGCCATATTCTATATATATTCCATATTGGAACTCAAATTAGTGTACAAAGGGGTCCCAGGCCCTGCCCAGAACCAATACTGTTACTTCACCATGTGCCTTCACACCATGTTGCCATAAGAACATGACACTCATGGATCTAGAAAAACATGATCAGACCAAGTTGAAAGGCTCATCTAGTCCAGCATCTTGTTCTCACAGTGACCAACCAGATGCCTACAGGAAGCTCACAGCATTATGAGTGCAACTGTACTCTATCCTCCTTGTGATTCTTAGCAAGTGGTCAGGAGTTATTAAGTTCAGCTCCATTTGCATTTGCAATTTTGGATAGACCTGTGACCTATTGGTTCTACCGAAAAGTTACTGCAGTCTTTATTTTCTGGCTTTAACAAAGTAGAGTGGCAATAACAATATAGTAAATCATAGTAGGTTATACAATATCAATCAATATCTGTAAAATATCCGCAACGTATTCATAAACAATTCATATGCACCCTAGTTAATATAATGCTGGGTATTTTCTTGTACCCTGTTACACTAATATATTACAATAGACTTATTTTAAAATAAATAAATTACTGGATTGTCTTGAAGCCGTGCAGGTGTCAAATAGAAATAGAACATACATTCATAAAAGCTCCTTACAATTTGTACTTATAGTTTGTTGCTGAACATATTACCACACAATTACTGATAGTTAATGAAATAGCTAATCCTAAATCCATTTTCCATCTGTGTTGATATGAATTTCTGTATTTTCAGTATTCATAATTATATTGTATATTTTGCTTAATTTGTTTTTGGCTTGTTAAAATAAAATTTCAAACTCTAATCTCTTTAAGAGGACTTTGTTTCCTTGGTAAATAATTACTAGATGTACTATTTGTAAATACTAAAACAAACATGGGTAATGGGGTCCTATTTCATTATTTATTTCTCCATAAGATTTAAACATTCCATACTTAAATAGATTTCTCAAGTCCTGTCCACCCATTATCATTCCATAATTGCAAAATACCTAACAATGTATCACGCTATAATTCCTCATTGCAATGTGAAGTTGTTTACAGTGACAATCCTAGTCTTAATTTTCCTTTCTTTGCTTTCCAATAAGGGATAGGTTTGTTTTGATCAGTTCCCTAATGAATTTACTGTTGAAGTGTCTTTTTTAGTTCTCTTGATATTACTCCAGGATAAGGCTTTCAGGTAGATGAAACCATGCTACTAAATGTATTGGCATAACTTCATCAAAGTATTTTATTATACATGGTGAAACTATAACTCCATGTTTTTATCAGTTGTGATGAAGTTTTTCCCATTTCTCTGATTTTTGTTTTTTAGAATTTGCTCAAAAGCATTTACCAGATTGTGTACAAATAATGTGTCATCTGCCTTCATTTTGAACTTTTCAACCCTATCTTAAGACCACTTATTGCCTTTCTGATTCTTACTGATTCAGTAAGAAGCTCAGAGATAAAGTAAATAATAGTTGGGATAGGGGACATCCTTGCACCATTTACTAAGACATAAATAGATGAACTAACTGAACCCACATAGAAATTTATCCTGCTAGACCAATGAAATGTGGTTTAAATATCTCCATTCTAAATTATCAAAAGCATTCTCAGCATCTAAGAACAGAAGTGTGTCTAGGCTTAGTTATCATACGTATTATGTTTTTATGTCCAGTGTTACTTTACAATTTTAAATAAAGACTTTCTGGTCATCTGCAATGAATCTCCAAACAATTATGTTGCCTTTTTGCCATAATAGCGGTCCACGTTTAAAACCCTGATATAAAAGAGCAAAGCTCAATAGGACTTTACTTTGGAAATGTTTTTGTTTTACTTCAGTATCAATCAATTTGGCTTTCTCCCCACTTTTTTTAAAGTATGTTTTTCCATAACTTCATTTATTGCAGCCAGAAGGGGATATGCTAATTCATTAAGAACATTTTATAGTATTCTGCCATGAAGCCATCTGTTTCTACCACATTTTTTAAAAGTTCTGCAATGCACTGTACAGAGCTCAGTAATTGCAAGCAGCTTTGTAGATTTTCAATATCCTTTTCTGTTAGACATGGCAGTTTAATATTTCTAAAAGAAAACAAGAACAACCCTAAACTCCCTGTTCATAATGGCATTCTGAGAAATAAAGTTCCTCGTAACATTCTCTAAAATTATTAAAGGTGTATTTTGGAATTATGAAAATCTTAATCACATTTTTTTCAATTCCATAACCTTATCTGGTTTGTTGCCCTTCTCAAAAATGCAGTTTTAATAAACATAGTAGTTAGTAGCGATAAGTGGCAATGATTATTAAAGTTATAAGTTTAATGTGCATAAAATGCTTTGTTTGAATGCATTGTAATTAAAATGTTGTAAAGGGAAGTTTACCTTAAGCAAGAGGTTCCACTCTGGCAGAAGCATCAGAGACTGATGGTATTTTTCCATTACAATGAGCTAAACTACCTGATGACTCATTGCTGGAAACACCAGCTGAAAAGTTCTCACTGCAAGAAGCTGAGAAGGCAATGTGTGCTTGTCGGCAATGGTTCGTAGTAGTAGCAGCAGCAGCAGCAGTTGCAGGGAGGTTCTGTAATGATGAACAAGCTTAGGATCACCCTCTGAGACCAGAGATTGGAAAGTTTACTGAACCGCATAAAGGACTGCACCCTATTTCTTCTTTGCAATGTACTACTTGGTTATTTTGTAACATTTATCTTATTGTAACTAGTATTTAAGACTTCTGCAGGGAAGCTTTGGAACTCATTCTTGTGGTGGAGATAATTCACTTCTATACAAGGTCCAGACAAGGGATTCCACTGAACAACTCTAACAAAAATCCCAAGAAGCAAAGTTCAGAAGGATAGTGATTAGAACCACTGTTCATACCTAAAAATATAGGCATGAAGAGATTGTTGAAATGTGAGGCAGGTTTTAGTTCATCCAGTTAAAGGTAAAGATTTAAAAATTTGATAAAGTTAGCCTTTAAAGCATAAAAATCTCTGAGTGCTGTACACACACCAACTTGTGCAGAAGCATCTCTGCATTATGCTGTGGTGTAGCACGGTTCTCCTAGACATCTTGCTTCCTGCAGTGCATCCCCTAAGTTTATATGAAGTGCTATCCCAGTATAAAGAAATTTAGAAGTGCTCTAAGAATGGACAGAAAAATGGAATACTCTTTTGCAGGGAAAGGAAACTTTTGAGAAACTGGAGAACAGACTTTTAGCACAATATTGATAAAAATTCATTCTACTTGCAAAATACCAAAGCTTTTTATATTGATTTGATAGGAATGTTATCAGTCTGCTGAAATTGTGATGGCACACCTGATAACACCAAGCAAATATGTGTTTATGAATGTGAATAAACAGTGCAATATATGAATGACAGCAAAAGGATTTCTTTTGCCATTGACACATGGTCGGCCAACTGTTGTTCATCACCTTGATGTGTGTGCTGGCAGTGATAAAAACGCTCACATTGCTATTCACACATTACAGAAAATGCACATTGTGATGAGGGAACTCTGCAGTGTATATCCAGAGTCTTTATTTTCATTTTATTTTTGAGGGGTGGGGGTATACACTGAGAAAAACAAACCACCCTCATCTCCAGCAGGGTATAGACGATACAGCCACTACTTGTGAGATGCAGAGTATACAAAGATGGAAAGTTTTGTGAGAGAGTATGATCCCTCTGGAGAGCTTCAAAACCCAGGGTTGACACTGACTGCTGCAGTTCAGTGCTGTTCACCTCTCTGAGGCCCCACCAAACACTTTTCTGCAGCCTGTGCATAGTAGGAATATCTGCAAAGCAAATGGTCATGAGGTGGGATTTCTCTTGATTCATGAATGTATTCTATTTGCTTGATTCAATTGGAGTAAAAGGAATGTATAAGTTACTGGAATTTGGTCATTGGTCCTCAGTCTGTACTGTAGACTTCTGAAGTGACAGGAAACCCATAGTACAGATATACAGTGTGATTTATCTCTGTATAGGGAAATAGAATGAATGTGATGTTCTGAATCTTGCAGGATGGGACAGGAGTGTCTCTGAACCTATAGAACTGTGTTCTAGCCCTAGAATCTAACACAGGCGTTCACCAGTCTATTTCCAGAGTTTGGACTGAGAGCAGGGCTTATGTAGCTGAAATGGCACCATCCAGGCACAAGAGGCAGTAGTATCTCCTGTTGGTGCATCCATGCAGCCCAATCTGCTGCTGCTACTGCTGCTGCTCTGTCCCACCCCAGCATAATCCCTGTGAGCTGCAACAAAGATGGTGTTGGGAAGGCAACTGTGTGGTTCGGCTCTGCCACGCCAGTCACTACTGACAAGAGGGGGTTATCAGCAGGCTTGGGAGAACCCCAAAGAAATACATTTCATATGAGGAACCCTAATGGGAGAGAGGGGCAGAACAAGGTGGCTGTGAACCAGCACAGCAGCACTCCAAACTGCAACATTTTGTTGAAGGTCCCACTGGTCTAGATATAAAAAGAGCTATTTGGTACATCCACGTTCTATTTGACTTGAATCAGCAGTGTTCCAGTGTAACCACCATGGACTTAGCTAGCTAGAAAATGAGAACTTCTAATTAATACAAAACTATTCTTTCATTTGCAACTTCCTGATTGACATTTCTCACCCAAATGAAAGTACCCCACTTTGATTTGAAATGTTTAAAGATGTCTTCACAAGTGTAATAAAAATATTCAAGGTGATGAAAGACCAGGAATATGATGATGTTCTTGTAATTATTGCAGAGCTTGCAGGTACAAACCATCTGGCAGAACTGTTAATTTCCTAGCAGCCTATTCTCTCAGAGCAAGTTAACTTTGTGAAATGCTTTCAAAGTCAGCATCCATTTATATTCCAAGCCAGTATTTGCAAAGGTCATTCTCTCAAGTCAATACACAAAGGCAAAAGGACTAGTCAGTACACAAAGGCAAGGGATCTAAGAGCAACCTGTGTGTTTATTCACACGTTGGTCATGCAAGAAAAGCAGTTGTGAAATTTACGCTTAACATAAATTTCATATAACTTAACATAGCAGCTACACATTAATATTCTGAGCTCCCAGGTTCCTATTTTTAATCAAATTAAATCTGAAAATCTAATGACATCTTATCCTAGAAGAGCAGTTCTCCCAAGTCCAATTCTTATCACTTGAAGTCAGCCTGAAACTGCAGCCTCATGTAGAACAAAACATATGAGCCAGTTTTACCATGATGCTTCCCAGTCGCAATTCCTGTGGTTGTAGTGGCTCCTTTTCACCTGCTACCAGACTCTCATTAGTTACACCAAAGGTCTCACACTCATGCAGAGAGTAGCTCCCTCTTACATTACTTCTGCCACATGCCTATGGGGTTACATGTCTGAAATTTTAGTCCAAAATAAATACGGAGCCTTAGAAAAATTCTCATCTTGTTCAATACAAAAATACAATTTTTTTTCATTAGAAAGTTTGGTTGGATGCTATGGGTGTCTCTCCTGGAAGGGCACCTGAGAGATGTGGTTTTGTGCAGGATCTGAAAACTTGTTATCCATCCTCAGCACAGCCACAAAATTACAGCTCCATCCAGGAGACTTGAGCTGCCTTGTATGTGCAGTGCAAACTTGTCACATTGACAGCTTTGCAAACTGGGTCAGGTGCATTAGCAAGTTCACAGGGAGCTGGTAGAGACAGCATAAGGGGCAATACAAGCACCACATGCAAAGAGGCCAGAGTGTTTATTAAAAGCAGATGATCTATAGTCTTGTTTCTTCAAAGAGTCTTATTTTTATTTTGTTGAGGAAATGAAAAGCAATTTTCACAGCTAAAAATTACCTTTCCATAGAGCCTCCACTGTAATTCTGTTATCTTTATTTTTCCTTCAGGCAACTCACTTCCTTTTGTGATGAAGATGAAGGGGAGAAAATCACGATAATACCATTTTTACCTTCTACCACATTGCGTTTCATTTTGATGCATGTGAAGACAGCGAATCCCTGTTGAGTACCTAGTTCTCTTCACAAAACCTCATTAGTTTTCTCTTTAGTGTATTGACAATTCTCTGGCATTTATGGCAATCATTTAGAGGCCCAGGATGGCTGTGTCCCATATATCCACACCATCAAATAATCCTTGTATTTGTTTGAGTGTGTTTTAAAATCATGAATGATGCCGGCTCAACAGCCCTAGAGACTGAAGTGCTCCATTGAATTCTTATACCAGGCACAACACATGTCTTCATAGGCTGAACAACGTTTTCTTGCATGAGGAGTTAACAGTGTTTGCATCTACGGAGCTAGTGGCTGAAGCTGAAGTGCCATTTCAATGAAGAGGCGGGTTCATATGTATAACTAATTTGAGGCTCAAGGGGAAGGAAGGGGAGGAAGTAGTCAGAGGCACTTACCAGCAATGTATCGTTGGGTAAGACAGAGTCACATTAGGCTAGAACAGTGTGTAAAGTTCTCACAAGAGCATCAAGATTGGGCAATCTCCAACCTAGAGGTTAGATGCAGTCCTATTCTGAGGGATTGGAGCCTGACAAAATTCAGACAGGTAAGTGCAGAGAGATGAGGTTGTGCAAATGGAGTCCAACTCCAACCCATGTTGTGATCCCAGTCCAGTTTTGGGCCCTCTGCTGCTGCTATGTACTGAAGAAAAACCAAGCACATGATGTCATTCACTTAATTCACGTTCAGTTTAGTCTGTCCTTGACATGCTCTCTTTCCAGGAGTAGAGAGTTTTTGCTTTGTCCCTCTATATGCTTTCTAAAGTGATGCATCCCTAAGAAAATGATACAATTTGCCTTTTCTCTCAATGGCCAACCCCTCTGATGAATTGTCCCCACCTACAAACCCACACCAGTCAGCTGCCAACCATTTTGGTTGTGCACAACAGAACCATTTTATAAAGGGTATTGGTTGGGAACATGGTAACACTGCACTTCATTACTGCCCTGCTGTGACACGCTGATGCTGCTGTGCTACCATGTTGCACAATTGACAATGACTCATAAGACTGGGCTAAGAGTGTTTCTCTCTCTCTCCAAATCTCACATCACGGCATTCAGCATAAGGGAATCAAAGCAGTTTATGCCCATGCTGGAAAATGAGCTACATGATTTCCTCCTGTTTTAGAACTCTGTATATTATCTTCTGACAAGTAGAGCTTTTAAATTAATAGAAAATGCCATTTCACAGTGTTTAAGTCCTGTTAGGGGAATTCATTGGTGAATCTAAAAGTCCTTGGAATATCTTAAAAGTTATTTATTTTCAGCCGAGTGCCTTTCAAATTATATCATCTCATATTAATTCTCTGTAGTAAGCCTTGTTTACACACACACAAACACACAATTAACAAAAGGAGTTTTCTTTTAAAAATAATAATGGTGAAACATTTTTGCTTACACCTTAATCAGCTGCTCTGATAAAAATGAAACAATGGATGTTTCCAAGGCGGAAGTTATAGAACTATGAAGATGGAGCTATGAGCAATACTTCCGATTCAGAATGTGAAGGGAGTTGCTTTCCAGGACACTGAAAACAATAAATGAGGAATGAGATTGGCATTAGTTTTCACCAATGTGATAAAATTGTATCTCTGCTGCACATGACTGCTCCTCCATTACCCCCACCTCCACCTCCCCAAAAGAAAACCCTGTACTGTACATAGAAACCTAGAAGTCAGGGATAAGCATTCAAGTTTACAACCATGAATCCCCAGTTGTACAGATTTGAGACTTCAGTGAGAACTAGGCCATTATTTCTGAAAGATGCTAGAAAATAAATAAATAAATAAATAAATAAATAAGAAAGATCATGCAACTAAGGGAAAAGTTACTCCTCTTGCTTGTCAGAGGTATCCTCTACACATACACTTTCCATGATTCACCTCTCTGTGGTGGAGCAAGAGAAGCCTTCAACCTCTTTCCTGATCACTAGGAATTGGCTCCCACTCTGTCCACCAAGCAAACAATAGCTGAAGCAGGACATCAAAAACAAGCAAACCGGGATGCTGTGGGGGTGGAGTGCTTTGACCTCCTGGCCTCATATGCCACTATAGTGGTCACACAGCTAAAGAAAAAGCTTCTGCCACAAGAAGAGCCGAAGCTGGAGATAAGAATGTGATGATAAAAGAAAAGCTTGCTAGGAAGCTAGAATCATTAGAAGCAGAGGCGGAGCTAGCTGCTCCGGCACGTGGAGTGGCACACATGCACCCAGGGGCGGGGCTAGCTGCCCACAGGGGTGGGGCTAGCTGCCCACAGGGGTGGGGCTAGCATTCCAGGGGGGGTAGCATCTGGGGGGCATGGCGATATCACCCTCCCGGGATGACATACACTGTGGATCGCACCCACTGCAACCCCCTTCCTCCGCCAGTTAGAAGATACATTTTTAGGCAGAACTCAACATTACATTTCCTAATGATTTTGTCAGAAAATTAAGGTATGTTGGATGCACAAATAGTCCCTTCAGCTCAATTAACTAGAACTTCTAGTCATCTCTCTCTCTCTCTCTCTCACACACACACACACACACACGAGAGAGAGAGAACACTAGAATTGTAATGATCCAATCCCAAACTTCCTGGAATGAACAGACATCTTCCTAATCATCTGAACAACCTTTTTTTAAGAGTAAGATTTTCTTGGGTGGATAGAATAGCCTTTGGCCACTTTCCACAGAAAGCAGAGGGAGTACTCCTTATCAGCTCCCACTCTTTCAATCCTCTCCTTCATAAACTCAAGAAATTGCAAGGCACTTGAACTCTGATCTATTTGCACAAGGGTCTGATTATTTATATTTCCAGCTTGCCTTCAAATCACAACTTTAATATAATGCAGTTTAAGTTGAAACTCTGCCCTTGGATTTATTATGGAGCGGAAGAATACGTGATAAATTTCACTCACAAGGACCAATGTGGCACATTCTTCTTTTCAACCAAATCAGCATCCCAACTCTGCAATATCTGACAGATCAATCTTTATAACCTTCGTGACCAGTGAACACTGCGTTCTGGACAGATTCATTTAATGATCAGCTCTCCCATGCATCCGTACCACCAAAGGAAACAGTTACGGTACATTTCAGCGTGGCTTCAGGTGTAATCCAGATGATCCTGATTCTGCCTGGCTCATAAAGAACAGTGCCATGAGCCTCCTAACTGCTTGAGAAGAACTGCAGGATTTACCATTCTGAATTATGTCTGTCAAGCTGGCATGTTCATTCCGTCTTTAGCATTACATCTTCCTGGGTAACAGATGGAGCTAGTAACTCTGAGCTTTTTATCATTCCGGCTAGCACTGCCTGCCATAGCTTTTTAAACCCAAAGACTGCAAAGTTTTAAAAAAGCTAAAAACGAAACTGTACACACAAGTGGCATGTTTGGGGAACAATAAAAAGCAATTTGACCCTTAATCATTCTGCTCTTCTGCCGCAAAGCAAACTTTCTGTTTAATAGCTGCAGTGGAAATAAAGAAACCTGTTGCTTGCTTTTCTCCAATGTGTGTGTGTGTGAGAGAGAGAGAGAGAGAGAGACTCTCCTACACTTCTGAATTCACTCAGCCCTGCTCTTATGCACATTTGTCAACAAATATGTTATCACAATCAGTTCTACCACCTGCATCAGAATTAAAGCACAAATAGCCAGCCAAAAAAAGCCTGTAGTTTATCTCAGACACTTCAGCTTGAAGGTGCTAAATGTGTTTTCATGCACTTCAGTGTTATTTCAAGTTATACTAAATAATATCTGAGAATAGTTTGGCACAAAAGTAGGGTGGATAATACAAGTATGTATAAAGCAGATAAGCTATCTAGAAAGATATTCTTCATGGTTCTGGGCTGCATGCTCTCAATGCTATTTACCTATGCTAAAGGAAGAAAAGACGTAGGTACATATTAGAACTGTACAATTTGATTCCCATCATATCAATGTATAAACTCCAGGTTCTTGTTACTTTTCAAAGCATTTTTGCCATTTTCCATTTAGTGCATCATGAGTAATTATGGATGGCCTTAGTGACATTTTGCTAAAGAAATAATTATTATTCCATGCTGTGTGGCCAAAGGGGAAGCTATCTCTAATTAAAATTAAGTGTGTAGGGGGGGGGACTTAACTGCAAATATAACCCCCAATTGCTTGTGGCACAGCCTCTTGCTTTTATTGCGTGTTGTTGATGATTTCTTTGAATTATTCCCTTCCATGTATATAAAAAATGTGGCATTAACTACAAGGCTGGCTTTCACCAGTATGCATATATAGTGGGTTTTACTGAACTGTTGGCAAGGCATTCCACGTCTTCCTCCAAGCTTGCCTCCTTTCCCAGAAGAAGCAATTCCGAATACTTCTGTTTCCATGGCAGGAGCTCAGAGCTGCCTTATCAGGATCTTCATGCAGCTTTCCCATGAGTTAAAACACTGAACAGCAGGTGGCAGCTTCTTAGGGAAGGCCCCTCAGGCCCTAGATGGATGATGTCCTCCAAGGCTTGCTATTGGATCCTCCTTTTCATATACTCTTCTTAACAGAGTGCAATGTGTGGGTTTTTAAAAAGAAAAAAGAAAAATAAGAATACCTTATACTTTAAACTACTAAGATTTCCTTTATTCTATTAAGTATGAAATTATAACTAGTTATTAAAACTCACATTTGTCAAGTAACTAGCACACCATTAGTGACTCAGTAGCCTTTAATTCCCCCTCTTGTTGCACAGGAAAAAGCAGACCGAAAGTGCATAGGGAAAGACTTAAGCTAGCCCCAGATCAAGGCCTAATTTGCAACAGTTCTACCAGTCATTAGTGTGAATTAGAACATTTCCACTCCATGCATAAATTTGTATAACATCTGCAATGGGATCTTGCCTTTCTTTGCATCCAGGGGGCAGAATATTGACTTTGAAATATATTAGATGAGAGAGCTCTCTTCAGTGTGCCCATGTAATTTTCATTCAAATATACAGGAAACCCAGACTTCTATGCAACATATATCTAGCAAGAATAAAGACTCTAATTTGCAAATTTGGGACTCCAAGTACAACAAATTGCTGGGTAATTCATTACAATGCTGGATGTGCTGTTTAACATTAAAGGCAAAAGCTACTCTAATTTATTAAAAAGGAATCATTAGCTTGATTATTTTCCACATATACTAGAAGGAGAAGATGCCACTGTAATCTATACTGATGTTCGAGATAAATAGTAAGAGTGTTGGCATATATAATTGGTCAATTTATCCTTGTTCAGTTTCCAATAGTGAAATGCCAGGCAAAAAAACCCCTCCTATTTCCCATCCCTTATTATTATTTTCTTCAGAGATGACTTGATGGCGTGGGACTTTGCTTTTCGTCCTTTTTTTTCCCTAAAAGGACATCCACTGCTTAATCATTCAGTGAACAACAAAACATACAGTGCATGGTAGTCTATAATAGTCTATAATTTAAAACAAAACAGTGGTGGAAAATAAGCTCTTAAAATAATTTACTTTGGCAAAATGATTTTAATCTGGATCTGGACACAAAACGTCTTGTGTGCAACCTGTTTAACAAGGGAGCATCTTAAAATACTCTCATTTCTTAAGCAGCATATACAGTTCACAAGTCTCACTGTGTTTTTCAACACAGATGAAAACTATCATGCCATCATAAACTGCATCCTGTTGCAGGACTGCTAACAAATGACTGATTTAGGCTGATAAAATAGAGGGTGATCTGAGTGATGCTAGTTTTTGCAAGTGGAGACTACTGCTAGGAAATGAAACTCAGTGTGTGTGATCCTAGCAAACAAGCAGAGCTGCCCCTATCATTCAGCAAAGTGAGGCTGCTGCATCAAGCAGCAGGTAGTGAGAGATGGGGAGTAGTGATGGGATACTGGAGGACATAGTTGGGCGTACCACATGGCATGTCCACTACCCTAAGGCATGATGGAGCATGCTGTCCCATCACCAGCGCTGAAGCTAGTGTTATCCTTCAATTTCTCAAAAGTTCCATTTTTCTGTCTCATTCATGGAGCTCCTTAGAATTTCTCTAGAATTGTTGTGGGTGTGGGGTTGAGCTTATTTTATTGTTGTGATATGACAGTGGGTTGCACATGTGTTTTTCTTTCCATCAAATGTTTCTCCAGAGCTTTACAGCCTCCCTGGCTGCCCCTGCTTCCTGATCTGCAAAAGCTCCAAGGAAAGAGTTGACTCTTGACATCTTCCCCTAAATTTTAATTATTGTGCAAGAAGTCAAGGAGGATGACTGCTGAACATGTGAGGTCAGTACAGTTGCTAATTACAGTCATTCCTTTTATCTTTCCTGGAAAAGAAATCTTTCTGTACTGATTTCTTTAAAAGTAAAAACTTCACGTTTTAAAGGTAACCAAAAAAGCATCTTATTTATTTATTTATTCATTTATTTACTTACTGAAAAATGAACTTGTCTGTTCATTATTGGAATGTTTAAATGATCTTCAACCTTATATATTATTTTCATTCATATAATCTGACATTCTGCTGAAAATAGTAACCAAGGACACATAAGTTATATAATTTTAATTGACTTTTTGGATATGAATGCATGCTATTATGAAATATTATATGCAGGTGGAATATTTTGGGGGTTTTCCAAAAAATAAAAAAATAAAGACAACAGTCTCTCGACTTTCCTGAATTTTCAAAAAAGCCTAGATGATGATGTTGTGGGATTTTCGGGAAACACAGCAGCCAGGCACAAAGCAGAGTGAAATGAAAGAAAGGACACTCACAAACACTCCTGGACCACCTAGAAAATTAGGTAACCATAACAAGAAAAACCCAGCACCCAACCCATGCGGATTTAATTGAAATTTTGCTTCTTTTTGGATAATTTTTGAATGTATTTTCTTTCTCATTAATTGATAGAGAATGGTTGAAGAAAATGCAGTAGACATTTTTAGCAGAGCACCAGCTGAAGTACAATCCAACTGTCAGTTTGGCTGGTTTCTGAACATGGGGTGGTGGCATCAGGAGGGACCACAGACAGGATAAAACCTTGGGCTGGCTCTGCAGACAGGCTACTGCTTGCTAACTAAAGTCAACCCTATTTGTTTCTGTAAGAAGCCATTGATCCAAATCAAAGTGTATGCATGTGGTGGCTGCTACTACTGCATGACCCTGGGCATTTAGTGCAAATCATCCGGCAGTGAGAGGGAATAGTTCAGTGTCCTGATTCCCCCACTGCCTCCTGAATAGGTAACACGGATTATGTGACTAGAAGTCTCATTTGGTGAGAGAACTGAAAATGTGGCCAGCAAGTAACAAATGTCCTCAGTCATCATTGTCCTTTAAATACAAAAATATTTCCTATGATCTCATTTGTTCCGTTTGTGGAGCTTGTCCAGGTTAGAAGATCCTTCATTTGTTTGTCATAATGAGGCCATATGTCTCTTATGAGACCAGAAATAAGTTCTTTATTTATCTCGAACTTTGTTTTGACTCTTGGGCAAGCAGGAAAAAACCTGAATGTTTCCTGTCGCAGACTTCTTACAGGAAAAAAAGCTAGCTTCATGAATAAGACAACACTACATGAGTCCTCGTGTCATTGTTGGGTTTATGGAGATCTGGCTGTTTTAATTATGCTATAATTTGCCCTGTACACAGGTCTGTGATTACTTGTGCTTTTCATATCTGTTCAGACGATTTGTATTCTTGGTTCTTTTATGACCTATGATTAAGTTGATAAATATTTTATATTTGATTATGATCTGACAGAGCATATGCACACAGCAGAATGAAGTGAAGAATAATAACTATTACTGATGATTTAGGAAGTACCTTGGAGCCTAGGCACTGTACAAAAATATAAATTAAAGACAGACCCTTGCATCCTCCTCAGGCTAGATATATGTACACAGAAATCTGACACTGACTGAGTCAAGGGACGGCGGAGACATTCAGTTTGGTTTGCTTTTATTGACAAGCTACCTAATCTGCATGTCCTGGAACAATACACAAACTAAATGATATGCTTTGAAATTCTCACTGCTTCACACTAATTTAGTGAAGCAGTTCTCCAACCATAAAAATGTGTTCAAAAATGCATACATATACTGCTGAAAAATCAGGCAAACTGAACATAAGATTAGAAAAATGGAAAACAGAGAGAAACCAAAATTGACTGAATCTATACAACCCTAGCTGAATCAGAGCAATCATCCAAAGTTCATATTAGTGAATGAACCACGTTATGTTGTATGCTGAGCAAAATGACTCCTGAAAACATAAAGGATATGCACATATTATTGTGAATGATCAAAACAAAGTTCAGGATTTTAAGTCACCTTGGTTCATAATAAACTTATATCTCTTATTAAAACCAGAGGGGCTGAAATATGCTAAACTTTTACTGAAACATATCCTTTTTTTTCTTTTTTCTTACTCAGCTAAGTATAATTCTTTTGCTCTGCAAACTATTGCTCTGTAACCTACTGGGTTCTGAGTTCTTTTTCTTAACAAACACAAATTTCACATGAATCAGTTTAATAAGCAAATTCAGCAGCCAATCATACTAACAGTTTAGCTTTGCCAGTTGTTCACCTCCCTTTACTGAATAAACTCCTGGGCATTTCAACTTTGTTCCTTAAAGCTTCCAATCAGTCTATCTGTCTCTGCTCCTACTGAAGCTTGAATGAATACTAAGTTTGAGGTTGAAAACAGGCATCCCTTTTTGGATCACCTGGGAAAGTACTGTAATCAAATGCAATCATAGGCAGGATTTGAAATACAGTGGTACCTCGCAAGACGAATGCCTCGCAAGACGAAAAATGCGCAAGATGAAAGAGTTTTCCGTTTTTTGAGTCATTCCGCAAGACGAATTTCCCTATGGGCTTGCTTTGCAAGACGAAACGTCTTGCGAGTTCTTGCGAGTTTGTTTCCTTTTTCTTAAAGCCGCTAAGCCGCTAATAGCCACTAAGCCACTAAGCCGTTAATAGCCGCTAAGCCGCTAATAGCCGTGCTTCGCAAGACGAAAAAACTGCAAGATGAAGAGACTCACAAAACAGATTAATTTCGTCTTGCGAGGCACCA
This sequence comes from Podarcis liolepis, assembly GCF_965112155.1. Lineage (NCBI taxonomy): Eukaryota > Metazoa > Chordata > Lepidosauria > Squamata > Lacertidae > Podarcis > Podarcis liolepis. The sequence continues at coordinate 42,724,915 of NC_139560.1, read as the reverse complement.
CTGTATGAGCAGTGGAAGGGAAATGTAAAAATAATTGCATTGTAATAGATGTAATATGTAGTAGATAAAAGCATGGTATATAATACAGTAGAAGAAAGGTGGGAATAAAATCATCGTGGAGGTAAGGATGGGAAGTCAAAACGTTAAGGGAAGTATGTGCTGAAGTTCAAGTTAATTTGTTAAAACCTCTGAAATTCAATAAAAAAATTAAAAAAGCATGCATCCCTAGCTGAAACCTAAAATAACAACAATAATAAACCCTTGTAAGATGAGATGATTGAAAACATTTTAAGCTGATTGAATTCAGTTAGTTCTGCACCAAAAGCGGTTTAGTCATGGAGGCCACATGATCCAGAAAGCTGTTTGTGGACAAACATCAACTGCCTTGGCCTGAAAAGCAGGAAGAAGAAGAAGCACCAGGGGAGAGACAGGTGACAGACTCAGTCTCTTTAGAAAGCATTCCAGACACACACACCCTCCCAGAACCCAGCGGGCATTGAAAGTAGAAGAGCAGAAAGCACAGATCAGCCAACATAGGGATGACGTATAATAGGAGAGATGGAGGGGGTGGGGCTTCACTCGGAGCAATGCCATTACTACAAGAGGCATCTTTTCTAAGCCCCTCTCTGTGAATATTGAATAAAATACTTGGCAAGAACTTTCCTTGTTATCTATCGCTGGCAGCCTACCATGGGGGGGGGGGTCAGATTCCCTGGCGCCTGACATTCCCTTGTTGCAAATGTAAGGAGGCTACTAGATGCTGGTTTGTCCAAGGCCACTGTGGTGTTTGCCCTCCTAGGTGTATGACATCATACTGGGTTCATAAGGAAAGGGTTAACTAATTGTAAAATGACTAACCAATGGGAACCCAAGGGGGGGAGTTGGAGTTAGAGTTTTAGAGTTAGAGTTAGAGTTGTTAAGAAGTCAGTCTGGAGTTAGGAAAGAGACAGAGAGGATAAGTCTGTGGGCTGGGCTAGTCTGATGTGAGAGAGTGAGAGAATCTGTTAAGAGGAGTCAGTCAAACAGTTGAGATAATCAGTCAGAAGGTATTAGGAAGGTATAGGCTGGTAAAGAAACTAAAGTTAAGAAACTGACAAGAATATTATCTGAGAAACCATGAACTTGTTAATACTTATAAAATAAACTTGTTTATTTGGTTCAATTTTAACAACTGTCTGGACTCAGTGTGTACCCGAGAGTAGCAGGTTGGTAGCAGCGGGAAAGCGAGCACAGTGGTGGCACAGGGATCAATAGACTGTTAAACGTCCAGGGACCCTGTGTGATCACCACAGCCACCAATGGTAGGCCATGGCCATGGCAAATTTTGACCCCCTGTCTCTTGGCCATTACGCTACTCTTGTTCTGTTGAAAGTGAAACCAATGGCAGAGTATCGGCTAAAATCCAGATACTTAACTGTGTCGTAGCTCAAGCTGCAAGAGTATAAGCAAATATAATTTTGGCACCCTTATCTTTAATACATACACAAGTTGAGGGTTTGTCAATATTCTTCTAGGCTTCTTTGAATGTTTATCAGTCAGCATTGGCAAGGGTGACAGTGAGCCTGCTTGCTGAATACCAAATACTGCCACACAAAGCTGCATTCATAAGCAGGTTATTTCTTTGAAATGATTATTATTGGAGATAAGTTTCCAACATATATTTACTTCAGACCTTCTGCCATCTAAGACTTCTTGCAGGATGTGAGGTACTTTGATGTAAATTGTATCTGTAAGCTCTACATGTAATATTAATGCTTTTTTTCCTAGGAGCAGAACTTTGTATTGAAGGAGCATTTGATTATCTGTAAAGCCTCAAGGTATGGGGGGCATTTCTGTTTATGCCACTGCATCTCTGTAAATATTTTGAATGGAAACTTCAACAGCACATAAAAGCAAAGCATCCTCAAATTAATATATAAATATTCCTTCCCCTCTTTCAGCTGTGTAGAGAAATCCATGCCATATTAGAATGAATAGAAGCCAAGGTTATCAGGGGATATTTGGGATGGAAAGGTCAGAGACCGTGGGGTTTTGAAGTTTTGAAGTTAGCCTCATAAGTAGGGATGAGTTCTATGGAGGTGCCATTCATGACAACTGCTGGTCCCACCTTTGTTGGCAGCTGTTCATGCATTTCCTCGCCATTACAGATGTTCTGCCAAAAGACATGTTCAAGTCTTAGATTGTGCTAACTTACCTCAGAGACTTCTTGTGAGGGTCAGAATATTCCTCTTTGCAGATGGGTGGGAAAATGTCAGTGAAGAAAATGCCAAAAAAACAGGACAAGGATTGTTACATCCTGACTTCCCTTATTTATCCACCTGTACCAGAAGATAGGAAAGGAGATTGCACAAATGAAGACTGGCTCAATATCAAGCCATAATAAAGATTCCCCAGGGGCACAAAATTGTATGTGGGTGTCAGGGAACTGCCATCGGAGCTAGAGGCGGAGGGAAGGCTTCAGAGGGATGCCGGAGAGGGTCCCAGTAGGGAGAGAGGCAGCCCATCTGCTGGGGAAGGAAATCAGCGTAACACCAGTGGAGAAGGGGGGCAGATGGGGGAATCGGAGAGGAGGCGGAGAGAGTACGGGTACTCCGTTGCCCACACCCTCCCTGCGCAGAAGACTTCCGCGCAGGGAGAGTAGGAGGAGACTTGGCGTCAAACAACTTTTATGCTGGAAAAGGTTCAAGAAACGCCCACTGATGGATTCTGCCAGCGACTGAGACAGTCACGATGCTGGAGGCTGTTCAGTCAGAAAGGGTTTAACCAGGTAACCTCGCCAGCAGTGGCGGCAACTTACGCACGAGCAACCCCTAAATCCATTACAGTGGGGGTCTAATGTATAGGTGACCTACTCAAATGAAACAAATCTCTTTAGATGATAAAGATGATCAAAGGTCTGGAAACTAAGCCCTATGAAGAGCAGTTGAGGGAGCTGGGTATGTTTAGCCTGGAAAAGAGGAGACTGAGAAGAGATATGATAGTAATCTTCAGGTATTTCAAGGGCTGTCACACTGAAGATGGAATAATCTTATTTTCTCCTTCTCTGGGGGGCAGGACCCAAACTAATGGCTTCAAGTTACAAGTTTATTCAAGTTTATTCCTAGCTAAACACTAGGAATAACATTCTGACAGTAAGAGCTGTTCGACAATGGAATGGACTTCCTTGGGATGTGGTGAATTCTCCTTCAATGGAGGTATTTAAACAGAGGCTGGGTGGCCATCTAACTGGCAACCCTACGCAGATCACAGATACTATACAAAAATAGTGTTTATGTGTCACTGCTGTTACTCTAATACTTGATTAGGTTTGTCTCCGTGTGAATTGTCCCGACCTGCAAACAGGGGCGTAGGAAGCGGGGTGCAGTCTGCCCTAGGTGTCATCCTTGAGGGGGATGACAAAATGGCACACTGCAGGGGTCAGCACCTACCGTGGGGCCTGGCCTGCAGCGCACCAGAGCTACAAGTTTCTCCTGGGAGTGACACAGTGGCTCAAGGCCCTGCGCTGCCCGAAACAGCAGCGTGCGGCTTGCATCTGCCAGGCAGACCCTGTGGGCAGCTCACCACCCTGCCCCCCTGGATGGATCATCGTGGCACCCCCATTCGGTGTCCCCATGTGCAGTCCGCTGCAGTGCCCCTGTGCACGGATCGCTGCTGCGGCACCCATGTGCAGATTGCCATGGTGCCCCCCTGGGTGGCTCACCCTGTCCCCACCACTCCAGGTGCTGGAGCAGCTGCCTGCCAAAACTCTTGCAGCTGCTAAAGACACAAATTCCTGCTCAGTGATGGTGGGGAGGGGAAGCTGGCCACCCTGTACCAAGCTGTCCTGAAATCATACCATGTGATCATAAATGTACTACAGCAAATATGATGGCATAATCTATTGCTGAAAATTAATTATGGCTGTTATTGTTTATGTTACTACTGTTGCTTTAATACTTGTCCGTGTTGGTCTGCAAATGAATTGTCCTAAAGGTATCTGCAAGAGAGCATATTGAGATAAAACAGCTTCAATATGCAGTTGTTTAATTTTTCACGGGGGCTTCTTCTCATGCCATGCTACTTGGTGCTAAAGTGCAACCAGAGAAGCCTTCAGCAATATGAGAGCAAAGTTTATAGAATGTGAAGATACCCTCAGCAATGTGTCTCCTGCTGCATCTTGTTACGAAACTGTCTCATAAATATGCTAAAAATACAGCTGAAAAAAATGGGAGCCTGTAGAATTATTTACAATTTAAATATGATCACCCAAATACATATTAAAATTAATGACTTCTGGCTAATGCTAATGAATGGGAAATAATCATATATATATATATATATATATATATATATATATATATATCCATCCCCTAAAGTCTTTGGACTATTTATACATCAATAATTGATGGCTGCTACTTTTCCGAACTAAGTGGCTTCGTTTCCAGCTAGAATGCAGACATCAGTTAGCTAGACAAAATTACCTCTCATTATAACTGCCTTTGCACACAAACTGCAAGGTGCCAATCTTTTTTAATACTTTATTTTCCACATGAGCCTAATGAGAATTATTTTGCAACCTGCTTCTAGAAAAGAAAAGAAGAAAAGTCTTCATTTTAGAGCAAAGTTCATGCAAGCAGGGCGAAGGTACTGTGCTACAGGGATCTTAATATGCATAGCAAAAAGAAGTCTCATGGCAAGGACCCTCCAAGTACCCCTATTTTTTCCAGGGACAGTCCTGAATTTACAGAAGCAGTCTCAGTTTCTGATTTGATCCTGGAATGTCCCACTTTTCCTTAGGACGTCCCTATTTTCATCAGAGAAATGTTGAAGGGTATGGAATAAGACATTCCTATTTTCATCAGACAAATGTCAGACAGTGCTCAGATAGAAGGACCAAAGGTATTAGACAGTATAAGGCGCTTCCTATGTTCATTACTTTTCAGCCTCAACATTAATCTGTAAAATGGAAGCAATACTACTGACCCACCTTGTAAGTTTTTTGGAAGCAACTGTTGTTAAAAAAAAAAAAGAAGTAAACAAACTTCCTGAATCAGACATGACATAAGTAAACATGACATAAGAAAATTATGATGAGAATGAGTAAAATCAGATCACTGGTTGTCAAAAGTATAACAAACTGCTCAAATCATCCTTTTAAAATTTCAGAACGTCTATTATCTTTTCATGTCAAAGTGACATTATGCCAAAATGACCATGTATTATTATTATTATTATTATTATTATTATTATTATTATTATTATTATTTTAAAAAGTAAGAGCACCATCAATATTTTCAAAAGCAACGTGCCACTTAATTCAAGCTCTTTAAGGGAAGAAAAAGATGTCTGATTAAAATTTCTTTCATAAGTGGACATTTTCAGTCCTTCAGAACTTGATATAATTGAAAAGTGACTGGGGAGAGTGCAATCCTCGAAAAATGAAATAAATGTCTCTAAACTACGGAAGAGCAACTTGCTAACTTGTGGGAATGATAACTCAGCTTTTGAATTTGATTTGGTTAGTGATAAAGCCCTTCAGTAATCTTTTCTTCTATATAAAAAAAGTATTGCAGGACATAGAGGAATTTGAAGTGCTCAGTAAGTCATAAAATAGCAACAGAGATGAATATGAAGGATTGCAAAGCTGAAAGATTGTGTGGTTTAGAGAATTTGTTACAGACTGAATTCTGTGATATAATAAACTGATATACAATGTCTTACTTTCCATTGTTTGCTATCTTTCATAGGTTTAACATCAGTTACATTTACCAAATGGGTTAAGCTGATAACAAAGGTCTCATATTAAGGCAGGAGCTTGCAGTGGGCATCTTTTCTAAATTTAATGTGTTGTATCCACATTAAATGGATACAAAATAGTTCATCATAACCCAGGACACTGTGGAGAATAAATAAAAGAATTAAATAAAGATACCTTAATGCAATTCCCTTTCAGTACAGTCAGGCTGCACTAGAATGCAATGCAGAATCCGTTTCCCTTTTCCTGATAGTATCAAGATTGTTTTTAGTTGCATAAATCCTGTGATGGAAAAGAACGTGATGGAAAAGGACGTGGTACGTTTCAACATACGAACACCCTGCCTCCACACTGAAAAAATGCACAACTGTTGATGGCACCAAGTGGACTAATCCTGATCCCAATGGCCCCATCACAGTCACATGTGGCAGAAACACTTTTCTCTTGACTGGCATCTGCCACATATTGATGTGCACTTGTAGAAGGCCTTCATGCAGAATGATGCCGACAGCAACATCAACAAAAAGCTGTGTGAGGGTGCAGGAGGGTGGGGACATAAGTTGTATCATCTGCTGGGGTGCAGCTAACACATTCTTTGACATGAACATCCCCACCAAAGTATCCAGCAATCCAAATACTGCTCAATTTACAGGAAGCCCCCTTTAACTATCATTTTTAGAAAGAATATGTGACTGGACTTGGAGGAGTCAAGGGTAGAATTTGTGAATCTTATTAAAGCCCCTTCCCCACCTTTTTGCAATTACTTGAGCAATGAATTCCAGGAACTGTAGGTGTGGTTATTGAGGATGGTTGCGTGGTGCAATTAGGCCTAGACCTCTACCCAGCCAAAAATATTTGGTTGAATTATGATCAAATGCTCTGAATTAATTGTTGAATATCATTAAAGCAAATTGTCATGAGAAGCAGCCATACCTCAGGAGCAGATCACATGTTTACATGCGGAAGGTCCCAGGTTCTATATCTGAAGTAATCAGGTAGGACTGGGTAATGCAACTTTCCTCTTTACAACTCTGGGAGCTGATGCCGTACAGTGTAGAAAGTGTGTCCTCCCTCAAAGAGGGCACGTTTTGCGGTGAGACCTGGAGACTGACCTCCTGTGTTGTGGGTGGGAATATTGGACAAGCCACAACACCCGATTTGTAGGTCACTCATTGCTGGATTTAATCTGGCCAATGGGGTGCAGTCTAAATGGATCAAGGGGCCTATATATGCCTATGCACGTGACCCAGAGCTTCCTCTTTTGGCTTGTGCATTGGAACACCCGCCCACCTCTCCCTATATTTAGGGTATTTTGCAACTGACCTTGCTATGCCATCGTGCATCGTCTGTCGTTGGGACAGGGGCACAGCAGGAATTTCCCCCACTTGGCTGATTGGCAGTTGCCATTTGGGTTTTGCCTGCTGCGTAGCAAATCATCACAACTTGTAAGGTTGCAGATAGGCACTGGTTCAGCTGATAGGGATGGGGGAAAGGTGTCGCCATCCCTATGTGAAGGGTATTCCGTTAAAGGAATCCAGGGACTCAACTTGGTTTGGTCAACCCCCAAGAGGGGATGGTGCCCATGCACGAGTCCAGGGGAGCATCCAGGTCCAGGGAGTGGACATAGTCCATTCCCGGGCTTTCCGCCTACTTCAGGTATTCACCCTTGGCTGATCTATGATAGAGCTCTGGATCAGCGCTCCCTGCAAGGGTGCAGGGAGCTAGTCGAACCAGAGCCTATGCAACCACTCACTTTCTGTAATCAATAAAGTTGTGGCCTAATTTCTGCCAAAAACCAAAACTAAAATTTGAGTCAAATGTGTCTTAATTTAGGGGGAAGGTCTCTGGGTATGACCACGCAAAATACTGAGAGCTAGATGGCCCAAATGTGACAGTTCCCTCTGTCCCTATGGTTCTAACATTATGAACATCTCAAAATAGACTGTGTTTTATAGTGTTGATACTTTTTCAAAAAACGATACTTGCAATTGTGGAGGGAAATGACATTAGTATTAAAAATTGTAATGAGATCTCTGTTTTGTTACATTGTTATTTTTCTTTCCCCCCCCCCCCGGGAGCTTGGGGTGATGTACATAGTTCACCCCACCATTTCATCCTGACAGACAAGCTGAGTATGTGACCTAATGAGCTTCGTGACTGGGTGAGCATTTGAAACTGAGTCTCTCTGGCCCTATCCCTACTCCAGCATTTATTTATTTAAGAATATTTTAAGTTGCCCTTTATCAACAAGAGATCAAGGGCAGATTAAAACAAGATAAAAACATAACAACAATGCCACTGGCATCAAATCACAGGACAGATAAAACAGCAAAACCATAGCAACATTAAAAACCAAATCTGGCATATTAATTTTGTATTTACAGAGCAGTTTATTTAATTTCGTTTTTCTTTCTTTCTTTCTCTCTCCCCCCCCCCAGTTAATTTCCATATTATATTTCAGCTTTCACACGATATAAACACCACTTTTGCAGGATGTAGCACAAGTTGAGTGCTCATTCCCAGGTTATTTGCTTCCAGAAATAAAATCCGTTTGCAAAGAACTTGGAAACCAGTGGTAAACTTGTGCTGTATTCCCCTATTTTTCTGGAAGTGGTGTTTATGCCATGTGAAAACCCAAATACAATGTGGAAATTGACAGGGAAATGTTAGGAAAGTCAAATAATGTGTTGTGTGAATGCAGCCCTATTCAACAAGTGCCCATGCATGTTCCAGTTGATAACCCAAATGTATATCACTGTGCTACACAATAGGCTGCCTTGATCTCCCAGTTTCAAAACAGTGCACACCAGTGCCATTTACTAAAATGGGAAGGGGCAAGGGAGTGGGAAGGTTGGTGTGAAATAGGAGCAGTGTCAGACATATTAGATTCACTCTTCTCCTCTGCCACACAGTGCTGAGCTCCTGGCTGCCTTTCCCGTCTTCCTGTCAATAACTGGCAGTGATGAATGGTGTTCAGAAGCCAGGAGAGCAAGGCATCCCCCTCCAGGCAGTTCCATCCCCCCACCTCTCTTGCTAAGCAGTGGTCTTTGATACCAAGAACTGCATTCAGGTAGTCAGTTCAAGAAGCTTTTCTGTGTTCCTAGGTTTGTTCCTGCCTCCTACAGGGTTGGGGATGAACTTCCCACCTCACTGCCTTTGCCAACAAATGACACTATAACAAAATTTAGAAGACACAAGGATACAAGAGTGTCGACTCAAGGACACTCCTACAATATTTGACCATGATCAAATAGCTACAATCAACTGACAATGTTTGACTGGTGTGCCAAGTCAAAGCACAATCAATCAATCAATCAATCAATCGTGCAATTATCAGAGGAGAGACATTTTAGATGGGGGGGGGGGGATTTACCAGGGACAAGAACCACCAGAATATAGGGACTATCCACAACAATCCAAAATAGTTGGAGTGTAGGAAATTGCTACTTTTAAAAGGGTTCCCAATGCATGACATAACAAGCACTGGAACAATACCATTCAGGTGCCTTAGTGAGACAAGGAATGTTGATTATCCATGTTAATACGGGAAGAATAAATGAAGCTCATAGATGGCTAAGTGACTTGTTCAAATACCAGTGACATGACCATCATTCATACCTCTGGCCTCCCACTGGAGCCTCCACCAGCAGCCTATGTTCCACCTATAAGACCCATTACCATTCTTTTATGTAAATAACATTGCAAGGTTATTTAAATATAATCCATTAGAAACTTACATTATATGCATTTTTAAATATCCAAGAATGCCTAAACACAATTGAAATTTATGATCCGGGAGCTGGGAATTAATTGTTCATGGAAAGCCAGCAATCAAAACTAATAAATAAAGAGAGACATTGAGAAGTTAATGAACATGCAGATAGGTTTACAGCTGTGCAAGGGGGAAAATGTGCACAGTATGATTTATCACAGTATATTAGTCTCATGCAGGTAAATAATGCTGTCTTTCGATTCCTTGAGGATCAGTTAAAATGCGTCTCAAATGATCAAAAATGAAGTTCTTTTGTAATGAGTTTAGACTTATTCAACTTTGTTGTTTTATTTTGGGGCTTTGGATGCTGCAAAATTCAAAACATGGTTTGTGTGTGTTTCCTCCGTACTAACTCAAGGACAGGTAAAGATAACCCACAATGTCTCTAAAATTCAGTATAGACGATCATTTTAGCCAATTGTTTTTCAATCATACAATAGATAGGTGAGGGCAAAACAGGGCTCCCCCCCCAAAAAAAAAAAAGATAATGGAGGTAGTTTTTTCAGGGGAGCATGCTGCTTACCTTACTTAATTTCATTAAGTAGTCAAGGGTTTTCCAGTCCCCTCCTCTTTGCTTTTATAACTTTCTCTAAAAGTCCACTCACATTTCTTGGGACTGTATTGGGACTGTTGTGATGTAACATAGTCTTGTTCTGAAAGCATTTAAGGAAGTGCAGCTCATAGGAAGCTGTGGAGAGAATCTCATGCCACTTTCCGCTGGCTGCAGTTCCCAGAATACCTTGAGGGAGAAGGGGTGACACGATGCAACATGATGTGGTGTTGTTCCAGGTCATATCAAGAAGTACAGATGGTGGAAAGTTGCATTAAAAAGCCTCAAGTCACTGTAAGCAGCGTGAAGCTCCCCTCCCCAGCCACTTCTGGGGTTTTGTTTTAAAGCAATAAAAAAAAACCTGAAGGATGTGCCATTGACAGTAACCATAGAAATTAGAGCTGGGCGGGGAGTCTCAACTAGAAGCTCATTTCCAAAGGTTGTTTAGACAGCTTCAAAGCAAAAAGTGCAAATTCCTGATGGATAATTTGAGAGTCCACAATGACACAGCTCATCCCAGAATACAAGGTGTAGCAGAGAGGAGTGGAGACACCAGAACAAAATGGCAGGAGGGACAGAAAGGGCAAGGTATATAGTATTGTGTATAAACATCAGAATGTATCAGCTGATGTAATAAACCAGAAATGGTAGTTGAGGGAAGTCAACAGGAAGGGGGGAAATTGGAAAATGTATGTTTAGCAATGATACTGGATATTTGTTTTGAGAAAAGAAAATTAATAAAAAATATTTATATTAAAAAGGCATATGTTCAGAAATGGGTGGCAAGTGAGGGTGGGCTCCTCTTTTTTATGGGAGGTGTTTGTCTCCAAGCCCCACCCCCCAGCACTGTGTGGTGAGAGTAAATCTGCACAAGTGTAGCGCTGAATATCCCCATCACATTTTTCATTGCAGGAACAGACAAACCTGCAAGTTCTATTATTCGAGGGAGAGCCAGGAAATTGAGCTAGATGTCTTATCCTTGGTCCAGGGGCCAAGTGTAAAGCAGACTATAGTGGGCCCATTCCCAGTGTATACTTTCTCTTGAAATATTGCCCCAGGAATATGGGAAGGTTTCGTTTTGCATGAGGGGGGAGGGATGCATGGAACAATCTCGGCATTGCATTTAAAAGGAAACATTCCCCAAAGAGCAACATGCTGTACTCTTCAGTCAGATGAATATGAACGATGACAGTGCCTGACCTTGTGAGTTTTAAAACAACATAGAATGTGGAATTTTATTTTATTTTTAACTGAGAATATAAGCTACAAAATCTGCCATATAGCATGGAAGCATTACAGGTGAAAAATAAAGCTATAGTATCTAGGCTGTTGATCAGAAGGGGTGGGGAAAATACCACTTCAATCCCCTGCTAATTCTTACTGATCTAAGCTCCCTGTTGAAGCAGAGATATGAAGGCAGCTAACCTCAGAAATATAAAAAACATCAAAAGTTGGAAAAGGTCACGCCAAGTTCCAAGGAACGCTTGATCTGCTGTTAACAAAAGAGAAACTCAAAAAGCCTAATTCTTCCGCAGAACTGTCTTGGAAGTAAGCTTTCAAAATGAGCCAGAAACCTTGAAAGAAGAGTTTCAAAGGCAGAAAGTCAGTCATTTAAAAATCAGATTGAAACAATGTAATGAATGAAAATGCATCCCTCAATTAAAAATAGGAAAGGGGGGGGGAATAAAACCAAAAAGTGAATTAAAGAAGAGGAAATGCATATCTCCAAAGGGGTGGGGGGTGAAGGGGGAACAGTAGGAAAAAAGGGGGAAACTGCTCTGTAGATGCTGACATCAAACATAAGTACAGGGATTTGGAAAATAATTTCATGTGGGGATGCAGTTTTAACAACAGAAAATATATTAAATGTAGACACAAGGAAAAGAAAAAAAGCTCATTATCACAGAGGAGCTTTGAAGTCTGGGGCTGTGACAAAGGTACTAAAGTGGATGAAAGAACATTACATTCACAGCTTAATAATTCAGCATGTCTTTGCAAAGCACTCTATAAAGACATATTGATCAAAATAAAATTTTATTTAGAAAAGGACTGCAGATGCAGAAGAAGAGTCCCAAAAGCAGCAGGCAGAGACAAGAGCACATAGAGGAGAGCCTTGAGTTCTGTGAGCATGGAAAGAAACTCTCCTCTATGTAGACTACATCCCCTGTAACTGGTCATTCCGTTTATATGACACTCTTAAGTTTAATGACTCTTGTAAAATGAGAGGGGGGCATCATAAGCATTTTCTCATTAACTGAATTGGAGCAAAGTTACCTGGTGCTTTTTATTTGGTTTTGGAATAGAAGCTGGTTGAATTTCCAAGGACATGCCAAGGGCCTCTCCAGATGCAAATATATAAAGCAGATGAGGAACCTCAGGTCTGGGGGCTGAATGCATCCCACCAGGACTCTCTCTTTAGCAGCAGAAATCTCCTCAGGCCACACTCCTCACTGACCCTGCTTCACACCCCAAGCATTTTTGCCTGGGTCAAAGGTGTCATTGAACTCAGATAATGCCCTTTGTTTGCCTGATAGAGAGGAGTGCGTAAGTGTGCAGAAACTAGTCTCCATTTGTTTCTCCATGAACTTTAGCATCTGGCCCTGCCAACCATTGACATATGTAGTCTTCAGAAGGTTGCCCAGAAGGGAATGCAACCCTCAGACTGAAAAAAGTTTGCCCACCCGTAATATAAACTATATTTGGCCATTCTTCCCAAAGACAGAGGAGACTGGGCTCGTAGCAAACCGGCTTCTAACAGACTGTCCCTCTTCCTCTTGCTCACCTGATGGTATTGCCCAACAACTAGGTCTAGGTATCACCACTTTAATTTCATCTAGATGATGCCTGTCCTTTGAAAAGCATTTGGGTTTGGGAAATGCCTGTGGTACTACATTGGGGCAATGTGGGAATTTAATATGGAGGCTCCTAGATCAAGGAACACACAAGGCAGGCATTATTTTGGGACCTTCAGGAGCTCTGAGGCATCAGAAGATGCCCAACGGTATTATGTGCTAATGCCAGACCAGCACTAGGGTGTTTTCTCATAAAATCACAGAGTTGGAAGGGACCTTGAGGATCATCTAGTTCAACCCCCTGCAATGAAGGAATATGCAGCTGTCCCATACAGGAATCAAACCTGCAGCTATCAGCACCACACTTTTACCCGCTGAGCTATCCAGTGTCTTTTGTTCAGACTTTATTCTTAGAGAGCATTAGAATTCATCAAGATTTGCAACAAAATACATTCCTTCCATATGTAAAAGACAAGGTAAATTCTAAGCAACCTTCAAGGATTCATCTTCTAGATGCGCATTAAAGATTTTAAGGCAGGATGGTTAAACTGCAGCTTTCCAGATGCTGCTGGACTCCAACTTCCATCATCCCTGACCGCCTACCCTGCCTCATGCTGATGGGGCAACAACATTTATAGGGTCTTGGAATCCCCATCTCCAGTTTAAAGGAAAGTGATGCAGCCATGTTTTACTGAAATCAGTGAAACTTACAGTGTATACTCAGGGGTAAACCCCTTTGAGTTCCATGGTATTAAACCTAGATAAATGGGCATAGGATCGCTTCCACAACTGCACAAGTCCTCAAGCTGCACTGCTGGAGGCACACAGCTTCCAATCACTTTAATAAGCCAGATTTTCTATACAAGACTCAATAAACATCTCAGCACCTAGCAGAATAATCATGGAGTGGCTTTCATTATTTAACACTGAAATGCTCTATGGATGGCGTACAGATTATTAGGGAACAGAGGGCACAAGGTCTGGGTGGCACATAAATCTTTTAAAGGTTCTATCCAGTCTTAAGAGGAGACAAGATGAATAGGGAATCCATATAGGCAAGAGCCTGTAATAGTCATGGGTGAATCAGACTGGTATAATGGAGACACTAGAGGGATGAATGTTGTCATGAAGGCCTGATGAGTTCCTTTGGGAAGAGAGGAAGGAAAGATTAAAAAGAAAGGAGGTATTTGGGGAAGTGATTCTGTTCATTTCTTCTCTCTTTCCTTTTGTTCCCATACTAAAAGTTTGGGGCATGTGACCATTTATTAAAGTATTCAATAAAATCAGATCTAAAATAAATGTTAAACTCCTGCATTCCTGTAATCCAGCTGCTTTCTCCCTTTACTCAAAATAAAACAAATCTGATTGATTTTAATGGTGCTTACTTCCAGGTAAGTGAGGTGATGAATGCAGTTTTAATGTCAAACAGTGGGGGCAAGGAATGGGGAGATGGCAGGTGATAAGGCAAATCCAATTTGAAACTGCAGTTAGATAAAGGAGTCTTCATTAAAACCAACCTCCCATTGCTCAGTATATATATATATATATATTCCTACAGCACATTCTTTTCCTACTCAAAGTTTCTGATGTTGGTAGTAATGTAGCAGCATATGCTACTGCAGTGGTTTTACTTTCTGCCTGTCACACTAGGAAAGCCACATCACGCTAGAGTCGTATATATGCCTCATCTAATGAGTCGCTGCACAGCTAAGTAAGCACTGAGACTGGACAAATTGGCTGCTATGCCTACATGACACTGTGTCCTCTCGGTGTTCTGGTGACATTACCAAACCTGGGGCATAGCTATTGTTTTGTTCCAACCAGATTTTACTGATCAAAGTGAATTTTGTGACACAGCATGCAGAGTCCAAGACATGCAGGATTTGTGTTGCTCTGATACTTTTCTGTGTCTCTAGTTCTGATTCATGTGAATTAAGGGAAATAATTGTGCTCCGATACATCAAGGGAGGCCAAAGAGCAGAAAATAATGTGTGTTTTGGGATGTGATCAAAGTACCTTAAAATGTATATCTCTCTTTCTGGCCCCCACCCCTTTCAAAAACCCATCTCAGTACTGGTTGTTTTAATCCTCTTCCCATCCTTTGGACCCCCTAGGAAAAGGAACAAATCTGCTGTACCTGGCACTGGGTGTAGAGAGTGCAGCTGAATGGGGCACAGCTGGGTGCACCCTGAGGAAGTACCACCCACCTTGGGACTGCCCATAAAAAGCAAGTCTAGAGTGAGAGACTAAGGTGATGTCCGCTGTTTCTAGAAAAGTATTCTTGTTGGGATACTTTTGTGGGTGAGTTTGTTGAACCATGGATGAGAACCCAGTGGCTGAGAGGGAGGGTGTGTCAGAAGGAAAATGAATTGATATTGAATATATGAATAAATATATGAATTTATATTTATCAGTAACTTTGTATTAATGGGGGGGAAATCTAGGTACCTGTATTTTAGTAATATTTTGTTCAAGTTGTCTGTTGTTGCTTCAGTGTTTTGTGCATTGCTAAGAGATATTTATACTATATTAAGCAGTATAGGGGACGCAGGTGGCGCTGTGGTCTAAACCACAGAGCCTAGGGCTTGCCAGTCAGAAGGTCAATGGTTCAAATCCCTGCGACGGGGTGAGCTCCTGTTGTTCGGTCCCAGCTCCTAGTTCGAAAGCACGTCAAGTGCAAGTAGATAAATAGGTACTGCTCCGGCACGAAGGTAAACGGCTCTGGTTCGCCAGAAGCACCTTAGACAGGCTGGCCACATGACAACAGACAAACGCCAGCTCCCTCGGCCTATAGAGGGAGATGAGCGCACAACCCCAGAGTCGTCCGTGACTGGACCTAACGGTCAGGGGTACCTTTACCTTTACCTTTACCTTTAAGCAGTATAGAGGTGGTTTTGCTAAAAGAAAAACATTGTTCCCTTTGAGGGCAATCCAGCCCCTGCTTCCCTGAAACAAAAATTGAATTAGAATTATTTTGTAGAGGTTTTCAGGTAGCTATATCATCAAAATAACACCTTCCATTCGTAACAGATTATTTTAAAGAAGATTACATGTAGGTGCCCATTTCCCTTGGAGCCTGCTAATGCTATTGCTATACTTGGCTTTCTAGTCTCAGTGACAGGCGAGCTTCCTTTGATTGCTTAGCCCTTTTTAGGAAGGAGACACTGCCATCCCCGGTATGCAAATCCCCTTGCTGATACAGGGGCTGCCTGTCATACCGCCCGCAGTTGTCTTGATGATCACTGATGGAAGACAATGGTAAACGTCTGAGCCACTTTCCTCAGCTCTCATTAAATTCCTCCTGAGCAGCGTGTGGCACTGTAGGTAATGAGTTCCATCTGTGTGTCACCATCTTCACCTGCAGAGAGAAAGGATTCAGATGTCTAAAGGAAGCACTGACTTCTGAAGACTCTGAGTGTTCAGCTAAAAATAAGTTCCCCCTTTTGAGGAGCTCTACACAACCTTGCCATGGCCTCAAATGCAGACCCATTTGGAGGGGCCATGATGCCTATTAGAAGTAGGGAATGCTAATTTAGCAGTCCAAATGAATTGAGAAAATGTTTAGATGAAACTTCCTTTCTGATACCTGTCCTCACCCATTCTCTGCTGCTGCAATAAAAAACTCTGTCAATAGAATATGTTTTGTATATTCTATTCTACTCCTGATGGAAGCAAAAGGGTTGTGCAATGGATGGGACCACCCCAAAGGCTACTCTGGCATTCCTGCTTTAACAAACTGGACTTGCCAAATAAGTAAGTTCAATGGAATTGATGAATTCACTCAAAATTGCTCGAGTCCAAAAATTGTACCACTGAAAGCAATAACCCCTGTCCTTATCTGTAATGACATTTCAGAAGTGCCTCTTTATATTTTTAGGAAATTGTTACTTTCTCCATTTGATTGGCACTTTGAGTCTTTTTTAGAACTTTTACTGTCCTGCTTTCATTAAATGGCTGGCTCTTAGTGACATTTTTGGTAGGCTGATACCTAAGATCCCTTTATGCCCATGACCCAAATCCTACCTCCCTTTTCAGCTTGTCCTTCACCTGAACTCACGAGTTTGCCTTGCACAAAATTTCAGATTCACATATGCAAAAACAAAACCAATGGTAGTACAGTACTTCAATTAGACCAGATATACTAGTCTGAACTGATTGATACAAGAAGCAGGTCATATGAGCAATAGAATTATAGAGCAATCCTATGTATGTATGTATGTATGTATGTATGTATGTATATATGTATGTATGTATGTATGTATGTATGTTGTTGTTTAGTCGTTTAGTCGTGTAGCTTCGAGAACACTGTCCAACCATCTCGTCCTCTGTCATCCCCTTCTTGTGCCCTCCATCTTTCCCAACATCAGGGTCTTTTCCAGGGAGTCTTCTCTTCTCATGAGGTGGCCAAAGTACTGGAGACTCAGCTTCACGATCTGTCCTTCCAGTGAGCATGTATGCTTACTTAGAAACAAATACCATTGTTTTCAATGAGAATTTCTTCAAAATAAGCATGCAAAGGATTTCTGCTTTAGAGTGCAGCCCCTTGCATGTTTACTAGGAAGTAAACTCATTTGTGTTCAGTGGGGCTTTCTCCCAGGTAAGCATGCATAGCTTTAGAGTGAATTCACACCACTCTTTTTTCTCCAGTCACAAGATGAGTTTCAATTGCCCCCTCATGAAATTTGGGTGCAGCTCATTGAGATAAGCAGCATATATCCAGATTACAGCCAACCTCAAAAACAAAACAAAACACAGATTTACTGAATTATCAGCCAGTAATGTGAATTCATCCTGGATCTTTCACATGACTTGTTTTGATCGCTTAATCTTGCCTATTAAATAACATCTGTTTTCTTTGCCTGACTTTAGTATTCTGATCTCCACAATGCAATTGCTCACCTTTCACTGGGACAATACAGACATACCTGATGGGAAGAAGCTACCTCAATTCCAAGCTGTGTTTCTTGTCTGATAAGCAAAAAGATGCAATAACTGTGATGACAGCAAAAATGGAAGAAATGCTGTTTCTAGCTATTGCTTTTTATAACAAAACAAAGCTCACCAGAGGCTTCAGGGCAAGATCTATGAAGATAATATTTCACAGTAATTGAAGAAGTTGGAATTGCTACACTTTTTTCTGAAGTCGTTTTCAATTACAACTTAAAAATTAAAAAAAATCCCATGTTTCTGTAAGTGGTATTTGTAGCAACAAATAATGCATGGTTCTATATTAGTTTAGTTAAAAATCATAGGGCCAAGCTACACTTAATGCCAGCACACAATTGAGCAATCGAGCAAATGGCTTTCTAAACAAATCACAGGTGTGGAGGCTCAGATCCATACTTGGAAGGGGGTAGGGAATCTTTAAACATTTAATGGCTCTGCTGTTCTGATCCAGCACCTCCTCCCCCTTCAAAAGAGAGCCAAACCGGGGTAAGAACTGCACCTCCGGAACTTCTCATCACTCAGAGAAGTGGGGTGAGTATAACATACCCATTTCATATCCAGTTGATCGAGAATTATATTGAGATGTATTGCATTAATGAAGGTGTAAAAACACCATGCCATGTTCACTGCATGATCATGGGGAAATACATTTTACTGATCACAAGTGACCAGCTGCCAAACACCATAGAACATTTATAAACCATTTTCCAGTTTCTTTTTTGTTTTGTAGATATGAATTATTTTTTGCAGTGGGAGATACAACACTGCACCAAATGAAATTCCTTGGACTGGGAATCTAAGCCCTAGAATAATATGTCTAGCAAATAACAGGAGCAAGAAAACAGCAATGTAACTTTTTTTATTCAGATGCAGCTTTTTGCAAAACCACAATATATAAGCAAGACACAAATATACCATACACATTTACATAAACCTACACAAATGTATAAAAATCTATCACAAGTTGTTTTTTTGTAGAATGGAAGGTTTATATGTCACTATAATACCACACACGTTAAAAATATATTGTAATGCCTATTTTTATATCAGTATTTTAAAACAAATAATTGTTTCCATAAGACAGTACCAAGTTTTCAGCAATGTTTGTGGGCCCAGGATCCATGAATTGCTCATAGGATATCTAGCATGAGAAATTCTCATCACTTGGGACAGATCTTCAACATATCAATTTTAAAAGATAGCAGTATAGGCAGTGGGCTGAACATTGTTGGGACCTTTTTATACAATGCCCACACAAAAAAATAATACTGAGAGTAAACATTACCAATATCCTGCAAAAATCCATTGAACCCTGAGGCACAGTGATCTAAATCTGAATATTAGGAGGGTTCACCAGCATGAAAAATTCCCTTATATTTGGATCTGTGCATTTTAAAAAAACCAATCTGTTTTTGAATAATTATGTATGCTCTGTGGTGTGTATTTTGGATTTTGAGTCACTTAAAACTCTGGGTTCTCCTTTCACTATCATGGGAATTCGAAATTGGCTGTAACTTTCCCGCCTTTCATCTGAAGAGGATGACATTTACAGACACAGAAACCTCTCTGAAGTGTATTAGGTCTACCAAATTGGAGGCAAATACCAAATTAGAGCCTAAGCTTCAGGATCTGTCCTTCCAGTGAGCACTCAGGGCTGATTTCCTTAAGAATGGATAGGTTTGATCTTCTTGCAGTCCATGGGACTCTCAAGAGTCTCCTCCAGCACCATAATTCAAAAGCATCAATTCTTTTCTTTGTGGCTGATTAGCTGTTCTCCCTGTGCAAAGGTCAGAGGGGGCAGGGTTTCTGTTGAGGCAGGTGATTAGCTGCAGGAGGAGCTTATCAGAGCTTGTAGTTTGATCCATCTTTTAGATTTAGGGGAGCTAGTCTCAAACATTTGTTGGGGGAGCCCTAGGTTTTTTTGTGGGGGGAGTTATTTGTCCTGTCTTCACGCTTTTTATGATGGAGGACCGCTGTAGCCACCCCCAACGACACGTTCTCAAGATGGAGTGGGAGGGAACAGCTGCAGTCACCTGCGGTTCCTGCGCAATGTTTGCCATCTTGCCAAAGGTTGCAGGCAGCTTTACCTGCAGCAATTGCATGTTGATTGCCTTCTTAAAAGACAAAGTCCAACAACTGGAGGAACGTGTAGCTATGCTCCAAAGAATTAGAGAGCTGGAGCTCTTCTTGGAAGCAACAGAGCACACCGTCTCCACCAAGGAGGAGACAGGGGACTCCCCTGAGAAGGAGGCTAGTTCACCAACACAGGAGCCAGATATATGGAGAAACGTGACTCAAAGAAGTAGGAGGCCCAGGGTTCGCTCTGATTGTTTAGAAACACACAATCGCTTTGAGGTCCTCTCCCCTAGCATGGAAGACAAAGAGCAGACTCCATTTGAGGATCTCTCCCTCATTACAGTCGATCAGGTATATGAAGACGAGCAGCAAAGTCAGTCCTCAGGGAATGTGCAGGCGACCTTGGAACGGACAGCTCACGGAAGAACCCCGACCAAACCTAAGAGGAGGCATGTAGTGGTGATAGGGGATTCCCTACTGAGGGGAACAGAAGCAGTGATCTGTGGGCCTGACAAGATGTCTCGGGAAGTGTGCTGTCTCCCCGGGGCTAAGATCCAAGATGTAACTGAACGACTGCAAGGAATCATAAAACCCACTGACAAATACCCCTTCCTCTTGGTTCATGTGGGAACCAATGACACTGCAAGCAATAGCCTCCAGAAGATCAAAAGAGACTACGAGGCTCTCGGCAGGAAACTGAAGCAACTAAATGCACAAATTGTCATCTCATCTGTCCTCCCAATTGAACGATGTGGCCCAGGGAGAGAGGGAAAAATAGTGGAAGTGAACAGCTGGCTTCGCAAATGGTGTAAACAGGAACAGTTTGGATTCTTAGATCACGGACTGCAGTTTCTTGAAGATGGACTTCTGGCAAGCGATGGGCTGCACCGCACAATGGTTGGGAGAAATTTTTTGCCAAAAATCTCAGAAACCTCATCAGGAGGGCTTTAAACTGACTAATGTGGGGGAGGGAGACAGTGCTCCTGAAGGTAGGAGTCTATCAATTGATGAAGATGATCATCCAAATGTCATAGACCAAATGGAGCAAACAGCACACAGACCTAGTGGTGGGAGGAAAAAATCCTTAAATAAGAGTCACAGGGGAATGATTAATGGACTTCAATGTCTGTACACTAATGTGCAAAGCATGGGAAATAAACAAGATGAGCTTGAGCTCTTGGTACAGCAAACTAAATATGACATAATAGGCATCACTGAAACCTGGTGGGATAAGTCCCACGATTGGAATGTAATAATGGGGGGATACAATCTATTTCAGAGAAACAGACCAGACAAGAAAGGAGGAGGAGTGGCGTTATATGTCAGAGATGTGTATACCTGTGAAGAGATCCAAGATTTAGAACCTCAAAGCCAAAGTGAGAGCATTTGGGTCAAAATTAAGGGAGAGAAGAATAACAGAGACCTCATTGTGGGAGTTTACTATAGATCCCCAAGCCAAACGGAGGACATAGATGATGCCTTCCTGGAACAGATGGCCAAGCATGCAAAAGGAAGGGAGATAGTAGTAATGGGGGACTTCAATTACCCGGATATTTGTTGGATGTCAAACTCAGCCAAGAGCATAAGGTCAAACAGATTCCTCACTGGCCTTGCAGACAACTTCATTGTCCAGAAAGTGGGAGAAGCAACAAGAGGAACAGCCATTTTAGATCTGATCCTAACCAATGTTGATGACCTGGTTAGTGGGGTAGAAGTGGAAGGATCATTAGGCGCCAGTGATCATGCTCTTCTGAAGTTTACTATACAGCGGAAAGGAGCAGCCAAGCATACTAGGACTCAATTTCTTGACTTTAAGAAAGCCGACTTCATAAAACTTAGGGAAGTGCTGGGTGAGATCCCATGGACAGTAATACTAAAAGGAAAGGGAGTTCATGATGGCTGGGAGTTTGTTAAGAGGGAGATAGTAAAAGCACAACGTCAGGCAATACCAATGAGACGGAAACATGGAAGGTGCCTAAAGAAACCAGGGTGGCTATCTAAAGAACTTTTAACTGAGTTAAGATTAAAAAAGGATGTGTACAAAAAATGGAAAAGGGGGGAACCACCAAAGAGGAATTCAAACAAATAGCCAGCATGTGTAGACACAAAGTCAGAAAAGCTAAAGCACAGAATGAACTCAGGCTTGCTAGAGAGGTTAAAAGCAACAAAAAAGGCTTTTATGGGTATGTTCGTAGCAAAAGGAAGAGCAAAGAAACAGTGGGGTCACTCAGAGGAGAAGATGGTGAAATGCAAACAGGGGACACAGAAAGAGCTGAACTCCTCAATGCCTTCTTTGCCTCAGTCTTCTCCGATAAAGAAAACAATGCCCGACCTGAAGAATTTGGAGCAAATGATTCAGCAAAGGAAACACAGCCCAGAATAACTAAGGAGATAGTACAAGAATACTTGGCTAGTTTAGATGTATTCAAGTCTCCAGGGCCAGATGAACTGCATCCAAGAGTATTAAAAGAACTGGCAGATGTGATCTCAGAACCACTGGCAGTCATCTTTGAGAATTCCTGGAGAACAGGCAAAGTCCCGGCAGACTGGAGGAGGGCAAATGTTGTCCCTAATTTCAAAAAGGGGAAAAGAGAGGACCCAAATAATTACCGCCCAGTCAGTGTGACATCAATACCAGGGAAGATTCTGGAGCAGATCATTAAGCAAACAGTCTGTGAGCACCTAGAAAGGAATGCTGTGATCACCAATAGTCAGCATGGATTTCTGAAAAATAAGTCATGTCAGACTAACCTGATCTCGTTTTTTGACAGAATTACAAGCCTGGTAGATGAAGGGAATGCAGTGGATGTAGCCTACCTTGATTTCAGCAAGGCATTTGACAAGGTGCCCCATGATATTCTTGTAAAGAAGCTGGTAAAATGTGGTCTTGACTATGCTACCACTCAGTGGATTTGTAACTGGCTGACTGACTGAACCCAAAGGGTGCTCATTAATGGTTCCTCTTCATCCTGGAGAAGAGTGACTAGTGGGGTGCCACAGGGTTCTGTCTTGGGCCCAGTCTTATTCAACATCTTTATCAACGACTTGGATGATGGACTCAAGAGCATCCTGATCAAATTTGCAGATGACACCAAACTGGGAGGGGTGGCTAACACCCCAGAGGACAGGATCACACTTCAAAACGACCTTGACAGATTAGAGAACTGGGCAAAAACAAGCAAGATGAATTTTAACAGGGAGAAATGTAAAGTATTGCACTTGGGCAAAAAAAATGAGAGGCACAAATACAAAATGGGTGACACCTGGCTTGAGAGCAGTACATGTGAAAAGGATCTAGGAGTCTTGGTTGACCACAAACTTGACATGAGCCAACAGTGTGACACGGCAGCTAAAAAAGCCAATGCAATTCTGGGCTGCATCAATAGGAGTATAGCATCTAGATCAAGGGAAGTAATAGTGCCACTGTATTCTGCTCTGGTCAGACCTCACCTGGAGTACTGTGTCCAGTTCTGGGCACCACAATTCAAGAAGGACACTGACAAACTGGAACATGTCCAGAGGAGGGCAACCAAAATGGTCAAAGGCCTGGAAACGATGCCTTATGAGGAACGGCTAAGGGAGCTGGGCATGTTTAGCCTGGAGAAGAGGAGGTTAAGGGGTGATATGATAGACATGTTCAAATATATAAAAGGATGTCACACAGAGGAGGGAGAAAGGTTGTTTTCTGCTGCTCCAGAGAAGCGGACACGGAGCAATGGATCCAAACTACAAGAAAGAAGATTCCACCTAAACATTAGGAAGAACTTCCTGACAGTAAGAGCTGTTTGACAGTGGAATTTGCTGCCAAGGAGTGTGGTGGAGTCTCCTACTTTGGAGGTCTTTAAGCAGAGGCTTGACAACCATATGTCAGGAGTGCTCTGATGGTGTTTCCTGTTTGGCAGGGGGTTGGACTCGATGGCCCTTGTGGTCTCTTCCAACTCTATGATTCTATGATTCTATGATTCTTCTTGGATCACTGCCTTGCCATGGTGAAGGAGCTTGAATAACTCAGAGAAGCTATGAGCTATGCTGTGCAGGGCCACCCAAGATGGACAGATCATAGTGGAGAGTTTTGACCAAACGTGATCCACCTAGAGCAGGAACCGGCAAGCCACACCAGTATCCCTGCCAAGAAAACTCCATGGACAAAGACAACAAGCAATCAGTTTATTTTAGGCCTATTCGAAAATCCACACGCTTCATATTTCCAAGTGTTGTCTGGGGATTTGTTTCTTGTTCTTTCTTACCTTAAAATGGTTCAGGTTTGGCTGCATGATGGGTACTCTCGTTTTGCTTAATGTGCATTTTATAAAATGTATGTTGTGTTTCCCAGTAACATGTGCCTTGTCTTGCTTGCTTCTGCAATCTGATTTTTTTTAAAAGGCAGACTATTCATTGCATTGGCTATGAGAGGCCTATTGTTTGTCCCTTTTCCTCCCTGTAGCATATGGTATAATAGAAATTGACTCAGTTTGACCACAGATAGTAACCATAATTCAGCAAGTCAGGAATGAACATCAAGCACACATGCCCCTCCCTCCTTGCTTCCGTCCTTGATCAGTGTACCAATGTCTCTTTAGCTTACCAAACGTGGTCTTTTTCAATGCTTGGGGAAGTGGGGAATATTTTGGAACTCATAATGCCATATTTTACAGGCCCTAATAGCCTATATTTCCACACTTTACCCTACCGCATATTTTTTTATTTTGAATATTTGCTCGGGTTCTCTTTCACCCAAGAGTACTTGCCCCAGACTTGCAACTTGGCATGCAAGAATTCTCCTTTCTACATATCTATCTTTTCCTTGCCTCCAACACAATTGTACTGTAATATAACATTTCTACAATATTTTTAAGAAATGGTCTCCAAGTATATAACTGAAAACTCAAAAACAGACTCATTCAGCCATCTGCTAGTTCTGATAACAGCCTCATCTGTCTGTCAAAGAAGTAATGGAGAAGCTGGTTTGAGGTGGGGGAGGGGAAGGGAAGATAATGAAATGCTGGGAATGATGCTGTAGCCTAAAGTTACTTATGGACATGCATCACATAGTGACAAGCGGAGGAGTTGAAATTCCTGTAGTTAACGTTCAGAATGCAGGTTTGTTTTTTTCCAGTTTGAATGGCACATGAGTATGTAAGAAATCTAAAAGGCATCTTTTGGTATAATCTAAACACTGAACTTGCCTGGCGTGCTCTCGTCCATGGGGTCACGAAGAGTCGGACACGACTAAACGACTAAACAACACAACAAACACTGAACTTGTATACAGCTCTGTTAACAGCAGCAAGACTTAACAAGTGTCTACTTATTTAGAGGGGATTATACTTCTTTCTGGCGCATCACTGCAAAATTAGAGCATCCTCTTCACAGGGTGTATGGATATCATCCTGAAATTATTCATAAGGACTCTGATGTGCAAGTACAGCCTGCCCAAAGTGGAAGATAATACATAGTGATGCAATTCTGGAAACAAAGCAAGCAAGTGACAATTTATTCCCTGAGTCTCCCTTCACTTCAAAGGAACATTCTGATCTGCAAGAGAAGCTGCTTGTTTTCTTCTCTGCACCAAAGCCAATTACTCATTGGCCTTCCAGGCAAAGCCCTGAGCCCAGGCCTGTTTGCTCCCACTAAAAACGGATGCCTTCCATCCCTGGTATATTCACTAGAGCAGGTATATCATGCAATGGAAAGCATAAAACACATCATTCTATTCATTTATTTGTGGGCTTCATTCATTATACCACCATCTGAAAAAACACCAGAGTGGTATACAACAATAGAGAACCATCATTAAAATGACTGGCTACTAGAGCTGCACACAGACACTGCCCCATACATTCAGGGCCACCTGTCCCATCCCAGATCCGTTAAAACCCGATTTTAACATACAGTTTGAAAATACAATTGGGAAGGAGTGCACCAGCACCACACAGGATCAGATTCCCTTGTTTAGCAGCTGCTAAGTGGGAAGATCCAATCCTGCATTGTGAGAGCAGCTTCCCTGCATGCAAGCAAAGCTGCATTGTGAATGCTCACAATGAAGGCACTTTCAAAGGAGCAGCAATGTGCAGAATCAGATTCTCCCCCTTAACAGCTGTTAAGCAGGAGGGTGCAAACCTGGGCAGTGCTGCTTTGGGGGCAGGAAGGAGAGGCCTGGTATGGTGGGAAAGGCTCTCCCTACCTTCTCCTACAAAGATGGTCCCTCTGTTTCCTGGTTTCTCCATATTCTTGCTCATAGCTGCCTCTCCTTCCTGCCTGACACACCAACCTCTGACAGCTGTTCTGCTCAACCCAACCTGTAGCAATCCAGGGCTGTCTCAACCTGACTTCTCCTTCCAGAGGGAACCCAACCAGCAAAGAAAGGTGCTACTGGTTTTGCTAGACTTTGCTATGGATTAAGTGGTTGCTGTATTCAGGGTCGGGTAGGAATTTGTCCACCAGACCAACGGACTCTGTTCTTTGGTTTTGCTCACCTCATTGCAAGTGTCACAGTTTGGTGGTTTTTGCATTGGGTAAGCCTTGGGCTTTGGTGGAGGGGAGGTTGTAGCCTCGGCCTGCCCTTCCAGTCTTCAAGGGTATCCCATTAAAGGGATCTGGATGGAGCTGCTTCTGTCCAAAAGTCCAGGCAGGGGCTAGGGCCATAGCACTCCTCAAGGCAGCCACCCCACAAGGAGTTCCTACTTGATGTGTGCCATAGAGCCATTTGCCTTAGGTTGACTCCTAACAGTATACCCCAGCAAGCGGGTTGGAGGACATGAAACTATACCCAATGCCTTGCCAAAGACCATTACATCTGTAATCAATAAAGTTGTGGCCTGAGGTGACCCAATAACCAAGTTGTCCTACGTATTGCTTGGGAGACGGTCATGGGTGAGGGAGATTTTTTGGCCTACAACTTCCATGATCCCTAGCTAGCAGGACCAGTGGTTAGAGATGCTGGGAATTGTAGTCTCAAAACATCTGGAGGGCCGAGGTTGAGGAAGCCTGCTCTGTAACAATTTGGCAGGAATCCAAATTCTTATGCATGATTCTGCCACATCTAGCTGAGCCCTCGGTTTCGGTGTGAGCAGAATCTAGAAACAGGAACATTCAATTAATGTTTATAATGCTTGAGGGGAAAGACATTTAATTCTTTGCAGCAATAACTAAAGTGATCCTTAAAATGCTATAAATGTGCCGTGAAAGGGGGAAAGCTTCTGGCTTCATTCGCAAAAACAAACCATGGCTTCAGTTCATGGTTTGTTTGGGATGAAGGAAGCTGCTAGCCCTGGTTCAGATGCACAGCAGGAGCAAGAGAGGAGCAAATCCACTGCAATCTTTGCTCTGTGCACCAGCATGCTTTCTCGTTCATGCTTAGCATTACAAACAGATCAGGCCTCCATTTGAGAACAGACCCTTATTGCATGACAAGGCCCCAAAGCCATCCCCAGGAGAATAAAGACACAAGGACACAGAATTTTAGGTTAAATGTTAATGGGAAAAATTTAGGCCACAACTTTATTGGTTACAGAATGTGAGCAGTATTGGCTTAGGCATTGGCACCAATAGACTATATCTGACTCCTACTCGCTTTGCACGAAGTCTGGTAAGGGAAAACCTGCAGTAGGGGGAGCCCCACTGATGTGGATCGACCCAAGCATCCCCTGGGTTCCCGTCGGGGTCGTGTCATGGCCCTAGCCCCTCCCCAGGCTTCAGACAAGATCCACACCCCCAGATTCCTTTAATGGAATACCCTTAAGCATGGAGGGGCAGGTGATGACTGCAGCTCCCCTCCCTCACACATTGCTATTCTAATGCCTAACCACCAAACGTTACAAAGTTGTTATGATTGCTATGAGGTTGGCAAAAACCAAGTGGCTGGTGCCAATTTGCCAAGTGGGAAAAGTCCTACCAGGCCCCTTGACAGCGACCAACCAAAATCATAGCAAGGCCAATGATGCAACCTGGAAAAAGGGTGGGAGGGCAGGAGACCCGCAACACGAGGCTGAAAGAGGAAGCCTCAGAGTCGCACCATGGTTTAAATCTTCCCCGGCCATGCCCCCCAAGCGACTTGATGGGTCGCCTGGCAACTTGACGTGGCTGGTCTCTCCCTCAGAGTGCTGTCTCGCCCGGGCACTGAGGGGAGTATTATAGGAAACAAAATATGAGCAAACATATTATCTCTCTCCCTTCATCCCTCCCTCCCTCACTGAACTGAATAACGTTGCCATTCATATCAGCATGTGAAAATTTGAGCCATTTGTACATTCATCTTATGCATACTTACTCGGATGAACACCTACAGGACTTCTGTGGATTGGATCGCAGTTTGTGTTAGCTATTGTATTTTGCCTTAAACATTATGTGAATTCCAAAGATTATACAAGAATCAAATAGAGATAAGAAAAGTTTGTGTTGTTGTTGTTTGCTTCACTCATATTTTTTATTCTCTAGTTTGTCTCTAGAAGGCCACTTTAACCTGACTCTTTAACCCAAGACTCCTGAGCTTGGCCTGTTTGTAATCTAATTGGCATGGTCTGCAATCCATCTTGCCGTTGTTTGGCCTAAAGATGCGCGGACAGTTCTTGGCAGACAGGGCATAAACAACATACAATTTCAACCGTGTTTCTATTATTTTTGAAGAAAAGAAAAACCTATACCTATACTTACTGTACTCATAATGACTTAAAGATTCAATATGATACAATATTTAGTTGTTCTTTGTTTGTCTCATCATTTATAAAATGTTGATTTGACTTCAATTTGAAACAAATTCTGCTTAGATTGAAATGTCCCATTTTCACACCCTCCAACATTTCTGCGATGAAAATAGGGACATCCCATCACATAATGATAATTTTACTATTTATACCCCCTGCATCTTATTGGTTTGTCCCAGCACCCTGGGCAGCTTCCAACATATATAAAAACATAATAAAACGTTAAACATTAACAAAAACTTCCCTATACAGGATTGCCTTCATGTGGCTCAGGGGCTGGATAACTCCATACCCTCCAACATTTCTCCAATGAAAATAGGGACATCCTAAGGAAAACGGGACATTCCAGGATCAAATCATAAACCGGGACAGCCTTTCTAAATCAGGGACGTCCCTGGAAAACAGGGACACTTGGAGGGTCTGCATTTTGAAGCCCTAGCAGAATCTTAGCAATCTCAAAGTGACTGAGGATGGACACCTTTGAGGTGATATCGGAGGGGGAGCTGTAGTCCACCGGAGGTCAGATACATGACCAGTGTTTCCTTTGTTTAATAGAGTCATTCCCCATCTCCCTTGTTGCCTGTCAACTCTTAGCTACAGGATCAGATGAAAAAAATAGAGAGTTGAAGGTATATCTTGTTGAAGATGCCATTACAGGTTAGCCCAGGTTGTAAACCATCAAATGAAACACATCATACCAACAGCAGACACTCAGTAAACTTTCCAGTTTTGCCACCTGTCTTAGAGAGCAAAACCCAGCAGGCTGCTTCACATTTGCTGCCTCAGTGGTGATGCCTTGTGGGCCAAGCATTGAACAGGCATGTTTTAATGTGTGGTAGAGTGGATGTGCAAGGAACACTACTGTAACCATTTGTGGCTGGAGGCAAAGGCAGAACCTAGGGTCACTCTCAAATTCATCTTGTTCCATTTGTACAAACAGTGGCCCTGTTTGGCAAAGTGCAAATACCTCCCTTGACCTAGAGAGCCATTTCAGAATACTGACCTTGATTCCTTGGCATCGCTTAACATATTCCCTGGCCCAACATCAGTCTCCGTGGTAGCATTAACTGACAATTCAATTCATCTAGATTCAATTTGGTAGTTCAATCATGTAATCTGATCGCTTGGCGGTCTCTCTCGCGCTCTCTTAGTAAGAGGCCTGTTCAAAGTATTTTTATAAAGTTCACCAAATCTGCCAGCCGGGCAATATGAAATAGCAAAACTCAACAAGCGTGAACTCTGCTGCAAATATTCAGTGCAGTTCTAATTAGACTCTTTTCTTCTTCCGCTCTTCATATTTAACCTTTTCACAGGTCAGTGCAAAGTATTTGTTTATCTGCTGTTCATTGCATGAGAAGCCTTGCTGGGAAAGAAAAAGAGGCCAGGGATCCTCATAGGTATACAGAATTTCTTATTTTGATTGACAGAGTTTCAATAAAGGATTTATAATTAGTTCCCTGGTTCCTTGTTATGGCTGGTCTCCCTCATATCCACAAACAGGTAATTCTAACCGTGCTCAGCTTTAATGTGAATAAATAATCCAAGAGGAGAGGATTATGTACACCTTCTACATATTTTTCTCAGTAGGATTTACTGGGGAAAAGTATAAAGCATATCATTTCTCATAATAAAGCAATTAAGATTGCAGGCCCAAGCGCAGTGAGCCTTCCATTGCTGGGGGCCAGCAGGGGCAATGAGAGAAACAATAAACACAGGACAATGTCTTGGGATTAAACAGGCCACAACTTTATGGATTGCATATGTCAATAGGCTTTGACATAGGCATTTGGTGTGTATCCTGAATCATCCAGCTCATCTGCTGGTTGCTTGTTTGACAGGCATGATCTTGGGTTAAGGATTGTCTTATTTTGTACAGCAAATCAGGGCAACCCAGCAAGTTCTGGAGAGTGCTATGGCCCATTTACCCCCATCTGGGCACCCAGACAAAAGCATCTACCCTGGACTCCTTGAACGCGGTTCTCTAATTCCTTGGAAGGGGATGGACACACACTCCCCTCACAGTCCAACCCAATTCCTGAGACCTTTGACCTTCTCCCAAGCCACATCTTCTAGTACTCGGTCACTTTAGAAGCCTCTTTGGGAGTGTCCTCGCTCCTTGAGATCCTGCTGCAGTTTGGGGACTTAAGAACTGGAGCACAGTCAAGAATGACCCCAGACATTTTGATGCTTGAAGCACATCATCAAATGACTACTCTCCCACTCACTTTCAGCCAAGGTGGACATTGCCCAAGACCAGCCACATTATTTTCTCACTGAAGCAGAAAACTGAAGAATTTTCTTACTTCCCTTTCCCTTAATACAGCCTTTTCCGACCTTGTGCCCTCCAGATGCTTTTTAACTGCAACTCCCATCATCCTTGGCTTGGCTGATGGCAGTTGTAGTCCAAAAACTGAAGGGCACCAGGTTAGGGGAAGTTGCTGTAAGACCTACATATCTGTAGATAATATAGCATTATCAAGAAAAGCATATAGGGAGCCATAATTCTTTAGATTTCTCTCTCTGTGTAAAACCTTTTTCAAAGTGAATGCAGTAGTATCACCACCCTAGGCAGTGTCACTCTACTGCCTTCCCAAGAGTGGCTTTGCTACTGCTTAATAGGATGGAGCAAGGCAGGATTGGGGGAGAGAGAGATAGATAGATTGGCACTGCACACGCATACTAGCCCTCTGTCGATGCAGGATGTCCACTGCTATGGCCATACAGCCTTTGCTTGTAAATCTCTTTATAATGTGCACCAGATCTCCCCATCCTGCTGCCCAACAGATGTTTTGGTCCACAACACCCAACATTCCTGGGATGGTCATTTGTCCTTCTGGCTTGGGCTGATGGGGACTGTAGTCCAAAGACTGAAGAAGGCTGAAGTATGCATATGTCATGGGGCTGACAGGAGGAGCAGGTCATTTACAGGTGAGAGAGAGAGAGAGAGAGAGAGAGAGAGAGAGAGAGAGAGGTGAGGTTAACTTGCAGTCAGTTTCTTTATCAAGGAAAGGAAAAAATGCAAGGAAGCTCATAAAGGCAAACTCCCCCATTGAAGAAGTTGCTTGAACTGGTGTGAAGCTCCTCCTTCAGCCTCTAGCCTTCTGAGCTGGGGTCCTCCCCTGTAGTCTTCTGTGACCGCAAGCCCCAGGAACCTCTCTGTGTGCCTGTCTGGCTCATTGCTCAGCAACATGAAACATCCTTCACGTTCTAAGAGTAAGTGGGGCCAGAGAGCTATCAGGATGGATCTGCAGAAGAACTGCAGGTCTGGCTTCCCTCTATCATCTCTGTCAGAGCTTGCATCCAAACTGGAAACCTTCAGTGGAGTAGCAGTTCCACTGCCAGGTCAGACTTGACAGAGAGAAGGAGAGTGGGCAGCAGCTTCTCTGCCCCTCTCCTACCCTGAACTGTGGCGCACAGGAGGGCATATGGGTATGCATGGTCATAAGCTCCGCTGCTTCATCGCCCTGCACTGTGCTGAGCCACTTGCCTGCTTCAGTCTCTTTGTGATCCTTCAGGCTTCCTGCTTCCAGTACCTCCCAGCTTGTCCCCTCCTCTGAGGTGTGGCTGGTGTCCCACCACCAGGATCCAGGATCTAAGCCATCTTCTTCTGCCCCTTCCCTGGGGGGCGCTTAGGTGGATAACAGGGACTGGGCAGAGGAGGAATGGTGGAGACCACCTCCCCAGACTGACCCTTCCAGAGAAGAAGACGACAGTTCAGAATTACAACAGGGGTTTGAGGGAGGTCACAGCTCAGAGGAAGATGAGGGGAGAACTTGGGAAATAATGGGAAAGAAGGAGGAAACAGAGCTGGAGCAGCTGGCTGACACGTTATCACTATAAAGCAGTCTAGACCCACCAT
This sequence comes from Podarcis liolepis, assembly GCF_965112155.1. Classification (NCBI taxonomy): domain Eukaryota; kingdom Metazoa; phylum Chordata; class Lepidosauria; order Squamata; family Lacertidae; genus Podarcis; species Podarcis liolepis. The sequence continues at coordinate 42,692,483 of NC_139560.1, read as the reverse complement.
CTCCCAGAACTCAGCGAGCCTTAAAAGTAAGAAAGCAAAGAGGTCAAAGACAGATGTCCCTAAGTGGCAACTGTAGGGGTGGTGGTGCTGTTGACGAAGGAGAAAGTGAGAAAGAAGGTAGGCGGAGATTTACTCGGGAGAACATCATTATTCCAAGAGGCCGCATTCCTAAGCCTCTCTCTGTAAATATTGAATAAAAAGCAGATGCTGAGGACTTTTCCTTGTCTTATCCATTCCTGGCAACCTGCCATGGGGGTTGGTTCCTCTGCCACCCTGGCATTGGGTGGCTTCCAGCTCTACCTCTCTTTTAAATCAGAACCAGTGAAGGCGGTGAAGGTCCTGCGTGAGTGTCTGGAGGCGGTTGGAGGATGGATGGTGGCTAACAGATTGAGGTTGAATCCTGACAAGACAGAAGTACTGTTTTGGGGGGACAGGAGGCGGGCAGGTGTGGAGGATTCCCTGGTCCTGAATGGGGTAACTCTGCCCCTGAAGGACCAGGTGCGCAGCCTGGGAGTCATTTTGGACTCACAGCTGTCCATGGAGGCACAGGTCAAATCTGTGTCCAGGGCAGCTGTTTACCAGCTCCATCTGATACGTATGCTGAGACCCTATCTGCCTGCGGACTGTCTCGCCAGAGTGGTGCATGCTCTGGTTATCTCCCGCTTGGACTACTGTAATGCGCTCTACGTGGGGCTACCTTTGAAGGTGACTCAGAAACTACAACTAATCCAGAATGCGGCAGCTAGACTGGTGACTGGGGGCGGCCGCCGAGACCATATAACACCGGTCTTGAAAGACCTACATTGGCTCCCAGTACGTTTCCGAGCACAATTCAAAGTGTTGGTGCTGACCTTTAAAGCCCTAAACTGCCTCGGTCCAGTATACCTGAAGGAGCGTCTCCACCCCCATCATTCTGCCCGGACGCTGAGGTCCAGTGCCGAGGGCCTTCTGGCGGTTCCCTCATTGCGAGAAGCAAAGCTACAGGGAACCAGGCAGAGGGCCTTCTCGGTAGTGGCGCCCGCCCTGTGGAACGCCCTTCCAGCAGATGTCAAAGCGATAAACAACTACCTGACATTCAGAAGACATCTTAAGGCAGCCCTGTTCAGGGAAGTTTTTAACGTGTGATATTTTACTGTATTTCTGGTTTCTATGGAAGCCGCCCAGAGTGGCTGGGGAGGCCCAGCCAGATGGGCGGGGTATAAATAATAAATTATTATTATTATTATTATTATTATTCCTCATCCAGCCAGTCTCTGACACAATAGCTATTTGTGTCAGTGGTAGTAAGTGTTGTTTCTCTGCTTCTGCCAGTTTAGGCAATTGCTTCCTATTGTGCTCATGGCAAGGCTGTCTCAGTCCTTCCTTACACAGAACCATCAACCTTGCAAAACCACAAGGCACTCTGATATTGTACCATTCAAAAGCCATGAAAATCCATAGTCACACTCAAATGGACACAAATACTAGAAATACAAACCCAAATCAAATGTGCATGTTAAAGCTCATAGACAGCCCCTTAACATCTAGACTGGGGGAAGAGGGGGTTGTAGTGCAGGTGACCATACAAATAGTCATCGATGTTAACTTATACCTAAAAGAGAGAGGTGGAAAATGAGATATTGCTATTTTGGGCGGCTGATCCAATCTTCAGCTGATTAGCTTTGCAGTTGGCACAGTCAAAAGGTGAGAGCACATGTGGGAAATCATTTTGCTCTAGGATCAAGTCAGAGAAAAGATACAATTAGAAAGACAAGCATGTGGCAGCCAGGATAATTCAGAGAGTGGAAAGTTAAATGCCTGCTAACAGTTCCCTGACAGGCATTAACAATAAGCATGAATTAAATAATTGCAGATTTGTTATTAAAATTATTCTGCACAAAATGTTTTGTGGCATCCCTGAAGCGTTTTGTGCATATCCATGCCTCCGTCTTTCTCTTCAACATTTTGCCATGATCCGCTTTGAAAGAATTGCATTCTGAATCATACGAGGCAATGCTTTTTTATTTGTCACTTCGTGTTCAATAGGATTACTTCCCGATAAGCATGCTCAGGATTGTCCTCTTAGATATATTTGCGCTTGTTTGTGTAATTCATTCACACAGAGATGTTCTTTCCTGACTCATGCTGATAATCAAGTTATCACTCTAAATTAGGCTTGGAATGGAAGCAGTAATTTGATTAAATGGTACAGCTAAACAACTAAATTGCCATAAAATATCCTCAAAGTATCACCTGTACTGAGATTTGGTGATATTTATTTTAATGTGTTTATTAATCACTGACAATCTAATTTTAAACCTATTAGCAGCCCTAAACATTTGTGAATTTTGAACATCAGATCAATTATGACATAATTTTACTCACAAGGTTTGGTAACGATAACTACATCCACAGATAGTGCCAACTGCACAATCAAATTTCAGATTAATTTGGGGAAAGTGTCACTATGATTCTCCTGACGGTTTATGTTCCATACAATCATTTCAGCATCACAGTGCCTCCCATGTGAACTTTCTCGATGCCAACTCCAGGTTTCGGGGCACTCTTAGGCAAAACATCCTTAATATGTCCCCTTTTCTCAGTGATCCTTCCTTCTCACTGGTGCTGTTGGCATCTGTTGTTGCTTCTCTGCCTCTTCATTGCTCTCACCTGGGCTCCTTTGGAAGGAATTTAAGGTGTTCTCAATTAGCTAAGTACTGCAGACCCTCTGTTCTTCAAAAGCCAAGCCATGGACTCCCTACCTTTGACAATTCTGTTATGTGAATGGTGCCTCAGACCCCCTGGGGTCCACGGCCGCCATTTGGGAACCACTGCGCTAGTATGGGCATTTGGCTGGAGATCTACATTGCAAAATTCAGAGACATGCAAATTTTGGTTGTGTATTGTTTGAGAAAGTTCAATTTAAATGAAAACAGAATCAAATTCCCCTTCCCTAGCTCCTTAAGTTCTACACAAATTAATGAATTAATGGAATTAATGAACCTAAATTAGTCATGTCCACGAATTTTAATGGGTCTATTCTGCACAGAACTAACATTGGATGCAAACCCATATCTCTAACAGAAGATGTGAAATTTAAAATTTTAAGCAATCCCCAGGGTATACAATGGCACCATGGAATAGTGGCTTCCACACCACTGAGAGCTATGTGTAGGAGACCAAGGTCAGTTGACTGCAGGTGGCATGGTCAATTTCCCACAACCTGGTCTTCTTAAATCATGATCTACTGTCTAAACCAGTGATTAGCTGCATTTTTTGATGTTTCTCTTGAAGCAAGTTCACGCACTATATGCTTCTGAAACCAAATTCATTATGTCTGCTTCAGGAATCTCTGCTACCTGCCTGGATATATCCATCCCTGATCCTTCCTGATACTTGGCTCAAATCCTTGTTCTATTCAGGCAGATTGTTAAGATTATACCTTAGCCCTATGAGATGTCCATGTCAATAATTAAAGGCAGAATTCAGCTAATGTCAATGAAGGGTTTCCACGAGCACATTTGAGCTCCCCGCCCCTTTTCTCCCTCCGAACCCCCACATTAGCTGGGGGGGAGTTGGGAGGACCCACAGAACAGTGAGTGGGTTATTGTGTTGCCTTCGTTTTTATTTTCATTATGTGTTTTGTGTTTTTTATATTGTGATTTTATGTTGTGAACTGCCCTGGGATCTGTGGGTATAGGGTGGTATACCAATTTAAATGATGATGATGATGATGATGATGATAATGTTCTGTCTGGCAAGCAGAATAACCTGTGTGGACAGAACAATTGCCATAGTGCTATGCTGAATTGCACCCCAAGACAGCACTCCTAAACACATTTGCCGGGGAGTCAGTCCCATTGAATTCAATGGGGGATTACTTCTGCATATTGCACATAACAAAATATTAGTTGCAATTGGCTCTCAGGCACATTCACTATCCCTCAGTTTTGTTCTATCTGTAGCTTGAACTCTGCTCCTGGTAGCTCATAACTATTTGAAACAGAATCTTGGCAACTATATTCGTCTTGCCATCTTCCAGGGGCAGAGGTTCACAGGTTATGTCAAACTGGTTGTTTCATGTCCAGATCAAATCTGTGTCAACTCATGTTAGATGTTCTATTACACCATTCTTCATCTTTCTGATGAGTTCCGTCTACATTTTTCTTTTTGGATCTGTGTTTTTTTCCTTTTCATGAACAAGAAACACACACTGAGCTTTGAAATCTTTTTTTTCAAAAATATGTACTTTGAATCATGACACTTTTCCTGTCAAAAATGTCTCTCAAAGACATTTTTAATCCAGGATATAGGGTATTGTGTCCTCTCGCAATCCGCCATACATTAGCCAAGTGATACATATTCATGGAGAATTTTCAGTTGGAAAATACCTAGATTCCGTTACTCCTAATCCAAAAAGTGGTAGTAATTAACAGATAAAAGAGGAGGTACAGGAAATGAATATGCAGTGTCATGAAGCCAAAGCTATTCATTGATCACTGTTAACTTGCAGGTTCTTCTTCAGCCAGGAAATTCTGACACCACATTTGTCATTTGTTCTAATTTTAGAATTTTAATTAGCAGATCACCAGACCTTACCTCATTAAATCAGCTTCTGCAAAAACATTATTTCTGGAGATAATAGTTAAAATAATCACCACTCCCACTTTCTAAAACTGCCAAGAAACAGGAGAGTTTTATGACATAGACTAAAAAAAAAAAAATTACTCAGGAAAGTGTGTGTTTGATCTTGTGGCAGCTTCTTATACTTTCTGAACTGTTTCATTGGCATTTCACTCCTTTGAATTCATTCCCTTCACTACATGCATGTTTTAGTGACAACCCCTCCACTTTCCTAATTTATCTTAAAAGTGTCTTTCTAACTGGGTTTGCAAAACTGATTATTAAGATAATGGCTCTGTAGAACATTTTTTCCCTCCTTGATGTTGAATGCTGCTGGCTGAATACTTCTATTGAGAGAGATTTTAAATAGTTTGGGGTTGTTGGATATATATATATATATATATATATGCAGGTTTTGGTGTCCTCGGGTGTCTTCCCGTGTAAAAGTTGGGGTGTCTAGGCGACGTTTCGACGAGGTCTCACTCGTCATCTTCAGGCTGGTGCTTTCGGCTTCTTGTTACTGGAACAGAGCGGGATCTCAGTGTTTGAGTTCCTATAAATACTGTAGAGGGGTGTGGTGTATTGCCTCAAAAGTTCTGGGCAGAGGGGAAGTTCCCAGGCTAGTGTTCTTTTCTTCTTTTGTTCCTTAATTACTTGAGGGATATCTTGAGTGATTACTTGAGTGATATTCTGAGTACCACTTAGGTGGGTCATTGGGTGTGGATTAGTTGCTAAAGCCTTCGTGTCTTGACCTCTTGAATTTGTGAAGAGTTTTTCTGGGAAGATGGCTGTAATTAATTTTGCAGATTCCAAATTGCTCTTTAACATGGAACATCACCACAAGAGAATAATCATGGAAGCCATCGAGATAGAGAAACACCCTCACAACATGAACAAGCGTGACGACACGTCCCGCCTGCCAGACATCTGGAAATTAGCCCTCCCCACAAAAACCGACACCAGACCCAGAGGCACACAGAACGCCACCACCAATCAACCACATCAGACCCAAACCCAGACCCTCTCCACAGATAAATTACAGACACCATCCAGTAACCAAACCATAGTGGCACCTCCGGATGCTGCACCCCCCTGCAATCCCTACACAGATCTGGCTGGCACAGGGCACAAAACCACAGCTCGCCCCTATACACGAAGCCAAGCCAAAGCACAACTAAGTGCAGTACAGCCATCTTCCCAGAAAAACTCTTCACAAATTCAAGAGGTCAAGACACGAAGGCTTTAGCAACTAATCCACACCCAATGACCCACCTAAGTGGTACTCAGAATATCACTCAAGTAATCACTCAAGATATCCCTCAAGTAATTAAGGAACAAAAGAAGAAAAGAACACTAGCCTGGGAACTTCCCCTCTGCCCAGAACTTTTGAGGCAATACACCACACCCCTCTACAGTATTTATAGGAACTCAAACACTGAGATCCCGCTCTGTTCCAGTAACAAGAAGCCGAAAGCACCAGCCTGAAGATGACGAGTGAGACCTCGTCGAAACGTCGCCTAGACACCCCAACTTTTACACGGGAAGACACCCGAGGACACCAAAACCTGCATTCCTGTACCCGTGAAAATCTACGAAAACATATATATATATATATATATATATATATATATATATATATATACACACAAAACTTCAGATAGGTAAGGCTTTCAAAATCATCACATTTATGATGCCCAAAATATATTGCATTAAGAAATTAATTGTAAGACCCCCATCGACAAGGCAATGGAGCAAATATAGAGCAGATGTTCTTTGCAGATTTGAAGTACTTGGTTTACTGCTCACATCACTGAAAGGGATATTCTAGCACACATGATGTATGAGAATAGCTACGGCATCATATTGTTCTGAGGCTGGATAATTATCCCCATAATATATCTGCTGAATTTTCCACACATTCTCCTGAAGATTTAGAAGGATTCCTATTTGCGGACTACATGGTTAAATCATTGTAATGTGATTCTGCGGTAACAATGAAAGCGAGGGCTGCCCCAATTATATCTGCACACTGGTAAGAGAATGAGATGGCTGAACAATATTTGCCCCTATGACTGCTGTTGTCTTCAATTATAATTGCCATCAAGCAAGAGGATTGATTGGGCTCTTCAAGCAGAAGGAGTTTGCATCATGAGTCATGCAGAGAATCTAAATAATTTACATTAGAGCCTTTAACACATTTCAAATGCTGTCATCACTGCCTGGTGAAACAGTTCAAGCCTCTGCGAGTCTCGCCTTTATTATCAGCCCTAATTTTGCACTTGATGGTGTGCCAAAAGTTCGAGGCAAAATCTAAGAAGGTCAAAGACCTGACATGGAAACCACTTTCTGAAAAGGTCAGCTAATTATTTTTGGATTTAATGATATGTATTGCTAGGCAATGGTATGTACCTGAATGCATGTGATATAATTAAGCACTAATACTGGCTTTGTAATGAAAACAATCCATTTGCAAATGTGAGGTTTAATTTTAATCTTCAGTGACATCTTCGATTTAGGGGGGAAGGATGCAGAGTGAGAGAGGGTGCAGGACTATCCTGATGAAGGCTCATCAACTCATCATTAGGCAGCACAAGGGTTGACAATATGAATTGGATGGGGGATATCAGTTGTTGTAATTGGATTGAAGTGTTTTAATGAAGATAATCATATAACAATTGGATGGAACTCACAATGCCATTCTTCTGATCCATCAGTATAATGTGAAAATGGCCATTTTGGTGATGGCAATGAGTTTACCCCTTAATAATGGACGTCCTTTTCAACAATTCCCTTGAATTATCAGAATATTGCTATGATTCTTGTCCCACTGCTGCTGCACACCTGTCTATCCAGATTCTCTCAGCAATGTCAGTGTTAGTCCGGAGGGTACAGGAAGAGATCTCCAGTCGCTCCGGTATCCTATGCAATAGCCACTTGGCAGTTCAATAAAATAGATCTTATTTTATTTTTGTAAAACAACAATCAGCAGAGGATCTTAGCACAGAATAGGGATAGATAAACTGTTATTTGCTGAGGGCTGCATTCCCTTGGGGACAATCTGTCAGGGGGTGCATGCTGGTGGGAAGTGGGGCTAGAGCAAGATTTATTAGCTGAGGCAAACACAAAGGCCTTACCTGAGCACCTAAAACTTAACAAGGGAGGTGCTCAGGCTATCATCAGAGCCAGAACAGAGCCCACTCTTCCCTGGAAACTGAGCCAAGTGGCCTCTTTACCTGTTTTTTCCTTACCTGGGTGTTTTGCTGTACAACTACAGCAAATGAACAAGCCATACTTTTAATGTCCCTGTGTAACACTCGAGCAGAAGGGTGGCTTGCATCAGGATATTTGTTGTCCTTTGGAAACCAGTTTGAGACAGTCATGGTCTGCACATATTGAAAAGCAGGTTGTGGTATGTGGCCCACAAGCTTGGTGTTTGGTCACTCACAGAGTTCTGCTAAACATCTGTGACCATAAATTCTCAGGTCAGCATGAAACTTCTGAAACCCTCTCCTTCTACCTCACTCTCTTCAGGGCAAATAATCCTTAGTGTTTCATTTCTGTCCTCCTGCTCTTGTGTCATCTGCACTCAAGCTTTCCTCATGGTGCACCTAGGTATCTAGATCTCTAGCACCACTCCCCAGTAGTAGTAGTAGTAGTAGTAGTAGTAGTAGTAGTAGTAATTTATTATTTCTACCCCACCCATCGGGTTGGGTTTCCCCAGCTACTCTGGGCGGCTTTCAACAGAGCATTAAAAACAGAATAAAACTTTAAACATTATAAACTTCCCTAAATAGGGCTGTCTTCAGATGTCTTCTAAAAGTCAGATAGTTGTTTATTTCCTTGACATCTGATCGAAGGGCATTCCACAGGGCGTGTGCCACTACCGAGAAGGCCCTCTGCCTGGTTCCCTGTAGCCTCACTTCTTGCAGTGAGGGAACTGCCAGAAGGCCCTCGGCGCTGGACCTCAGTGTCCGGGCTAAACGATGGGGGTGGGGATGCTCCTTCAGGTATACTGGGCCAAGGCCATTTAGGGCTTTAAAGGTCAGCACTAGCACTTTGAATTGTGCTTTCTATGGCAACTGTTAATACTCCTCATCTCCATCTATCTCTCCCTCTATTCTAGAAACCAGTTAAGTATAAGTTGTTGATCTAGGTAATGTGGGATGGGTAGCCAGCATATATTTCATTTGCTGCTCCACCTCAGGCACCGTACTGGCTTGGGCCAGCTCTGGTGAGAAGGCTAGACCAGCTTGAAGCTTCTTGAACTGAGACCAATGTTTTGATAAAGGTCAAATGCATCATGGAAGAACTGTTACTGCAGCTCTATCAAGAACAGGGCACAGAGTATCTACTAATGCTGTGCTGAAATTTTATCCCATTTCTCCACCCCACCCCTAAAACCCATTCAAAACCACTACCACCCTTAGCCAGTGGCCACCATGCAATGAAAGCTTGAAAGCCCACTCTCACAAAAATTCTTAAGGAATTCTAAAACGCACTGAGAATAAGGCAGAAAATGAAAGCCTCTTTTTCAAAGAAAGTACAACTTTTGACACATTGGAGGACGAGTTTTGGTACAGCACTACTACTCCCTTCCATCTTTACATGTCTTCAGGAAGAAGAAGAAGAAGAAGAAGAAGAAGAAGAAGAAGAAGAAGAAGAAGAAGAAGAAGAATTTTATTATTTATACCCTGCCCATTTGGCTGGGTTTCCCCAGCCACTCTGGGCAGTTTACAGCACATAAAAATTTCCCAATACAGGATTGTCTTCAGATGTCTTCTAAAAGTCAGATAGTTGTTTATTTCCTTGACGTCTGATGGGAGGGCGTTTCACAGGGCGGGTGCCACTACCGAGAAGGCCCCCTGCCTTCATCTCTTCCTCTTCCTCTCTCTTTTCTCTTTCTCTCTTTGGGGTTTAAATCTGTGCTACTATTTTAGGCCCAAATGCATTAAACCACTGCTTCTATTTTAGACACAAACTCTCACAAGTAAATGTCCCCAGTCCTTGCTTTTGTAGGAACCCGGGGAATCATGGGACTAAAACAGATTACAAGTGCTAACTTTCCCCAAATCCTGCACTTGCTGCCCTCTAATACATTTTGACTGATGTTCATGTTGTCTCATAGGGATGACTGTTTAGTGGCTGGTTATAGAATCTCAGCTACACAGCCTTGACTAATGCATTTACTTCTGGACTCTCAGAGTGCAGCAGGTGGCACATATGTTTACATCCCAAGTTATTAAGGACTGCTTGATTTCCCCTTCAAAAAGAACACCATACTGATTGTCCTAAAGATGTTCAAGGGGAAAAAAACCTAAGGCCCATTTCTCCTTCTCTAGAAATAGGCATTGATGTATATTATTGTTGTTAGCATCTGCCAAGGAACTTCAAAGTTCCTTATATTAGAAATTGATGTATTTCCATTAACTTTAATAGGGTAGTAAGGGAAAGATGAGAAGGCAGTAACAAAAATGAGCAAGGAAATGTTTTCCTTTTGATGAGAAAAATATATTATGTAGAAGCAATCTATTGCTCAGAATATTTTCATGCATTTGTAAATAGTTTCTGAAAAACCTGAATGTACATAAACACACCCTAGTAATGACAACAACAATCCCAGCCTGAAACTAAGAGATTATATATATAGCCATTCCCTTAAAATACCAACCTTTGATGATATTATTATTACTACATCAACTTTTACCTATGTGGTAGTACAATGTACAAACATACCATTAAAACACCATAAAAAGAGTCAGACATCATTCTGAATCTAAATGTTCTGGCTTAATTGGTTTATAGATCTGATGTCTATCTGCCACATTCTGAAGTCATCTTTGTAGTATAATCTCAAAGTTTGTTGAGATAAGACTTGAAGGTACTGGGAAAGTCCGTACACGTAGGAAACTCTCTGCATTTCACTGAATTGACCTAGTTTGATCAGAGTGTGGAAAATTGACCATTTCCCCCCACATACTAACATTTTCCATGTACTTCTGTGCATATGTTTAAGACATATACACAGTATTGGTGTTATACTATACTTTTCCCAGAATACCTGCTCACAGTGCAAAGATCACAGCCCAGGAATATTAGCAAAGACTCACTGGATACCTCATTCTAGGCATTTATTGTTGGAGCAGCAACTGTACAGGAAAGGGAAGTTGCAGAAATTATTTCAGCCTTCCTTATGTAATTAGAGAAGCTTTTATTAATTCTTGTTGAGGAACTTCCTGGATGAATAAAACCCTCAGAGATAAACAAAAAGAGTGAAAAGGGGGAAAGCAAGAGATATTTTAAAATGTAATGGCATCATTCCCTTAAGATAGATTTCTTTAAAATATATAAAATCAAGTTATCTTGGTTATTCCTATAGAAGATGGACTGGATCCAGACTTCTGGTGAGCAGAATTCCAATCACAGGACAACAGAATATGGAATTATGTGAAGATCTTTGGGCTAGCACAGTAATAGAATGTTGTGCTCTCGTATCAGAGATGGAGTTAAATGTTCCTACCATCACTATAAGCAGTTGCTGGGAGTTGACCCCTGTCTTTTGTTCCAATAGCAAGCATTGACCTGAGAGGAAAGCTGCACTTCTTGTGGGACATAGACTTGCAGCCAGGTGTCCTCCAGTCATTTGTGGAGCATCCTATGAGATAACGCTTGCTGTGGGGCAATTAGGGATGCCAGGGAATTCCAACAGAAACAGGAGCAGAAACAGCCAAAGTTCACATACAGTGCTCATCCCATGTCCAGAATGGAAATTAATCCAGCAAATACAATTGTCATTTGCTCTTGTTACTGTTTTCAGCCTGAAAATGGCACATAATGATAGGTCATTGATGGCTCCCCGCCCAAAATTTGCATTATGTATCATTTGCATTGAAATGAATGGTGTGGAATAATGTAATGCTAATGTAAATTATGTTGTTAATTATGTAAAAAATTCACCATAGCAGAGAATGAGGTGAACAATGTAGTCTTTGTCAGAAGCTGAATTGTAGCAGAACGGAAACAGTGCTGCAGGTGGCAAATACAGGGCAGAATGGAAATTATGCCACTTTACATCCAGAATGGAAATTATGCCACCTTACATCCCTAGATGCCATGTTGTCTAACCTCCCAGCAAACAAATCAATAAATAGCTCATCTGGGAGCACACTCAGTGCTGAATCTTCTGCAGGAAGATGTATATGTTTTTATATACATCTGGAAAACACACCTCTCCTTGCAAGGGAAAACGTGGAGCCTCGACTTTTAATATTCTAAGCAAAGAAGGGAGAAAAGGAAATGCAAATCAGTTGCACCCCTCTCCTAGTTGTTTAGAACTCCCAAGGCCTCTCCCCCATTTCAGCTGCAAAAAAATCAAATCACAACTCTCCACTCTTCGGCACCAGTTGATCTAGAGTTTGGGCTTCCTAGCATTTCTGAAGAGATGGCTTATATCCTGAAGCTCTTTTTATAACAGCTTTCTTTCCCAATTCTCCTGGGAAAATAGGCTGAACTTGAGGCATTGTTAAGCCAGGGACTGTGGAACTGGAATCATGCTAATTAATACTGGCCTAGCTCTCTGCATAAATCATTTTTTTTATGTATAGGGACTGGAGGAAAAACAAGAAATAAAAAATGCACTGCTGCAGAGACAATGGGAATCAGGATCTGCTTTTTGCTAAATGGGTGCATCTCATCTTTGAAATTAACATATAGATGAGCAAGGAAAAGAAACATGCAAGGAAAAGAAGCATCAGGTGCTTTATTCCTGATATGTCAATATTGTACTGGTTGACAGCAACATACAGGATTCAGAAAAGCTATTTTTTGCAAAGTTTTGGAGGAGGCTTTAAAAAGAATCACGCCTGATACTTTCCCCATGCACGGTTGAAAGCAACAGTGGATTTGTGTGGCAACAGATCCTTTCATCATAGCATCTACTACACTGAAGTTTCCTTTGAGTACACATTCTTATGGCCTGGGCTCCAGTCGCACAAAGTGAAGGAGCAGCCTCAAAAGAACAATAAGCTAGCAGAAACCAAATAGTAATAACAAAAAAGAAAGAAAGAAAACAATAAAGGACAGGGGTTGGATGTATTGAGCCGATTTCTCTGAGGTGGTTCCAGATCTTCGCTCTTGTTAAGAATGATTTTCTGTTGTGCTCGAACAGCCTGACACCACAAGCTGCTTCAGAGAGCATTAAAGCTTCCCCTTTACCCATGTTTGATTTATCAAGCCTAAGTGCGGAGCCAAAATGTTACATCTGCAGGAAGATGCCATGAGCCAATATAATTAGGAATATTAACACAGCAAGGAGAAGTTAGGGTTCACTTCCAAAAAAGAAAAAAGAAAAGTATCATCTACAGGGATTTTTAACATTGCTATAGAAACCAACAATGGAAGCTCCAATATGTTTTTGTCCCTAGAGTTATCATTCCTTTTGAGCTGGCATTTTTTGAGAGTTTATTTTATTTTTTGGCGTTGGGCACTTTTTCACTCAAGCAAAGGTTTAATTTAACAATATCCTTAAAACACAAAAGAAGAAAATGAGTGAGCTTTTTTAAACCATTTGCTTTCAACCTATTGTCAGCAAAGGCATTAAATAAGCAGGGAAACAAAAAGTTGCTTTATTTTTATTTACTCTTAATAGAAACTCAGGAAGGACTGCTTATCTTTCCCCACTGAGCAGCGATTGTGGACAAGTGCGGGCCATAGCGGAGCCAGGAGCAGTCTGCCAGTTTCCCGCATGGCTGGGGATGACAACATTTCCTCCTCCGCCAACTGCTGGGGCTCACTCGCAATTCTGCCCAATCATGGGCAAGCTGGGAGGGGTGGTGACCTCAGATCAAACTGGAGGAAAGACTTCTTCCCTCTGGTTCGCTCCCTGGCTATAAAAACAGGCTGTGCCCTGGTCGGGGTTCAATCGGTGCCTGGGCATTTGTGTACCAGTGCTTGCTGGTTAACATCTCATTTTCAGCCAGTTGTGTTTTTTTCCCAGGCCTTGATAACAGCACAGCAGACATCACTTCTTAGCAGGATCACTTCTGAGCTCTGGCACCTTGCGCCAGAGCCCTTTCTCAATGTCCTGTGGGCACTTGGAGACACACCATGATGCAGGGAATATTACAGTCCATTGTGCCTTCTGCATTCCGAACATACTCCAGGACATGGTCTTCTTTCGAAGCCTCTAGTTCTCGGGTCGCAACCCCCTTCCACCCAGGATGAAGATGTTCTCAAGCATCCTCTTATTGCTGCTCTCCACACCTCTTTCAGGAGAAAGGCCTGAGATGATGAATGCAAGCTCTGGGTTAGGTAGAGGATGGGTGTCCACCTGTCATCTATGCTTTTGTTGAGATTCCTGCAGTGCAGGGGGCAGGACCAGGTCACCCCCATGGTGTGTACCAACTCTACAATTATATGATAAGTTGGGAGAGGTATTCCACTATGACCCTGGGGTTCAGAGTCAGGCTGTGTGGGTTGCTCTGAGATTCCCATTCTTGTGCTACTTCATTTTTAATACAGCCTATTGTTTAAACAGCTTTTCTGCATATTGAAGAGCAGACTCGATAACAGTTTCTTACCTTTCAACAAACTCCTATCAGATCACTGTTGTCATTTTAATTTGTTCCCCCCGCCCTGACAAAGCCACAGACACTGCAAGCATTAACCAGTGTTGCTAAAAGGGACTCTTATATTTATAAGTTAGTATTTTAATTTTTAAAAGATTACACTTACAACTGCTACTTTGTTTAAAAGTAGCAATTATAAGGTGTCTATTATAAATAACAACAGATGGTCTCAGCATGGATGCAAGAGTGAATTAATTCCTGAGGCGCCGCTGCCATTCATAAACCGCTCATGTTTTATGGCTGCATCTGAGCTTCAGAGTGAAATACTGCCTCACTTTTACTCTAGGGCTATCTATTACACTCCATGTTATTCAAATGAATTCCATGGTTTATCATCTTGCTTTCATTTTGAATATTTCTTCCGCTACCAACACACACACTGTTAATACACAGTGTTTATCAACAAAGACTTCTCATGAAGTGGTCCTCACTACTTGTCTTCCAGCCAATTTAAATTCTGTCCAGGCTTCGAAATTTCATTTGAAAAATTAATTAATTCCAATACCAGTTCACCCCTTCCAAAAACCAACTACATCCATTCCAGTTAAATTCAAAATTCATTCATTTGGTCCTCTGCATTTTTTCACTCCAACCTGCAGAATTTTACAAGCTGGTCTGCTAAAGTATAACATATACTTAAGAAGACAGGAAAACATGAAGGTACATACACACAGTATACCATGAACCATTTTATTTGTTTTTCCCAACCATTATGATATTTCAGCTTAAACAGAAACATCACTTTTTAGATATTTAAAAAATGGTAAGTGCAATGTCAAAAATCAAACACAGAGTTAAGTGTGGTGAAATCCCTGCATGTAAAAATTGAATTGAATTACAATTTAAATTGGAGTGAATTAAGTTTGATCACAAAAGGAACTTGATTCACATTTGGTTCACTTGGAGATTACAGTTACTACTTTCAGGTGTGATTCAGAGATTGTTCTAATTAATTCTGTTAATTAGTTAATATAAATCAATCATTCCAAGGATTGCTTCAAATCTCATTTGCAAACTTTGATGGCTTTCGAGCAACTCTTTGTCTTGTAACACTTAAAACGGTCCAGATTGGTAGCCATCAATACATTTTGTGGTGGCAAATTCCACACACTATGCGCTGTGTGAAGCTGTACTTCCTTTTGCCTGCCTGGAATCTCCCACCATTCAGCTTCATTGAATGATCCTAGATTCCAGTATTATGAGGCAGGGAGAATAATCTTTCTGTCTACGCAGAATTTTATACACTACTATCATCTCTCCCTGTTACTTGTCTCTTTTTCCTCCCTAAACTAAAAATCCCCAGACATTGCAACATTTCCTCTTAGGGGAGTTCTGACCTAGCCACCCAATGGAGCTTGCTTTGCCAATTAGCTGCTCAAAATTTATTACTGGGAATAGTCCCGTTACATAAAACTGTGACCAGGAGCATAAATAGGCCCTACTTGCCTCATCCAGCATCGCAAATGTGACTCCAGTCACTGCCATTCCGCTTGCTGTTGCTGGCACACATTTTTTTAGTATCCGAGTGCTGCATAGTTCAAGATAGTTCATGCTATTTTTAAGCACTCCACGTAGACAGTTCACCCGTTCCCCGCCAGAAATCTTGATTCTGTGGTCATCCACTTTGGGGTAATCACGCTGAGAGTCTCTGTAACTTATTTG
The DNA here is from genome assembly GCF_965112155.1 of Podarcis liolepis. Lineage (NCBI taxonomy): Eukaryota > Metazoa > Chordata > Lepidosauria > Squamata > Lacertidae > Podarcis > Podarcis liolepis. The sequence goes on along the minus strand of NC_139560.1, from coordinate 42,676,596 downwards.
GAGAGTTCTTAAACAGATTTGTTTCCCTGCTAACAGACTCTTCCCAAGAGCAAAGGTCAGGAACTTTGTGGAATTGCATCATTCCTCAGCAAACGTACAAGGCAGCAAAATGGCTGTCTCTGCGCAGTGTTAATTCTGCGGCTGGCTGTGAATTGCTGCCCTAAAATAATGTACTAAAAGTTCATTCCTGTTCCATCTTATGAATGTGTTATTGTCACAGCATGTAATTACAATCATTCACAGTGTGAACATGAGGTCTGAATAGTAAATTGTCCTGAAAACAGACTTCTCTTGTGAATTTATGAATTTGCAAGCCTACCTCTCATAATGATTAATATTGTATCACCATTTAACTCTCAGGTCATTCAGCAGTGCAGCCACCATATCTCCAAAGCCAAGGAAGTGAAAAGCACTTAATGTACAACTGAAAATAAGATCTTCTGACAATCTAATTAATAGATATTATCCCTTTGTGGAATGAAGATGCAGACAAATATAAAGCGTGAATTGCCATCAAATTTGCCTTCCAACACTGATAAGAGCTGATCTGGCAAACCTACTCCAACAAGGAGATCATGCCTTTGCATTGCTAATGTACCCTATTTACCCCAGACACATTGGTTTTATATAACTGGAGAACCAAAGAGCATAAATACTGCATGGGTAGAGGCCCATGTTTCTCAGTGACTTGCAGTCCAATCCTATGCACATTTACACAGCAGTATATCTAACACTGTCTTGCAGGACATCTCTCAAAGAAGAAAAGGCTAAGGAGGAAACCCTACACAAATCTGGAGCGGAGTCCTTTAGGTGGTTGAATGGTGTCTTGTACACCATCTTCCAGCAACTTCTGCAACCAATCTAGTGCCAAATGTATTGCTCTACTTACCTTTGGACAACATCAGCAAGGCTGAGAGCAGAGTCTTGTAGTCTGGGCAGCCCAGGACTAAGATTCACACTGCCCAGGCTTGAGCTCCACGGAAGTCATTTTGGTGCTGCTAACACAGCAAAAACAATGGTGGAGGCAGCAGTTACAAGTTACCGGTCTCTGCAGCCACAGCAGGGGCTGTGATTCTCTTTTTTTTTTATAAGATGTTTATTAAAATTTTCAAAATATTACAAAATAAAAATAGAAAAAAGAAAAATACAAAATAAAAATAATTAAAAACAACTCAATCTTTCCATTACTTATTTTTCATTAGCTTGTTTCCCGGACCTCCTCACGCCTCCCTTTTTTGTATTCCAATTCAGTTTGTTGGTTCAGCAAATCCTTCCCCTCTTTGTTTATCCTAATCTTTAATCTTAAAATATTGTAACATTAAATCTTTACCTATTTGTAATCCATTTTTCATATTCCGTTATAGTATTGCAGCTAAAAACCACTTAGTTTCTATCCAACATCATTCTAACATTCATTAATTTTACAATATTTCTGTAAATAGTCTTTAAATTTCTTCCAATCTCCTTCCACCGACTCTTCTCCCTGGTCTCGGATTCTGCCAGTCATTTCCGCCAGTTCCATATAGTCAATCACCGGGGCTGTGATTCTCCAGCGGTTTGACTTCACCTCCTGAGGCACACTTCATTGTCTCTGTCTAAAATCAAAGGGCTATCTCAGAGGTGAGTGTGCATAGGATTGCAACCTTGGAGTTGCACTGGATGACTTCAGCCTTCCCCAGGTAGCAAAGAGGTTCAATCACCTACCAGCAAATTTTGGATGTGTGTGCAATTAGCACTGATGTGGCAGTCTTGCTCAACAAACCTTGCCACTCTTACCACTGAGCTGTTCCCCCATATAGGACAAATAGCTTAGGCAGCCTTTACTCTCTCCAAGTTGGACAATACTGATTGCAAATATTCTGCAATGTCATGTATTCTAGGAACACTTTTCCAGCCCCGCATCCCATGACCTATTTTTCTTGGATGTAAAGACACAGTGAGACCTTAATTAGACAAAAGCATCAATCCACGTGTATTTAATTGTGAGTTGGCTTGAACATTTTGCAGTCATACGTCGATTATTTCATAGTAATAATTTGCAAATTGCACAGCACAATATCTCCAAAAGGAGATATTTTATAATGAAGTATGAAATATTAATTGCTGTTTGTGGAAAACAGGCTTGCAACGCAAGATGTATTCCACAGAAATCTATGACGACCATGGAAAAAGAACAGCCTTGATTATGAATATTTTTTTTAAAGTTCTGAAGTCTTATTTAGATATGAAAAGCAAAATATCAGTTGAATAAGTCCTGTCTGAAAGCTAAACAGCTTGGAAGGCACAAGACATCTGACATTTCCAGTTTCTCTTCTGATTGGCATTTCCTTTATGCTCCCACATAGGTTCAGGCTAAAAATCTGCTGGAAAAATCCCTCTAATCGGTCAGACACTACTTTCCCAGAGATACTATAATTGTTCCTTCTGCCAATTTTTCTGCCAAGACCATGGCTCTATGGGTGAAGAACCACCTTTCCTCATTGAAGACTCATTAAAACATGAACAAGATCAACAGAAGAACTGCTATCACAAATGCATGATGACTGCAGCGCAGTGTGGGCAAAAAACCATAGAAGTAAAAACAGGTGATTGGGTTGAAATAGGCCACAACTTTATTGATTATTAATGTAAGTAGCTTTTGTCTCAAGGCATTGGGTATGTATCCAGTACCAAACAGCCCACCTGCTGGTTGCTAAATAAGGTGGAGTTGACCCAGAGCTGGGGAGTCACCCCTGACATGGACCAGGTGCTATGATCCTGCTCAGGCTGCCATTGAAGGAGGTGCTGTGGCCTATCGGCCACTGTGTGGACTCCCAGACAGAGACACCCCTCCTGGACAACTTCAATGGAGTACCTGACCAGGTAAGAATCCAACCCAATGCCTCATCCACCAAAGTTGTGACTGTTGCTATAAGGTTGGTGGAAACCTGCAGACCAGCCAATTTATTTGCAGGGAAATAAACCTTCCTAACTCTGAATATGGGGACCAAATAGGCTTAAAGCAAGATCTTCACACTGACCCACCCACTTACCTTTGGGCAGGCTGGACAGGGAGATGGTGAATCCTATGGTGATCTCCCAAGAGGGCCAAATACATGAGGTTGCCTTCTTAAGTACTGAAGGGGTGGGCCTGGTTCAGCCTTCCTCGCCCGTGACCTGGTTGGCCTGTATGAACAGGTCTTCCTGGCTGGGCCAGCATGGTAAGAGGGGAAGATGCCAGGTATTGTCCCCTGCCAGCACATGGCCGTGTGGGAAGAAGGTGGCCTGCAGGACCGGGCCGTGGCCACACCGCACAGCAAACATCATTCCCCTGGAACCCCAGGTGAGTGGTGACTGTGGTTCAGTGGCAGAACACATGCCAAACCTACCTTCACAGGTTTCTTGTGTAGATAAAATGAGGGTTGGGTAGCTATGCAGGCCATCCTGAACTCCTTGGAGAAAGGATCGGAGAACCACTTCATAAATAAATAAGCATTAGTCAGTTAAGAGTACATAATGCTAGAATAAATTCCCAGTAAAGTAAGTGGAAGGAAGCTGAATTCAGAAAGCGGAATATCCTATACTGAGAGCTATTTCACAGCCCACACATGACGGTGGTGGGAAACTGCATCATTGTTATAGTGAGTGCATGTGGAAAGAGTCTTATAAATGTTATCATACACCCCAGTAGCCCACCACTGCATGGAAGTGGTTTTCAAACGTCTGAAAAGTCTCCCAGAAATTTATCAAGTGGATTCAAAAACCTTCCCATCTGGTTTTCCCTAATGGAGTCACACATTATCCCTTGGCCTATGATTTCCCACCACTGATTTAAGCATTTTCTAGGCAGTCTGGTTTACTCAGCAATTTAGTTCTTCTCATACACAGGATTCTTTTCGTGAAACAAACAAACAAACAAACAAACAAACAAACGATAAAGAAGTTCTTTCCACCTCCTGGTTTATATATGACAGGGGCAGACAGATTCATAAACACAAGTCGGTGCCCCCTCACATTTAGTTTGTCATGGCAGTCGAGATGAACAATATCTAGAAGAATGAGCAGAGGCTAAGGATAGCTTACTCCATTCGTGAGCTAGCAGTTTGGGGGAAGAAACCAAAGTTACATTTCCCATCGGCAGCTTTGATTTTTCTAAACAATTTTCAGAAAAGGATCAGTTCCCATGTCACTTTATTATGTTTCAGAAGGGCCTTGGAAGAGATCTGCTCTGCAGGTGAAGACAGCTTCATGTTGACAGATGGTAAAGATGTCATATGTGAGCATCTGTGTTTGCAATATGTCCCTTAATACTGGGGCAAAATATTAACTGGAGAATGGCCATAATAAATAAGAAATGAGACACATGGAATGATGAGATCTTTGGCGCCTTCTTCATAAATAAGGAGCCTGATGGTTGATTCAAGTCACATTCAATAATACGACTGGCATGACCTTAACAGTTTGTCATGCTGACATGAGACATACTGACACATGATGGGATGACAAACACATCTACATGACAACAAGTTGTTGCAATGAACTAAAAATATATTGTAGTGCCACAAGAGTAACCTAATAGGCGATTTGTGGAATCTTACAAAGGAGAACTCTTGTAATGAATGGATTTTTCTCTTCAAATGTGAGCTGGAGAAGTGTTAATGACAGAACTGGCTCACCAGTTGGGGTGAAGCCACCAAGCAAGCATCCCAACATGTGGGTCACTATTGTTTTTCAGGAGTGGGGAGCTGACGGGAGGTCAATGTGGTGAAAACACAATGACAGAAGTTCTAGATTGGTTCCGCTGGTGTGTTTGCACCACACTGACTTCCTCACTCCCTCTCTCTCCCTTTAAGAAACAGCAATCCATCTGCTGGGATCCTACCATATCAGCTCCTCTCTATATGATGAACCACTCCCGGCTAGCACAACATGTAATGGCTAAAGTGTCCAACTAGGCTGTTTGGAGACAGGCTGAAATATTCAGTTAATTGAGAAGCTCAATGGGTGACTATGGGCATTTCACACTGTAAAATGCTGTCCAAAGCTTTGGGAGCTGTTAAAAAATGTATAGGTCTTCTTAATAGTATATTTTGGAGCTCACCTCTCACACAGCTTCTAAAAGTTAGAACACCATTTAAAAACTTTGTGGATGACTATCCAAAGTTTTGATCTACTTACTAAATTTTGATGCTTTTTAACCCAAAATTAGGACAGTCGTGGATCTCAGAATGCATTCTGCTCTGTACCATTTACGTATACATCTTTCTTTCCATGGCAGGCCTGGGCATCTTACAGACGTAGTCAGTTTCTATTGATTTCAATGAAGTTTTGGTTATTGACATTCATGAAATCCCTTTCACACCTTCCCTCCACACTTACACTGAATGCATGGAGATAGAAGCTGATTGTACTCACTGGTCCTGCCCACTGACCTCCATACAACCACTGGCCTTCAGCCCACCTGCACCCAAACCTCCACATGTTCAACAGAAGGCATAAAAGTAGCCTCTATGTCTGCACAACTGTATGCACACAGGATCTTCCATGCAATTGGACACCCAGAATTGGTGAATATGATTCCCAGTCACTGTTAAGATCTGATATGCATACAACTGAACACATTCTGCTGAATATGCAAAGGTCAGAGCAAGGCCAGAAGATGCAGTCCTTCTTCTCCCTGAATGCATTAAGCATAGGATTGGAAGGAAGGTGTAGATAGGACTTCTGAGGGCCAAACTATATCTATCACACAGTTTACAATCAAGTGCAAGTTTTCTTCTTCTTCTACAAGTTGTCAATCCGGGTGATCCAGATCAACACCCTGGGGGGATAGAGGGCTTGAATTATTCACACACACACACACACACACACACACTGGTCCCAATCCAGATCGGAGACCCTATGCCTGCTATTTGCATTACCAAAACAACTCCCATTGTCATTCTCCTTTCCAATGCAAATTGATGCAGGGGGATTAGGACTGCAGTGCAAGGTGAAGGATTAAATCCCCCCCCCCCCGTCCCACATCTCTCCTAGCAGGGTCCTGAATCAAATCAGGATTGCCATGCCAGCAATGCGTGAAAGAAAAATACAGTAGTGCATTCAAGGGCAAACCACATTAATAACCACACATATAGTTTGTCCCTACTCTCCTGGTTTGAATATACCAGAAGCCAGAATAAAATCATTTGCCATCAGGACAAATGACATTTTGAGGACTACTTGAGCAAAATAATAATAATTCCTTTCATCACTTATGGTGTAATGTTGCCTTCTCTCCATGGGCTATATATATGCTGTCTACCTATATTTTAACTTTTCTTCTTTCACTTTATTTTATTAGGGAGAGAGGGAGGAACTACAACACGCCTATATCAAAGATACAACATGGGTGTATTTCTCTCTCATTTGCTCAGAGCTTTGCAAGCTTCAAAGAAGCATTGAGCTGGGAGAAAATACAATTCTCTATCCGATAGGAAACAATTTTGAAGCTATTTCCAGACATGACCCAGGCTGGTTGGTTTCTTTTAGATTAATGGGCCTGAAACAGGTTCTACATTATGTGGAGCTTGCCCTTACAACATCATAAAACTATTTGGACACAATCCAAAGGTACTTTAATGTGCTTATGTCCAAACCAGTGAGAATCAAGTGCTCTTTTAAAATGGGGGAAGTGGGGAGAAGAGAAGTTAATAAAATGGGGTACTTACTTTAAGACTGGAAGACCGATACTAAATGTTAACACCCAGTTGGAAGGCTGCCAGTTGTTTACCTTTATTTGAGAACTGAAAATTTGGGGTGGGAAAGAGTAGGAACTTGCCTGAATGATGGGCCAGCCAGTAGGAGTGGGGGAGAAAGTCAATTCAGTTCACATTTATAGGCAAACATTTATAGGCTAATTTATAGGCTAATTCACATTTTCTTAAACAATACACAAACAGAAGCATAGGTGGTCTTTGAAATTTGCACTTTTCCAAATTTTGCAATGCAGTTCTCCAGTCAAGTAACACATACAGAAATACATATTCCTGGGTAAAGTCTGCATAAAAATGCATGTATTAGTTAAAAGCAGTGTTTTTTTCTGGGGGGATGCACACCCCTAAACATTTTGTGAATCTAAGTTTGGCCTCATTGAGGGGCAGTTTTTCAATATGAGTAGGAAAATGAGAGTACCCCTAAACATTTTTTAGGGGGGGGGGAGCACTGGTTAACAGAACATACAAAACAGCATTGTATTAGGGGAAATTGCTTTGCAAAGATGTATATATTGGGCAAACATGTATATTAGGAAAAATCGTACTAAAATTTGATTTTTTATGAGGATTTTTTAAAAAAGAGACTGGTAAAAATACGGAGAACTGAACTTACAACTGGAAAAAAATTAGAAACAAAGCAAATTCAGACAGATTCATACACCCCTCTAAATCAGGGTAGAAAGCTGAGTATATCATGTAATAGGAAAGTTGGGGTAAAAAGGTTTACAGTTCCTACCCTAATATGCATATGGGAGGGGGGAAATAAAAGAGGCTGTTTGAATCCCATACATTTTAGCAGGATGTGTTCTGCATAATATACCAGCATAAGGCAGCACAGTCTTCTGCCATGAATATACCAGGAAGCTGCAATGCTAAAATTACAAATGTAATAAGATACAGGTATGGATAGCCATTAATCTTTTAGATTTAAAGCATAAAAATAAAAAAGAAAAGGGGAACATTGTATCCCCAACTGAGGGAAATGCTGAAGGAGTATAATAGAATAAATATGGGTTGAGGGCTCAGCTGCTGACATAATATAGTATTAGGAGACAATGATCACATTATTGTCTTGGTAGAAGGCACTGTGCATGGGCATTTTGCTCAAGTGTGAATACAAGGAACTAACTCCTGCAATAAATCACTTTTTCTCATTGCAGCAAGTCTAATATGTATGAGGTCAAATGCATCCTAGTAGACTCCACACAAAATGCTTTTCCATCCCTAGAGACATGAGTGCTATATGAGACACTGAGTTTAATCCATCTTTCTCTGAATTTTTAAGATTTAGATGTGATGTCTTGACATACTGCACCATGTAGCCCTGAAAACTGAGATCCACACTTACAACCCAAAGGTTAGATTATCTGCAATGATCCTGGTTTCATCTAGTGAATGGTTGTAATGTGACCCAGATCTTTGACCTCACCTGAGTTCAATGGTTAAGAAAGTTTTGGGGAGCTTTCTTCTTCATAGCCAGTCTAAAAGCAGGAGGAGCGACACCACCCATCCATGACTTCCAAGCCTACCCCGAGCCATCGGGGTAAGGGGGGAGCTGTGGTGCTTTGCTGGTGACATTCCCCCCTTCCCCCTTCATTTTGACAGCTTGGGGGAGGCTTAGGAGTCACGGGTGGCGTGTTGAATGTCCGGCATGGGTGCCTTGCTCCGCCCCCGTGGGCAGCTTTCTCCGCCCCTGGCTGCAGGGCACACGCACCACTCCAGGCATCCGAGCGGCTATCCTGTGCCTGGGAGGGCACCCTCCGTGCCACAGCGCTCTCAGGAGCACACCCACCCTGGGCAGTGCAGGCATATGCTCTGCCTCTGACTGCCACTCCCTCCCCATATTCCTGTTTGCTGGACCATTGGTGGGTCACAGGAAGTAGGTAGTGAAGGTGCTGGGTACTGAAGGTGTTGAACAGAGCTTCTCACTTTTATTATTGTTCCACTGATCAGGATATCCCTAATTCCAAGGATCAGTGGGCAGAGAAGGGTATTCAGGGGAAGATTCATCTGGAACCACTTAGGTGAAGGACTGTGCAAAGGGTTTCTTTCCCCCCTCCCCCGACTTGTCACTAGGATGGACTTGAGATGGGATCCTCAGAGCTTTCAGAGTCCTCCAATAATCCGTTTTATCATTCTCATCTAATTCAAAATTCAGGAGTACTTCTTTGCAGTTCCATTCTAGAGAGAATAATACATTTCTTTATTGCGGATGGGATTTTCAGATCTGCAGTCATCCACTTCTTTTCCTGTTGTGACAGAAAAGCACTGACTGAGTACCAAATCCCAATCCATTCCAATGATTTGTTCTTTACATTCTGCAGCCATTAATAAAACATCTTTAAATTAACAAATTTTCACCACTTCCTGTTGGCCTGTAGCAACTGGAAAATCCATTGCAGAAGAAATGTCTTAAGAGAGAAAGAGACCAGAAGATTATTTTATTGGTGTAATTAAAAGCAACAGTATCTGCATATTTCATTGTCTTCATCCTGAAGTCAGCGGGATACATTTTAATAAATTCTCTCACTATCATCTGGGATCTCCTAATTGCCAAATGATAAGATGTGTGATTCTTTTTAAAAAATTAAATGTAACTAGAAATGAACGGCATAATAACCAGCTATGGAGCAAGGCCCTCGTGCCATTTCTTGCTAGCATTGGCAGACGTTTTGTCACATCCTGTTGACCTCTAGCAATTGGAAAGTTCATTGGTTAAGCAAAAGAAAGCTCTAAGGAGAGAATCCATAAGATTACTTTAGGCGTGTAATTAAAATGAGCAGAATTATGACTCCTTCCCTTAAGAAGCAGCATATTTTTGGCCATGCTGAAGGCAAAGCAAAGGAGGCTGGCTGTTAGGGTTCCAAGGGGTTGCTTGAGAGCAAGTGGGCAAATGCCTCCCTGCTCGGCTGTGAAGCCTTGCTTTTGATGCCAAAATAAACTTTATCTGCCAGAGCGCCACTCTCCTGTGGCTGGCTCATTCACTGACAGAATCCGTGAGTGGGCAGTCCTTAAACCTTCCCCAGCAAAGTAATTTCTTGACGCCCAGTCTGCGCCTCCCCTCTCAGCGCGAAATCTTACTGCGCAAGGAGGGTGTGGGTAACGGAGGACCTCTCTCCTCCCCGCTTTGCCCAGTCAAGGTGTCCTGGCACCGCCTCGCCTCCTCCGAGCCCTGAAGCTCCTCTCCACTGGAGGTGTGGTTACTCTCCTCCGCTGAGGAGGAGCTGCTTCCCATGATCTTTGGGAGCTCTCTGTAATCCATCCTGCTTTTCCCCTCTCCCCCCTGAGCCAATGGCAGTTCCCTGACACTGGCAAAGACAAGATGAGGGCCTACCCTAGTCAGACTGTTTCCCCCACCCCACCCCAGGGCCAGTGGATACCACTTGCCCTGTGTGAAGGAGGCAGGCAAAGATCACATCAGGGCCTTCCACAGCCAGACATCAGACCCTCCGAGTGTCCCTATTTTCCAGAGACGTCCCTGATTTTGAAGATGTCCCAGTTTCTGATTTGATCCCGGAATATCCCAGTTTTCCTTAGGATGGCCCTATTGTTGTTATTATTCTTGTTATTTGAATTTATATACCACCCTATAACCGGAGGTCTCAGGACAGTTCACAGAAAACATTGGAGAAATGTTGGAGGGTATGGGGAGTTATCCAACCCCCAAGCTATCTGAAGGCAATCTTGTACTGTATAGGGAAGCTTTTTTAATGTTTAATGTTTTATTATGTTTTTTATATATGTTGGAAGCTTCCCAGAGTGGCTGCGCCAACCTAGTAAGATGTGTGGGGTATAAATAATAATATTATCATTATGGAATGGGACGTCCCTATTTTTATCAAAGAAATGTTGGAGGGTATGAGACAGTGCCCTTCCCTCTGCCAACTTTACATTTTATATCAGGCTTCCTCTACCTCGGCCCTCCAGATGTTTTTGGCCTACAACTCCCATGATCCCTAGCTAGCAGGACCAGTGGTCAGGGATGATGGGAATTGTAGTCTCAAAACATCTGGAGGGCTGAGGTTGAGGCAGCCTGTTTTATATCAATTGGTTTAGTGCTTTTAAAATTGTAAAACACCTAGGATGCCCTGCAGAAAAGCAGTATATAGGAATGCAATAAAAACAAACAAACCAACAGCACTGTGGAAACCACATCATACCACACATTGTTGATAGAAAGGCTGGCAGGACCACTGGGAGTAGGGAAAATGAGCTTTCTGGTCTCAAACAATTCCCTCCTCTTCCTAGCAATAGTGGCAAAGCAACAATAAAGAAAGGTGGATCCAAGCGAGAACATCCCCTTTCTGGCCCACACACCTTGAGAAACCAATGAAGGGGCTAAAGAATTTTGCATTCCCCATTAGCAGGACCCTATACAAAGTGGCAAGCCTAGAATCCTTTCCCTGGCTCCGTTTTCCCTCTGAAAAACTGGAATCCTCTGAACTAGCTGGCATCGAAGACTGCAGAGTAGCAGACATAGGTAAATGTAAGGGTTTTAAATATATATTTTTATCACTTATTGTTTGCCACCCTCGGCTCTTTGGGGAGGAACAGCAGAATATCAATTTAAGGAATAAATAACATATTTTTTCCTCAGTCATCCAAATTGTCAGGAGGGTGGTAGATTTAAAACAACCAGAACATTTATTTTATAAAAATTCTCAGAGGGAAGCTCCAACTCAAAAGGAGTATGAACTATAGGAGGCTGAGCCACCTCCTATAGTTTATCTTTTTTGCATAATCAATCTGACTGACAAGATCTGGATATAGTTTCTTCTGAACAATCAATTGCTTCATTAATCACTTGCTACTGCTATGAGATGTTGTTTAATAAATTCTTTCCTGAATCTAAAGCATTCTGAAGAACTAAAATCAGAAAATCATTGTGGAGCTGTTACTTAGTTCCTTTATCCCTTTGTTCTCTAGAAAGGGAGAGGACTCGGGATTTGCAACCCCCTAGAGAAGGGTACTCTGAAATTGCAGTTTATTGACAACTTTGAGAGGAGGGAGGAGAAAAGCATACTCCCTCCTTCTCCAGCCCACACTTTCTCCAGCCCCAGATGCATGCAGGTTCGCTGGGGTTTCTTGGAAAATAAGGCCAGGTTCCCTTTGTGGCTTACAGCAGCTGGCTGGGTGTGATTTCCACTAAGGAAACAGTGTGAAGGACTGGACTTAATCGCCATAGCCCAATCCAAATCCGCCCACATTCCCAACCCCAACCACTATGTGTGGCTGCTTTTTTTAACCAGGGAAAAATTGCTTACATAATGCAGAAAGGGGTCCTAATTTTCAGTGCCCATCATAGGCGCCGACTCCATGGGGCTTGAGGGGGCCCGAGCCCCCTCAAAAATTCGTTTGGGGGGGCTCAGCCCCCCCAATAATCTCGGGCGGCGGTGGGCGCATCCGCGGCTTTTATAGGGCGCCCGGCGCGCACCAGCTCAATAACGGCGGGGGGCGCCGGGCCGGGGGAGGGGGGCGGCCGGCCTGTCTCCTTGGCAACCCCATTGAGCAGCGCCGGCTCCCCCGGGAGGGCCATCCCCCCGCGCCGCCGATCGCCAACACCACCGACGCTGTGGCTGCCCGAGCCCGAGCCTGAGCCCGAGCCCTACCCGAAGCCCGAGCCCGAGCCCGTCAGTCAGGAAGGAAGGAAGGAAGGAAGGAAGGAGAAATGGGGAGGGAGACGAGGGAGGAAAATTGCGCGCAGGGTGAAGAAAGGAGAAGGGCGAACGAGACGAGCTTCCAACCCAAAAAAGGGCTGGAAGACTGGGAGGATGCAGGATCGGGAAAGAAAGCGACGCCTTCCCCGCCCGCGACGTCGCCCGCTTGTCATTGGCAGCGCAGCGGGCGCCCAGAGGGGCTGGGCACCGGCACAGCCGCTCCGCAGCCGCGGAGGACAGCTGTGCGGCTAGCAAGGTGCGCCGTGTAGAGCGCGGCCCTTGTGTGGCCCGGTGGCCAGGCAAGCTCGGGCGGGGACCCCCATGCGAATCTAAGACGGGAGAAGAGGGCAGAGCAAAGGGGGTCCCTTCCCCAACCTCCGGCTCTGAGACTTCCCTGCGCCCCAGAAAAGCGAAAGGGTTTTCTCTTCTTCTTTTTTTTATAAATATTTTATTAAGTTTTCAAATACAAAGTTAGAAACATACACTGAAGAAAAAAGTAAAAGAACAAGAAAAAGAAAAAAAGAAAAAGAAGAAAAGAAAACCAACCATTCAACACATTTTTTATATAGCTAACTGGACTTCCTCGCATCTCCCTTACCCTGCATTCTTTATAATAAAGATATCAGCAAATTATTACCTTGTTTCGTACCTTATTTTGTACTTTTCAAATACTATACCTCTAAATTTAACATACTTTTCATCAGTTACTTATATCTTAAATTAAACATAGTATTACCTTAGATTTTGACCTTTTCTTACTTAAAATATAATTTCCTGTTTCCCAAATCTAATTGCTGAAGCTATAGTTTCCGAATCATGTAAATTTTTAACATTCATACAACTTATATTGTTTTTGTAAATAGTCCTTAAATTTTTTCCAGTCCTTTTCCGTTGTTTCCTCTCCCAAATCTCGGATTCTGCCAGTCATTTCAGCCAGTTCCATGTAGTCCATCAATTGCGTCTGCCACTCTTCCAGTGTGGGCAAATCTTGTGTCTTCCAATATTTTGCTATAAGTATTCTTGCTGCTGTAGTTGCATACATAAAGAAAGTTCTATCCTTCTTTAACACTTTCTGGCCAACAATGCCCAAGAGGAAGGCCTCTGGTTTCTTGGGAAAGGTATACTTAAATACCTTTTTTAACTCATTATAGATCATTTCCCAGAAGGCCTTCACTTTTGGACAAGTCCACCAGAGGTGAAAGAATGTCCCTTCAGCCTCCTTACATTTCCAACATTTATTATCAGACAGGTGATATATTTTTGCAAGCTTGACTGGGGTCATGTACCACCTATAAATCATTTTCATAATATTTTCCTTCAAGGCATTACATGCCGTGAATTTCATTCCGGTGGTCCATAACCTTTCCCAGTCCTCAAACATGATGTTATACCCAATATCCTGAGCCCATTTTATCATGGCTGATTTGACTGTCTCATCCTGAGTGATTTTCTCTTCAACCTGCCCTCCATCCACTTGCAGAAAACTCTTTGCCTGCCCTGCCCGTATCTCGTTTTTGCTTTTTAATTCCACACACGCACCCTTCAGACTTCGTGGCAATCGGGCGCACGGGTGCGTTTCCTAAGAGAGTGAGGACCCCCGCCTCCTCCGCACCTGCTCCCTCGCCAGCCAGCCAGCCGCGCGCCCTAGCCGGAGAGCCCCGGCTGTCCCCGTCGCGCAATCGGCTGGATCTCCCTTCAGCAGGCCGTGCTCACAACTCGGCCCAGGGACCCCCAGCAGCGGATCTCCGGCTCAGCTGAAGAATCCGGCAACAAGCCCCCTCCTCCCCAATCGCTCCGCCGAAATACGCTCCAAAACCCCCCAGATAGGCCGCCGGCCGCCAAGTCTAGTGGCGCCCTGAGCGAGGGTCTCTCCCCAACACCGCCACCTCGAACTACGTTCTCCCGGCTACCCGAGCGAACCAGCGGCAGGACCCCGGTATGGGCCCCCCCAATATTTTTTATAAGTCGGCGCCCCTGGTGCCCATCCCTGGTTTTAGCATATCTGATGTATTGTTACACAAAAAAGGTGACAGATAACTGAAATATATTGTCATTAGTTGAACATCAAATACAATGTTTACATTTTAATTCTAGTATGACCAGTTAGATGTGTAATAATGTAGCATGCTATTGCCGAAGAACATTCCATGCTTTATATTTCAGAGGCAGGTAAAAGTGTGCCCTGATTTGGTAATTTGAATATTCCTTCCTTTCACTCTACAAAATGGGCCATTTTCATGCCCCCAGTTTCTAATTATTCCCACTCCATGTTACTGCTGCAGAGAAAGTGGCAATAACAACAGCACCATAACAGTTTGCAACTAACAATACAGATGTGCCTTTCCAAACGTTGTGCCCCTTTGTTGCCTGGAAAGACTCCTGGTTTTCTAGAGAGCTCAGAGATAGGCCCCTTGTGACATCCCACACACTCCCAAAGCCTGCTATTAAAATAACCATCCATATTTGCTGAGATGTCAACCCAGTAATAGGAAAGCAGGATTTGATGCCATTCTAAAAATAATGGAAAATGTGCTGAAATGGAAACAGCATTGAGCTTAAAGAAAGGCGTGGATTATCCAGCATACATAAACAATGATTTTCACATTATGACCTAATGTAAAGGTCAATCTGCTTGCAGTTAAAACTGATGAGACCACCTGGCATTTAATTCCTCCTCTTCCATAAAAGAGTCTGATACATCTGGGTTTTCTAAAGCACGTCATGTTTTTTCTGTGTTTGGGATATATATACCGGTATATATTATGAGCACCAATAGATTGCACATGAGGGATAGATGCTAGAAAAACTAGACTGCAGGGTGATCATTTTTTAAAAAAAAAACAGTGACTATCTCACTGTCTTGTCTCATTTTGTTTATCTTTCTCTTCATTTCCTATTTCCTTCACTTCTTCAGGGGTGGGAATATCTGAGGCTGCATCCCCTGCACATTTCTCCCAATATTTATTAGGCGCATTCACAGACTGTAATGGAGAAGAAAAACAGCAAGAGGTTTCATTTGCCATAAATATAAAATGAAATTACAGAAACCTCACAGAGCATCCTAAAACAATCATTTGATCAAGGAGAATTGGAGGGTTTTGGATTTTGCTCTGGGGATGCTTGTGAACACTGCCATGTTTTACAGTCAAGAAATGTCGTGAATGCTGACCAGCTCCTCTTTTCCTATATGCCTTTTACCCTTTTGCCAGTAGGCTCCTCTCACAGATAGTTTGAATTTGGGCCAGGTATTATAGCTGCCTGGATCTCCCTAGACCAAGGGTGGCTATCCAGAGGCCCTCTAGATGCTGTTGGACTACAGTGGTACCTTGGTTGTCAAACTTAATCCGTTCCGGGAGTCCGTTCAACTCCTGGAACTGTTTGAAAACCAAGGCGCGGCTTCTGATTGGCTGCAGGAGCTTCCTGCACTCAGTCAGAAGCTGTGGAATCTGTGTCGGATGTTCGGCTTTCTAAGAACGTTCAAAAACTGGAACACTTACTTCCAGGTTTTTGGCGTTCGGGAGCCAAAACGTATGAGTACCAAGGCGTTTGACAACCAAGGTACGACTGTACAATTCTTATCATCCCTGACGTTTGGCCATGCTGTCTGGGGCTGATGGGAGATGGAGTCCAACAACATTTGGAAGGCTGCATGTTCCCGATCCCTGCCTTAGACTGATTGTCAGACTCTGTTTTGAAGTGTTCCCATGAGCACCTCTGAAGCATTTCTCAGGGTCTCATCATGAGAAACAGTTACTGAAACCACCACCACTTGGATTTTTGCATGTGCAATTTTTCAGCCAGGTCCTCCAATAGCAAACCATGTTTTATAACACGTAATAATAATGGATTTTATCAAGACTAAGTCATGCCTAGAGTAACTTAAATTCCAGAGATTTCACAGATTTCTAATATAAGCATGGCCAGGTCTCTAGATCACTTTTAGCTGTTATAATTCTAACCAATTATTAGAACTATGGCCTTGCAGTTGATCAAGGTAGCGCCATAAATCATGGCAAATTCAAACTTCAGAGTCTTTGGATGCATGTTATGTGTATACGTCCACTCATTTCTACTCACAAAAACACAACTTCTTGTGCAGTGGTGGTTGGTCCCTGGGACTGGCAGGATGGAAGACAGAAAGAACAGCAGTAGCTGAGCCAGTGGTTGTGGCAGGTTAAGCCAACTAATTCTATTTTTGTTCCCATCCTTCTCCCTGGTGAGTTCTACAAGGGGCAAAAGCAGGATTAAGGATGAGGAAGCAGGTTTTAAGTAAGAAGGCAGGAAGGTTGGCTTGGAGGAATCAAGACTGACATTGGTGGGATGGTGCCCCATCTGCTCTAAAGGGCCAGTCTCCACTGTAAGGTTGTTACTTATGTCCTGGTATTAAGAACGGATGACTCCTCTGTATATAAGCATGCATGGCCAGCTTCTGGAGAACACTGTTCTGTTTTAACTTTCTTGTGGAGTCATGTTATAATTATTGGGGAAATGGCACTGAGTGATTGTTGAAATGTGTGTTTAAATCATTGTCATCAGTCAGTTAATTTCTCCTTTTTTGCATAGTTTTTTTGGGGGGGAGAATGTCTTTCGACTATTATTTTATTAAGCACAAAAGATTTAATAGAAATATTATGTTGTATTCTGACAGGATGTTTCTTGGAGATGAATCATTTAATCTTAAAGAGAATCGTCTTGATTAAACATTCCTCCCTAGATTGATGAAGCAAGACATCCTTTTCATAAATTTAAACTGATTTCCAGAACAGCGTGAAATACTGGTCTACGGCTGCATCCCAAGTCTTGCCAGCTCACACTGCTGAAGGTGGAAGGTAAGCGGTGATTCTTCTTTTTCACTACACCAGATCTTGGATGTTGTGGCTGAGTGGATTCAAAGTGCCTAGCACCATAGCCCTGCCACACACCCATTTCTGGGCTCTATACTTACTGCCACTGGCAATGGACCTATCAGTGGAAGTTTTCTATCTGTCTGGGCATGACTGGGGTCACCACAACAGCAGAAACTCCTCCTCACCACCAGTGGGGAGCAGAAGCTGCCACTGGCAGAAGCTAGCAAGCAAGAATAAGCACCTGCTTACGATCCTTAGCCCCCTTCCAGCCATCAACAAATTGCAAGTCTGCAGGCAGGGTCTCTGCTGTTTTTAATTGTGATGCATGGTGATGATTGATTTTAATTAATTTTTTAGTTAATTAATACCATCCTTCTTCTGAAGATCACAGGGCAGTTTACAGCATAAAAATACAAAATGAAAATACAATATACATATCATAATATGAACAAAAAAACCCCAATAACCCTCTCCTGTCATGATGATGCTCATTGGTTAAAATAGGATTTGGTTAAAATAGAATGTTTATTGTAAAACTACTAAACTATGCTATGATTGAGGAGTGCAGCCAGGCTCACTTCTCATATTGGAGCCAACCAACTGGGTGGGATGAATGGCAGGAAAGTAAAAGTTGAGAAATGATTTTGCAGACCAGAAACCACATGTATGTTGCCCCTGGAGCATACACACACACACAGAGAGAGAGAGAGAGAGAGAGAGAGAGAGAGAGAGAGAGCTAGCTTCCCTTATGATTGTGGAAGATTCAGCTTAAGCACACAGATCTGCTGCCACACATCTGATTGGAGCCACATTATGCACTAAAGCACAGGAACTGGCATGCAGATCTGTGCTCTAACTGTTAAGGCTGCTTTAAGAGATGGCAGGGCTGGTGTTTATGATTTCTGCAGTGGAACAGCTGTGAGACATGATGCCAAGGACTAATTGCCTTTTATAAACCAGAGAAGATTTATTTAGGCAAAACAATAAGAGGGAGGGATAAGAGTGATTTGTTTTACTAATGATTTTAATGGGTCTTGCTGATCATAAAAAATGCTGGATCGGCAGTCTTGCAGTCTGAAACGATAAGTTTGTTCCCAAGACAGGATTTCGCAAATACTAATTTTGCAAAGCTTTCTGCCCAATGCTTCCTGTGTATCAAAGCCTTAATGAAAACATGAAAAAAATATTGCTTTATGAGTAGATCGGAATCCTATTTATTTCTTGATGTCTACTAATGTACTTATATGTGGAACCCATGTACCATCATGGTTTGAGTTTTCATTATTATGATTTCTACTCAAATCCAGTACAGTGGTACCTCAGGTTACATACGCTTCAGGTTACATAATCCACTAACCCAGAAATAGTGCTTCAGGTTAAGAACTTTGCTTCAGGATGAGAACAGAAATCATGCTCCGGCAGCGCGGCAGCAGCAGGAGGCCCCATTAGCTAAAGTGATGCTTCAGGTTAAGAACAGTTTCAGGTTAAGAAAGGACCTCCGGAACGAATTAAGTACTTAACCCGAGGTACCACTGTATCAGGGTTGAAAAGGAAAACAAATAACATCATAGGGCCAGGGAAGCAGTTCACACTTTTAATTGTGCACTTATATAAGTACAGTGGTACCCTGGTTTACAACCATAATCCGTTCCGGAGGTCCTTTTGTAAACCAAAACAGGTTGTAACCCAAGGCGCGCTTTCGCCGATGGGGCTTCCCCAAAAAAATTGTTCATAATCCAAAAAAATGGGTTGTAATCCAAATATGTTTGCAAATTGGGACACGCCCTTCCAAGTTTGACGTGTTTGTAATCCAAAACATATGCATACCAGACTGTTTGTAAACCAAGGTACCACTGTATGTGGAGCAAAGTTGGCATATAAAAAGAAAAAGAACATGGCTTTTTAAAAAAAAAAATTGCCAGAAGCAGACCTCTGAGCTTCTAGAACATATGGGAGCATTTGTTGAAATGGGGGATGGGGAGGAAAATGGAGTTGATGGGGAAAAGAAAATATAGTACACAAACAATATATAGTAATCCCAGAGTGTGAGGTATTAGGTTGCTGGTGAGGGGGGTGGGAAGCATGCTATGAGGTTAAGAAACAACAACCCTCCACTCTATACTGGGATGTTTCAGAAAGAAGGAAAGGGGGAAAGGACGCATTTCCCATTCTTCAGAATCCACACACATATGCACATTGGGCCTTTCCTGCCTAAAGGGATAAAATTTGAGTAAGAATAGGTGAATTTGTCAGTCTCAGTTTCTCATTTGTCCAGTTATCAGTTGTTCACATTTCCACAATAGTTTGTGAACTGTTTTTTAAAAAGTCATCATGAAAATACACCAGCATTTTAGTACAATTTTCTGCAAATGTGTACGTTTTTGCAAACCATTTTTTCCTAATAGAACGCATTCTGGTATGTTGTTTTCACTAATATATACATTTTCATGTACCCTTTGCCCTAGTATATAGTTGATTTGCTTTTTAAACATTACTTGGCTGGAGAACTTCATTGTAAAATTCACAGAAGTGCAAATTTCAAAGAGTGGCTGTGTTTCGAGTTACATATTGTTTCAGAAAGTGCAACACATGTAGGTCTAACTTTAAATGTGAACTAGATCAAACTTATCCTCTCTGTGTTTGAGGCTCACAGCCATCCCAAGCATTCTTCGCACAGCAGTGGAAGGCCTTTATCCCTTCCTGAATCTTCCTCTCTCAAAGAAGCATGAATCAGGGCTATAAGACTCCTAATGTAGGTGTCAGAGCTGCTTGAAGATCCTAGCTCACAGAGGATCACGCTAGCCAGCGATCATTAAGTAAAAGTCTTTATTGAATTACAGTTTCCATTCTCACGCTGCTGCGCGCAACTCTACGTCTAGTAGCTAGATCGGCGAAGCTCCGTCTGAGTCTCCGCCCCGTGTGCACCAACTTAATATCCTAGCCTTGCTCCACCTTTTCCGCCTGACTGTCCTCCTCTGGGTCCCTCTACCCCCCGGGGCTTCTTCCTTCGGGGATTCTTCTGACGCTGACCCGGACCCTCCTGCCTCCTTGCGCCGGGCTTTAGGACCTGGTTCCCTTTCGGGGCTGCTTACTGGGCCGCCTTCCTCTGCATTTGAACTTGGCGCGCGCGCCCAACCTTCCACTTTCCTCTTAACCGTTTCTTCGCTCCCCGATGGAGGTGTGGCCACTCCTGACTCATGCCCTCCCTCCTGTGGTGAGCTGCCAGCGCTTCCCCCCTGGCTCCTTTCCTCTTCCCTGCTTCCTGGCGGTGACGCTGGTCCCGATTTCCAGCTGCTCCCCCCTGAGTCCCCTCTGGCTCTATCTTCCTGGGGTGCCCCCCTAGACTCCCCCCTTGCCCTGGCCACTGGTGCTCCTTTCTGTGAATCCTCTGATTCACTGGAAAGACTAGGAGATCTCGGGTCGTCGTCATCACTCATCTTTTCTTCTGCCTCCTCCCCTTCGCTCTCTGTTTCCTCCCTTGCCCGTGCCTCTGCTCCTAAACCCCTGACATCCATCCCCCCCTCGAAGCCCCCCATTCCCCCCTCCCCTCCTTCCGGTGCTGGAGCTGGGGGCTGCTGTTGCAAAGGGACGAACGTCGGATATCGGTCGCTTCCCGTGGCGGGTCTCCATCTGAAGTCTCGCGGGTCTTCCTCCCTGCTCTCGTCGACAACGGTCACCTCCGCTTCCATCTCTGTGCCGCCGTGCTCGAAACCAGGGTCGTCCCCGAAAACGTCCATGTCCGTCTCTCCCTCACTTCCTCCTGGCGGTGTTGCTCGTCCTGGGCCTTCCAGACACCGTCTGCGGAACTGCTCCTCTGGTCTATCGTCCCACCAATACGAGGGTTCTGATGCAGATCCCGAGGGTGACCCCTCCGGGGAACGGACGTCTTGTGTCGGGTCCTCGTCCGAGTCGAACCCCCGGAAAGTGCTGGCCGAAAGCGTGGGCGTGAAAAGCCAGTCGTCGAAAAAGTCTGCTGGCATAGGTCTATGGGGGAAGAGGGCATGAAACTCGTCTTTGAGGAGAGGTTCGTCAAAGGCGTAGCCCGGCACCCAGCTGTTCGCACTGGCCGGGGTGCCCTCCTTGGCGAGAAAGTATTCTACCCCCTCTTCCCCCCATCTGGAGTCCAAAATCTCCGTGACTTCGTTGATGCGCTCCTTCTGTGCCACTCCTGCGTGCCCTGTTCTGCCTCCGACCGGACTCGGCGCCGTTCCGGGTTCCTGGAACCTGTGCGGTGCCCTGTAGGGAGTGAGCACCGATCTGTGGAATACCGGATGCATTCTGGAACCCTCCGGAAGTGCCAGTCTGAACGCTACCGGGTTGACCTGCTCTTCGACTTGGTAGGGCCCCAGTTGTTTATGCCCTAGTTTCTTCTTGGCCAACGACCTGGCCGGCACTGCGTGGGCTGCTAACCAAACCCAGTCTCCCACGTGGAGCTCTTCGCCAACCCTTCTGTGCTTGTCCGCTTGTACCTTGTATGCGTGCTTGGCCAGCTCCAGGTGGCGCCTCAGCTGATCGTGGACTTCCTGCAGCTCCGACGCGAACGCATCTGCTGTCTGCGGCTCCCCCTCTCCCATTCTTTCCAGTCCCGGGAAGGTTCTGGGGTGCCTCCCGTTGTTGGCGAAGAACGGCGTGACCCCCGTGGACACGTGCTTCATGTTGTTGTAGGCGAACTCGGCAAGCAGCAGGTAATCCACCCACGTCGCAGGCTGTTGATTTGCATAACATCTCAGGTACTGCTGCATAATGGCATTGACCCGCTCCGCTTGCCCGTTGGTCTGCGGGTGTCTCGCCGACGCCAGGTTGATCTTGACGTTCAGGAAGCCCATCAGCTTCTGCCAGAAATTCGAGATGAACTGCCGCCCCCGGTCGGACAGAATAGACCGTGGCAGACCGTGAACCTTGAACACGTGGTCTATGAACAGTTTGGCGGTTTGCTCCGCCGTGGCCACCTTAGCACACGGAATGAAATGCGCCATCTTGGAAAACAGGTCTACCACCACCAGCACTGCCGTCTTGCCCCTCGAGCTGGGCAGATCCGTGACAAAGTCCAGGGCCACCCTTTCCCAAGGTTCGACCAGAGTTTGCAGCGGTTCCAACAGTCCGGCCGGCGGTTTGTGCACTGGTTTGGCCCTCTGGCAGGTGTCACACCTCGCCACGTAGTCTGCGACCTCCCCTCTCATTCCAGGCCACCAGAAATCCCTGGCTACTAATTCCACCGTCTTCTCCTTGCCAAAGTGCCCGGCCGTGGGCGCGTCGTGCAGCTGCTGCAGCACCTTGGCGCGAAGGTCGTCTCCCGGCACGTAGATGGCCCCTTTACGGATGAGCAATCCATCTCGTAGCTGGAAACCGTCGGCCGCAGCCGTGCCCCTTTGCACCTCTGCCATCTTTGCTTGCGCGAAGGAGTCATCCTGCAACGCTCGTCGCACCGCCTCCAGGTCCACGGTGGCCGCGGCGCACGCCCATACTGTTGGTGCGAAGATGTGCATGGCGGCCGCTGGCGTTGCGTCCTCCAGATACTGTGGCTTACGGGAGAGGGCGTCCGCCATGATGTTAGTGTCCCCCGGGACATACTCTATGCGGAAATCGAAGTTCGCAAAAAACTCAGCCCAACGTATCTGCCTCTGGATTAGGAACTGTGCCGTGCGCCAGTGCTCCAGATTCTTGTGGTCCGTGCAAACCTGCACCGCGTGCTTGGCGCCGATCAGGAAGTGCCTCCACGCTTTGAACGCTGCATGAATGGCCAGCAACTCCCTGTCCCAGATGGTGTAGTTCTGCTCGGACTTGCTGAGCTTCCTGGAGTAGAACGCTGCCGGTCGCCACACCCCCTGCTGGTCCTTTTGCAGCAGGACCGCCCCCAAGGCTCTGTCCGAGGCGTCTGTCTCCACCCTCATCGGCCTGCTGGGGTTGACGTGAAGCAGCTGCTCTTCCGACGCGAAGAGACGCTTGAGTGCCTGAAAGGACTGCTCCGCCTCCTCTGTCCAAACGAACTTCTTTTTCTTGGAGCTAAGCGTGTCTGTGATGGCCGCTGTCTGCATAGCGAAGCCCTTGATAAACTTGCGATAGAAGTTCGCAAAGCCGACAAACCTCTGGACCTCCTTCCGGTTGCGTGGACTCTTCCAATCCAATACCGCGCGAACCTTGGCGCTGTCCATGGCGAGCCCCTTGTCAGACAACTTGTAGCCCAGAAAATCCACCTCCGTCACGTCAAATTGGCACTTCTCCAGCTTGGCGTAGAGCCTATGTTGCTTTAGTCTGGTCAGCACTTCCTTGACGTGTCTGTCATGCTCCTGCTGCGATTCCGAAAAGATCAGGATGTCATCTAAGAAACAGACGCACGTCTTGTAGAGAAGTCCCGCCAACACGTGATGCATGAAAGCTTGAAAAACGTGGGAGCCATTTTGCAATCCAAAGGGCATAACTCTGTATTCGTAGGTACCCAGTGGCGTGAACATGGCCGTCTTCCACTCATCTCCCTCCCGCATACGAATGAGGTTGTACGCCCCTCGCAGGTCTAACTTGGTGAACACTTTCCCCTTCCGCACCTTCGCCAGGAGGTCGTCGATTCGGGGCATGGGGAAGTCCGACGGCTTGGTCCCATTGTTTAAAATGCGATAGTCCACGACCAGTCTTTTTTGGGGCGTGTCTCGCTTTTTAACAAAGAATACTGGACTGCCCCCCGCTGCCTTGGACTCTCGGATGAAACCGCGCTCCAAATTATGATCTATAAACTGTTTGAGTTCCTGCAGCTCGTCCTCTGACATGGAATACAGTTTCCCCTTAGGCAGCGCCACCCCCGGCAGCAGGTCAATCTTGCAGTCATATGGTCTGTGAGGGGGTAGCCTGTCTGCCTCCTTCTCGCAGAAAACTTCCAAAAATTCTGCGTACTTGTGGGGAATCGCTTGCAGCGTGCCTAGCAGCAGCTGTGACTCCTCTTCCTCTCCTTCCTGCCGGGGCACGATGCAGTGTTCAGCACAAAAGGAAGAGCCGAAGATCAGCTGCCTCTGGTACCAAGCCAGCGTTGGGCTGTGCTTGTCCAGCCAACTCATTCCCAATACAATGGGCGTATCCGATAGTTGAGTGACATTGAAGCTGATGATTTCTTTGTGATTTCCAAGTCGCATCGCCATGGGCGGCGTCTGCTTCACCACTTGCCCCCCTAGCAACTCCCTGCCATCCGCCGTGACAACCTGCAGGGGCAGTGTGGCCGGCAGCAACTGTATAGCGTGCTTGTCGACAAAGTCCTGCCCTATAAAGTCCGCGTTGCTGCCCGAGTCAACTGTGATGGGCACGTCAGTGGTGATTCCATTGGGCAGCTGGAGAGATGCGGTGAGCCTCACCACTGGTTTGGGCGGGAGGGGGTTCACGGGCTGTAAAACCTCTGGGGACTGCGTCACTAACACGTCTGGCTGGGCCCCAGGGCCTCTTCCTCCAGCCAGACTGCGTCGTTTCCCTGCTGTGGTCCCCCTTGCTGCGTTGCTGCAGTCACCATTGCCGAGGCTGCAGTAAGCTTGTGGAGCCTCTGGGGACACTCTTTTGCCATATGCCCTGGCTCCTCACAGACGTAACACTTCCTGTTCCCTCTAGGAGGCTTCGCTTTCACTGCTGCCGGTGCTAGGGCTCTGGTTGCTGACTGAGCCCTTGCACCTCCAACCTCCATAGGTTCGGCTCCTCCTCCTGGCGGAGGCGTGGATTGCGCCCGCGCTGCTTCTCTGGGAAGGAAGGAGGGGCCCCTGGCTGGTTCGCGCCCTCCACGCCCTTCGTCCCTGCTCCACGGACGTCCTTCCAGCCTCACCCCCACTGCCAGTGCCCTCTGAACGACCTCCTGGGTGGTTCGGGGTCTCTCCCCCCTCGCGATCTCATCTTTAATCGAGTTGTGCAGCCCCTCCCAAAAGAGGTCTCTTACAGGAGCCGAATCTCTGTCCCATTCCAGGGCACTGACCAAGGCGAAAAAGCGGGCATGATACTGCCTGACGCTGGCCCTCCCTTGTCTCAGCCCATGCACCTCCTTCCGTGCAAGATCCACGTCA
Source organism: Podarcis liolepis (assembly GCF_965112155.1). Classification (NCBI taxonomy): domain Eukaryota; kingdom Metazoa; phylum Chordata; class Lepidosauria; order Squamata; family Lacertidae; genus Podarcis; species Podarcis liolepis. Next base: position 42,651,331 of record NC_139560.1, on the reverse strand, counting down.
ATACTTGATAAAAAACACCCATCCATCGCTTTAATAAAGGCATCTGCATTCTGGAGCGCCGGATCCTTATCTCTCCATAAATTGCGTAGCCATGCTCTAGCATCCCCATGCAAATGGGACATAATGAATCCCACTCTCTCTTGCTCATCTCTAAAGTCTTTATGCAGCAGTTGCAGTGCGCACAGTACGTCGGCTCTAAAGTTGGGATACTGTTGCAGGTTCCCATCGAAGTGAGAGACCAGCCCGCCTGTCCGTCTCGCCAACCCAATTCCCTCCTGCCGGGGTGTCTGCTTTGTCAGCACGTCTAACCTGACCTGGAGATCCCTGCAGGCGGCAGCTGCCTCCTCCTCTCTCTTCCTGGATGCGAGAGCCTCGGCATTCAGTTGTGCCACTGCTTTTCTGAGTTCCTCTATCTGCTGCTCAGCCGTCATGTCGTCTGCCGTTCGTGAGCTCGCTAGTAGGCACCTGTTTCTCTCCCCTCCTCGAGGCTGTAGATGCCCACAATCGTGAGACGGAGCTTACTGTCAGAGCTGCTTGAAGATCCTAGCTCACAGAGGATCACGCTAGCCAGCGATCATTAAGTAAAAGTCTTTATTGAATTACAGTTTCCATTCTCACGCTGCTGCGCGCAACTCTACGTCTAGTAGCTAGATCGGCGAAGCTCCGTCTGAGTCTCCGCCCCGTGTGCACCAACTTAATATCCTAGCCTTGCTCCACCTTTTCCGCCTGACTGTCCTCCTCTGGGTCCCTCTACCCCCCGGGGCTTCTTCCTTCCGGGATTCTTCTGACGCTGACCCGGACCCTCCTGCCTCCTTGCGCCGGGCTTTAGGACCTGGTTCCCTTTCGGGGCTGCTTACTGGGCCGCCTTCCTCTGCATTTGAACTTGGCGCGCGCGCCCAACCTTCCACTTTCCTCTTAACCGTTTCTTCGCTCCCCGATGGAGGTGTGGCCACTCCTGACTCATGCCCTCCCTCCTGTGGTGAGTTGCCAGCGCTTCCCCCCTGGCTCCTTTCCTCTTCCCTGCTTCCTGGCGGTGACGCTGGTCCCGATTTCCAGCTGCTCCCCCCTGAGTCCCCTCTGGCTCTATCTTCCTGGGGTGCCCCCCTAGACTCCCCCCTTGCCCTGGCCACTGGTGCTCCTTTCTGTGAATCCTCTGATTCACTGGAAAGACTAGGAGATCTCGGGTCGTCATCACTCATCTTTTCTTCTGCCTCCTCCCCTTCGCTCTCTGTTTCCTCCCTTGCCCGTGCCTCTGCTCCTAAACCCCTGACAGTAGGCTAGCAGGAAATCTGAACAGGAGTGAACGTCGTTGGGAGTGGGGTTTCACGGCAAGACTTTTGCAGATCCTACTTATTGTTTTCAATAGTCATGCAGCCATGTTCATATAAATATTTGAGTAGAAGAGCCAGTGTGGTATAGTGGTTAAGAGCGGTAGATTTGTAATCTGGGAAGCCGCTTTGAGAAGAAGAAGAAGAAGAAGAAGAAGAAGAAGAAGAAGAGGAGGAGGAGGAGTTTGGATTTGATATCCCGCCTTTCACTCCCTTTAAGGAGTCTCAAAGCGGCTAACATTCTCCTTTCCCTTCCTCCCCCACAACAAACACTCTGTGAGGTGAGAGGGGCTGAGAGACTTCAAAGAAGTGTGACTGGCCCAAGGTCACCCAGCAGCTGCATGTGGAGGAGTGGAGATGCGAACCCGGTTCCCCAGATTACAAGACTACCGCTCTTAACCACTACACCACACTGGCTCTCTGACTCCTTTGGGTAATGATAAAGTGGGATATCAAATCCAAACTCTTCTTCATCTCCTGCCAAAATATGCAGCCACCTACCATTGATCCATCTAGGAGCCACTGCAATCCCACTGGAAGTCTTAAACCTGAGACCTGAAGGATATCAGGAAGAGACTCAACCTGTGTAACACAATACAACCAGATGAAGCTACAAGGCCAAGGCAGGTTATGTGGTACTCTCTGACCTCAAGCTTGTGTAGTAGTCTGAGCAACAGATCATTTTTGCCTTGATCTTCCTCTGCTTTTGCCTCAGGTTGTCCCAGCCGATCAATCCTAGTTCTGACAAGACCAGAATCTGATGGTACACACTGCAGGTGTCAGAACCACAGCCTTCAAATGAGCTAAGCCATACCTGTAGAGGAAGGTGGAATTCCTTGAGTGCCACTATCTGATATGAAAGATGGCTCCTTTCTCAAATATGGTGACCATTCAGATTCCCAAGCACTGGTAGAGCTCATTCAGCGGGAAGGTAAATGGCATTTCCATGGGCTCTGGCTTCGGTCACAGTGTCCCGTTGCGCCAGAAGCAGTTTAGTCATGCTCACCACATGACCCGAAAAGCTGTCTGTGGACAAACACCAGCTCCCTCAGCCTGAAGGAAGATGAGCCCCACAACCTCATAGTTGCCTTTGACTGGACTTAACCATCCAGGGGTCCTTTGCCTTTACCTTTTTTCCTTAGAGCTCATTCACTCAGAAGAAATTTGATGAGTCATCATGAGCAGCCTCAGATTGCACATCTTAAATCTAATTATCATTGTTTCACTTTTCTCCTATTAATGAGAGAGCATTTAATATCAATTTTCTGAAGCAAAGGACCTGAGAGTCAGAGAGTCACTTCACAATAAATCAGAGCCAGATTCAGTTCAGCTTCAGATGCATATGCATATGCCTGTATTTAACACAAAACAAAAATAAAATTGTTTGGGCCACTTAATATTCCTGGATGGTTCCAGAGAAATGCTTTGGGATTAACTTTGTTATTAAAACAAAAGCTTCAGAGAAAAAGAAGTGCTTCAAGACTGCTACACAGGGGACCTGCAATAATAATTTGGTGACAGAAAAATCTATAAAAGACATTAAGCCAACTCCTCATTTAAAGAAATAAATAAATAAATAAAAAGAAAACCAAGCCCCTATTTCCATTCATGGCTGAAGTCCATTTCAGACAAAAATGCAAGGAGCAAAACTTATCTTAAAGGCTTTACTGATAGCAATTCATAAAAACCAAATGTTGTAGATTTAGCACTCTACAGACTAAATTCTGCTGGTTCTGTAAGCACTATTGATTTCCCTCTGATTCTAGACAAATAGCTAACCCAAACTCTAGCTCCCCCATGGAAATTAAGTATCAGAGGAGATCCATACAATGTTGGAATTCATACACTGAATAAAATGTGGTTGGAACATGCTGTGTTTGGTTTTGCATCATTCAAGTGTTCAGTATCCTATGTATAACTTGATGGCCTAAGTTTAAATCCAATGTTAGGCTACCTTTGTTACAAGATCTGGTGAGCCTTACATGAGCTGCATACACACAATTCATTTGAAGCATATTTTTCGGTCAAATAATCTTGTGAACTGTAGTTTACCACTCATTGGGCTAAAATTCCCAGTTCCCTGCAGTTCTCAGAATTCCAAAGGTGATGCTTTTAATATATTGTGTATAGACAGCCAAGAACATTAACGAAACCTTTTCTCTTATTATATATCTATAAGACATTAAGAAAGAGGCTTTTTCCTAGCTGAAAGACTATGCAAGGATAAATATTTAAATGTGCACTTCTAAAACTGTCTTCAAAATTTATTTCCACATGTTTAATGGAATATTCACTGCTTTTATTCAATTTAGGACAGGACACACATTCACTGTCTTCTAGTTGCACACATTTATAAACTATTAATGTTTTAATTTGCATTTTCATCAGGAAGACAAAATACATCCTCACTAAATAAGACTTCTTTTCTAGACACTGAGTCATTACTTAATTAAGTACCATTTATCATTACATTATAGATTATTTCCTACATCCTTACTGGGGTGCCACAATGGATGATTACCCATTTGTCCATTTGGGGCCTGTGCACGGGATCAAGGATAACAAAGGGGTTTTTTGGAGTTTGTTGGTTTAAGCTAAATAGCTGAAAGTGGTGGGGAGAGACTTGGAGCAGCCAGGTTAGGCTAGTTCATTTCACAGAAATTGCCAGTGGGGGAGGGGGAGGGGCCCTCACATTTTGGATTATACCCTTTTTTTCTAGAGCATTTAGGAACTCTTTTAAAAAAATGAAACATAAGAGTCAGGGGCCCGTGCTGGCTTTGGGCCCTGTAGAAGTCTACCCATCTATTGGAGGCCGTGGTATAAGCTGGCCAGCTACTTGAGCCCAGTAACTGCAGCTGTCTTGTGTCTTTTTCAAATCCCATGAAAAACAGATCTTCTCTTGGGAGTGTTAATTCGCCTGCTTTGTCGGTACCATTTGGAAGCAGAATGGACTTGAAGTCCCTGGGAGATTTCCGTACAGGGAAATTATCCTTCAGAAAGTTAAGTTATGTCTGTAAGACCCCATTACTTCTCTGATCCAGCCACCAGATGGCTGCTCCATTTCATTATGGATTATCTCTTAATTGAAGCATTAGCACAACACACTTCAAAGGAATATGTAGCACTGCCTTAAGAGCCATAAGCCATAGATTTAGAGTCATGGGGCTAATGTTGTCATATTGCGTTCTTAAATAGTACAGTGAATGACAATGTAACTCCTTGCAGGATGTAGCCACATGCTTTAAGGATCATTCATAAAACGTCTTATATTCTAGTGTTTCATTCAGATCCCTAATGACCCCTCACATACATAAAATGTTTACACTTTGTATATGTGATTCCTTCTAAGTTGTGGATCACCCTGAGATCTTCTCGTGAAAGGTGGTATATGAATTTTATAAATAACTACAAATAAAAAGTTAAATAGCAAACTTTTTTGAGAAATTATATCACGTAGTATGTTGGTTTTTTTTCAAACTAACCATAATTTTATGGCATTTAGGGGGCTATGCTGTAGTTTAGTCACAGGGCACATGCTTTGCGTATAAAGACAATTGGTTTCTGACATCTCCAAACAGGACTGAGAAGTCATCCTGTCTAAAACTCTGGAGAACATAACAAGAACCAGCTGGATCAGGCCAATGGTCCATCTAGTACTGTGTTCTCTTCTCACAGTGGCCACCCAGATGCCTGTGGGAACAATCAGGATGTGAACAAAACAGCACTCTCCCTTCTTATGTTTTCCAGCAACTGGAATTCAGCAGCATACTGCCTTCAGCTGTGGAGGGAGAACCTAGCCATCAGGGTTAGTAGCAACTGAGAGCCTTATCCATTGCAAGAGTTATTGCCTGTCTGCTAATGTAGGAATACTAAACAAGATGTTTTGATGTGGTAGCTTCCTATGTCCCTATGACTTACTATGGGGGATGGGCCGGGGGGCACATTTACAATGTGATCTAGAGAGGGGGAAGATTCAAATCCTTCTCATAAATAACCCCTTCAATCATTCCTAGCACATGCAGGTTAGGCAGATGCCCAGAACCCATTAAATTTAGAATGGCTAACAGAGCCCACTGAAGCTGAGGCTCCAATACTTTGGCCACCTCATGAGAAGAGAAGACTCCCTGGAAAAGACCCTGATGTTGGGGAAAATGGAGGGCACAAGGAGAAGGAGACGACAGAGTACAAGATGGTTGGATAGTGTTCTCAAAGCTACCAGCATGAGTTTGACCAAACTGTGGGAGGCAGTGGAAGACAGGAGTGCCTGGCGTGCTCTGGTCAATGGGGTCATGAAGAGCAGGACACGACTAAACGACTAAACAACAACAAACAGAGCCCAGTCTTAGATCCATTACTATTCCTGATGTAAGTGGTTTACTCTTGCTAGAGGAGGGACATAATTCCTAATTTTCCCTTCCCATTACTTCTAAGCATTTGATGTTTCAAAGTCCAGCAAAGTGTTCAATGTCAATGGAAGGGTTAAGCAAATATTTTGATGGGAGGGACCACTATGCCGCTTTCCGAAACACATGTGGACCCATGCTATTTTGTATGTTCTCTTATCCACTGATTGTAGCAATGTAGTGAGTTGGGCAAACTCCTTACATCCAGGTCTTGCCATTTTATTGTGAGGCATAACCATACCACATAACTACAGTACATACTAATTCTGGTAAAGTTACTTCTGCCATGCTGATTTTTAGTCCACTCATTCAAGTTTGCTGTTTATAATTCCATGCTAAAACAATTGCTTTTGGGGCACGTATGCATAGCTCATCACAATTGTTTCATCTTCTCAAATTAGTCATTATAGATTCTCCCTGGCAAAGTCAGGGGGAAAAAGATCACAGACAGGTATGTAGTGGGCTATTAATCATTGACTCAATTTCCACCAAATTAAGCTTCAACTAAGGCCATAAAATACTAATGAATCACTAATCTGGAGTTGTAACCAGTCAAAGTGATGAGAGCAAGAGAGACTGCAGTTATAATGCGGGGGGGGGCATCTCTTGTGAAAGATGCATTGAAATGAACAGGAAATTCCATTTGGTTCAACGGGGCTTGCTCTGGAGATATTCCAAGCGGTTGGTGTCCAAGCATTAAAATATGACCAATATGTGCCAAGTGAATTAAATTCTTCCTTTTCCCTCTCTCACAATAAGTTTTCTCAGCTCATTGTCAAGATGTGAAAAGCCTACATTTCCCACAAAATACCATACCTTGAATAGTTCCAATTTTAGTCTAATCACATTGTCCTAAAGATTTCACTCTGCCTGAATAATGAAAAAAGGTGATATAAAAATTGTATGAAACTAGCATGCCCCAGGACAGGTTCTGTTGGATGTAATTACATATGCTTCAACAGCTGGAGCAATGCGCTGTGAGAAAGGCTTTTAAGGTGACAGAAGTTAATTGCACAGGTTCGAGGGCAAGAGAAAATGGTGGGGGGTGGGGGGACCCGGACCCTGAGAGGCTCTCTTGGATTTTTCAACTGGAGAGAGCAAGAATATTGTTAAATTATAAATGGGAGGAAAGTGGCGAATGGGGGATACATTTTATCATAGAGAAGGAACAGTAAAGGAGACTCTTACCTAGGCAAAAAGCATTGTGTCCCTAGAAAGCCTTTCAGGCATGAAGTTCTTTATGATGTACCTGCATATAAAATAAGGCAGTCATCTATAAAGCAGCCTGTGATATTTCCCTAGTGGCACTGGTCTACAAGGCAGCACACTAAGGGGAGAAAAAATCGTTTTTCCCCCAGCTCTACCAGTAATGACAGCATCATAGATTTGTAATGAGTGGAAAGATAACATTATGTTCTCTTTTCCACGTGGAATACACAGAACTTTGGAAAGGACCCTTTGGCTGGCATTTCTCTAATGAAGGCAATGCTTGCTTCCTGGAGCTGTGTCAGAGTGTCAAAGGGAGAGGATTTGTAAAAATGCTGCTCGGTGTTGTAATAGAAAGTTGGGTTTTTAAGAAAGAATAATAATTTGTCCGTAGCCTATTCCACAGGGTGCCTGCAGTTATCTCTCCTGCTGCTGCTGCTGGGGGAAAATACATTTGGGTGGGCTGAAAAGGCACAAGTAAGTGAGCCTTGACCCACATCAGATTTCTAAAAGAGAAATGACTATGTATTTCACAGTTATGCTCCCATTGTAAACATATTCTCTGCGGAAGTTCTATTGATTTTGATGGAGTCAACTTTCAAGTCAGCATGGCTAGGATTGCAGCCTTGTCTTAATTTCCAGTTCATGTTTCCATTGAAATTGGTTTGTGTAAAGCAGGCATCCCCAAACTCTGCCCTCCAGCTGTTTTGGGACTACAATTCCCATCATCCCTGACCATTGGTCCTGTTAGCTAGGGATGATGGGAGTTGTAATCCCAAAACAGCTGGAGGGCCAAGTTTGGGGGTGCCTGGTGTAAAGCATCATTTCTTCAGGTAATGATATGAATTCATCAGTAAGGGAGATGACGGGGAAAGCTATATCTGGAGAGGCATTCCCACCTTTGGATAGCCCATGATATAATCCTGCCTCCCAACAAGATGGTACACCAATCCCATTATGTGCACTGAAGCTGATTGGAGAGGCAGTTGGATTTTATTTCAATAGTGGTTTTAAGATAGTAGCTTCTATTCTGAGGGCTGTTTGGCACCCGTCACCCATATTCCTGAGGTATGGGAGTGCCAAAAAGGCCATGTGGCACATACAGCTATGCTATCCATAGAAAGGTGGGGTGTTCAGGAGACATTGCCAGAGAGCGGCCACCACTTGCACAACAGCAGCAGCACAGATACTACTGGCCCAGAGATGGAAAGAAGATAAAGTCCCAACCATGGCTGATGAAGACTACGCTGAAATGGCAAAAATGACCAGGAAAATAAAAAACCAGGAAGAGAGGAACTTTAATAAGGAATGGGAGAAATTTACAAATTATCTAAGAGAACACTGTAAACAACTAAAAACTTTGGCAGGGTTTGAATAACGCTTGTAATTTACTATAAGTTAAGGTAAAAATGGATTATTTTAAGAAAAATAGAGAAAATACATGATGCAGTTGAAAAAGATTGAAAATGGAAACCATTGAAGGAAGTCCAAAGATTCAGAGAATCCTAAATGTTAATGATTATGTTTAATGTTTGAATTTAAATATGTAGTGTAAAACTGAATAAAAAAAGATTATGAGAGAGAGAGAGCAGCCACCACTATCTCACATCATTTCCCATCTAAGGCAGTTTCCCCACTGGTGAATATTCATGAGGACTTCTGAAAAATAATAATTCACAAACTGTTGTGAAAATGTAGAGATATGAAGATAAAAGGGTGAAAAGTCTTGTCTTATGTGATGTGAAAGAAAAGTGGAGAACACATTGTACTTACACAGGTCAACACCTCTTCACCAAGAGATCCTAGAGTGTCATGGACTGGTTGAACACAGAAGAATGGTGGAAGGAACCACCTGGGGAACTAGCAAGTGGGAAAGGCTCAGAGCCTAGAGAATGGTGGTGGGACAATGATGAGTGGCCACAAGGAGAAGAAGGAGAAAACTGGGACAAGGAGGTGTCAGAAGCTAAACAGGGTTTAGTAAGCCGGGACAGTCTGTGGTAGGAAGCAGTCCAGAATCAGAGGCAGAAGCTGAAGCAGGAGAGGAGGAAAGACAGGCATGCATGTGCAGTCTTTGATTACGGTACTTTGGGGGTGGGGGGACCCTGGAGAGGAAGGGACCTGGGCAGCTGTGGGGAGGTGAGAGCCTTCAATCTCAGCAACTGCTTCATGAGGGACAAGTCCTACCAGAGATGAGTTGCTGTGCTCCTTAGGCCTGACACTGCCAAGTCTGTGTGGATCATGTTTTTGCTAATAAAGAGTTAACTCCAACTGCACAGTGTGATTTATTGCTGGCTCAGTTCTGACATGGAGTACTTGTTTGATTTGTTCCACAGTAAGTGTTCAATATTGTATCCTGTTTGAGTCTTCAGGATTTTTTTTAAAAAACAAGCAAGAAAGCAACAACTAGAATTCAACTGGTATAAGATGCATTCTAATCTATGTATCTATACATTTTAATGGCTGCCAGAAATTTGGATAATGTTTTTTTTAAAAAAAAAAAAAAGAAGATTTCTGATGCATACTGCATGGCATACAATGCTGCCATTCTGTTCGTGGTAGGGATATTGATAGCATGTGGGCTATACTGATTTCCCCTGTTTCCCCCTGAATCACTTCCCACACTGCTCTGGGGGAGAAGGACTCATCAAAATTTACCTTTCCCCTTCCATACCCACCCCTGCATTAATGGAGGCCTCCACGGCATCAAAAACCCTTCTGAGAATGGAAATACAGCATTGGATGTTCCCCTTCATTCTTTCCCAGAGAAGCACTTATATACTGCAATTATTTTTCCCTAATAGGCTTGGTCTCGTGTTGTAGCCCTTTCTCAAGGATATTGTCATCAGCTTCTTAACAGCTGCTAATAAACTGATGATATAGCACTGAATACCTTAATAAGATACTGGCACTTCTTTTGTGTGGAATTTTATTGTCAACTCCAAATATATCAATATTACAGCTTATTGTTTGGCATTCTATGACCACTTGATTTTGATTAGCTGAATGTGTGTTTTAAAAGCTCATACAATCTTTTTTGAAAGTCAGGAAATCACTTTACATAGGAGAATGTAAATATCGATATGCCAGTTCATTCACAAATTTTGTTTTTAAGAGAGGCTGTTAATAATCTATGACTCTCTAGGGTACAGGGCTACTGCAAGAATTAGCTTCTTCAAGACTAATACGGTCTTTGTTCCTATTCTAGCTTTAATTTAATCCTGATTTCTCATTATAAGATATATTTATAGTAACATGGATAATCTGATTTCCTGATTAGTGTACACAGGAGCTAGTAAACACAGCTGTTCATAAAGGTACAATTCATCTCATTTCCTCTTAATTGCCTTAGAAAGTCCCCTTTCATTTTTATAGCTGAGCAAAGCCTCTAATTTCAAATGTAAATCAGATAATTTCTTTTCACTCAGTGTGTTATGCCACTCACTATAGCTATAAGACTAGTAAGATACCAGAAATGTTAATTAAAGTGAATCATGGAATGTAGTGTACCTGCCTTTTTCTTTTTAAGGGACTTCAGAAAAATGAAGAACATGGTGTCATAGTTGGGATAGATGTACCTGTTGATTTCAATTTCTCTTATTTTTCCATTCTTAAATTCAGTACACTCTATTTCTGCATCGGTTTGCATGAAAATCCGTACACATTTTACACCTGCTTCCTAATATATGTATTTTGGAACACAATTTTTGCCTGATATACACATTTTTACAACCAATTTCCCAAGGATCACTAACATGGAATTTGCCTTTTTCACAGATACAACACAATGGGCTGACATTTTCACTGAGCTAACTAGCACAATTCTAAGGTCCCTCTCTTGATCAGTCATACAGTGATGGAGTCTGAGCCACTGATGACAGACCGAGAGAGGGATCTTAGAAATGTGAAATTAGAACATACAGTATATTTATTTGACCCATTACACATCCCTTACACTTACTGCATTTGCCAGTTTGAAGCCAAACCACCCAGTTTGGAAGCTCTTCCAATCCATTTTTGCTTTTTCCACCAATCTGATGCCATCCACAGACAACTCGCTCCAGATCATTCATAAACAAGTATAAAATCACCTGTCCCAATTCAGAGTCTTGGAGGACTCCACTTCTTACACCCCTTGAGTGAGAGCTGTCCATTAATTACTACTCTTTGCTTCCTGCTCTTTAACTCATCCTCTTAGCCTATGATTGCTTTGTTTGCTCATAATCCTTGGGTGAAGGACTTTCTCAAAAGCATTTTGAAAGTCTGCTACACAGTGTCTACCAATGCCTTCCCCCATCCACTTGCTTGAAGACACTCTCAAAGAACTCTAAAGGGTTAGAGATGAAAGCTACCAAGACAGCTTCTGTCCTTTTGGAGATGGGAGGCAGGTTTCGGACGCTGTGGACAGGGACCAAGATATTTACCTATTCAGCTTAAAGACAGTGCTTCCTGACTATACATTGTCACAAAGACAGACATATGGTGCCATCACATTGTCACACTAATTGTGATATCTGACTGGCTGGAATTATTTGGCTAAGAGGAATTCCCAGGTTTTTGGTGGTGGTAGGATTTTTATAAGTAATGGTGTCCAAGTATCCACTCAGTGGGAAGTTTAGGGAGGCTTTTAATGTTTGATGTATCACAGTATTTTAATATTTACTGGAAGCCGCCCAGAGTGGCTGGGGAAGCCCAGCCAGATGGGCGGGGTATAAATAATGAATGTTGTTGTTGTTGTTGTTGTTGTTGTTGTTATTCTTATTATTATTATTATTATTATTATTATTATTATTATTATTATTACACAGTCTCCAAACTGTATCCAGTAAATAGAAAGAAAAGGGGAAGTGAGATGGGGGAATTTGGGGAGATATTTTACCCCTCCCATGCAAAAATGTCTGTAGGTGAAGGTTCACTGCAGCCCTAGATTTGAAACCTAGCTCTTAGCACATACAGTTGGCTTCCAACTTGACATGCCAGTTTGGATTCTGGCTTTTTAAAAAATGTAGTGACATTGTGATATTTCTACTCGTCACTAACTGAAACACAAAAAAGAGAAACCCCCTGGGCAGCGTTATCCCTAATGAACACAGCGCTGACATTAAAATGTGACAGGATGACAGACAGAATTGTAAGAAAAAAGCTTGAAATATTCTTACCGCATAAGATGATGTGAAAGCAATGTATGAATAATCCAGACTGAGTGCTGATAGGGGAAATAGTTATCTTAATTCATCTTTGTCAGGGCTGATTGTACTGCATGTTTTCAATCACTTGTGCCAGATTGAGGAAGTTTATAGGGCTATCAAGTTTCGTTCTCCCTACCTGTATGAACCAACTCTCATTTCAGACACATATAACATAGGAAGAACATAGCAAGTGGCCTTATACTGAGACAGACCATTGGTTCATCTTGCTCAGTATGGTCTACACTGACTAGAAGCAGCTCTTCAGGGTTTCGGACAGGGAATCTTTCCCAGTTCTACCTGCAGAGGTCAGTGATGGAACCTGGGGTCTTCTACATGAAAGCTGGTGCTCTAGCCAATGAGTCATGACCCTTTCCTTCATACATACCCATAAACACAAAACAATAACACTGGAGCTGATTAAAATGCCCCTTGTCTCCATCACCCTTTCCCAATGCTTAAAGGGAATAGTAGAAATTCCTACCCTTCATTGCCCCACCACAGTGGCCAGAGAGTCTATCTTCGTTGGTCACTAAATTGATACAACTGCTGGTGGACTTGATATGGTGACCATGTGTCCTATTTTACAGAGGACCCCAAACTACATTGCACACAAAAGAAGCTTTGGAGAGCAGGGGTGGATTGTAGGGTAAGAATCCTATATGGTCTTTCAACAACTCCACAACACTGTCACTGTGCGTTGGGACGGGTATGTATGAAACACCTCAAATCTCCCAAATTAAGGGAATGAGATTTTGCTATGTGTTCAAGTATTGTATGTGAAAGCTCAGGTTCTGGAATGACACATCGTACATCAGAGTCAGGGATAAGGTTGTGAAGAGGCTAAAACCAAGTTTACCAATTGCCACATTCATGGTGTTCAGGGCTGCACACCCTGTGAGCATTTTGAATGCCTTTGTGCCAAATCACAAGGATTCCTTAATAGTGTTCATAAAGCATCTGCCACAGAGGTCTAATATGAGATAGCATCAGTCTGATGAGTCATTACATGGGGGGGGGGAATAATACCACTGGCAATGATGAGAAGAAAGGGAAATGTGGCATGAGTGTATTTATGGACATAACAAATCTCACGAGATCAGCATTCTTCCCAGCTCTCTATATGGAAATGCTATAAAGAAAATCAGGCTTTCCTTGTGCAAGGATGCCAGCATGAAGTCCCTAAGTTTACATCATTTGTAAGCCATGGCTAGGGATGGGGGAGAAATTCAGTTCTGCTGCTTGTATTTAAATGGAAACGTACCTGATTTGCATTTTCCAAAGCACACAAACCAAAAGACAGCTACCCTTCAAAGTTTAAACTCCTTTGAATTTTGCTATGCAGTTCTCCATTGAAGTAAAGGATGCATAAAAATACACCAATTAGAGAAAGTAACACAAATGCATTATATTGCAGGAAATTGCTTTGCAAAAAAATATTTGGATGGTTTTTCTATAACTATGACTTACTCCCAAGTAAATGTGAGGATTACAAGAGGGGTGGTGGACTTGTAACTCCCATTAGTCCCAAATCAGTGTGGCCAGTAGTCATGAGTAATGGGAGCTGTGGATCAGGCCACAGGTTTCCCATCCTGAATTACTATCTTAAATACATCCATCAGTTGGATCGAGTCCTGGTATATTCACCATCTCCCTGTTATTCCTCTGCTGGTTCAGAGGTCCTGATGCTGCTAAACAACACATCCAGTCTGCTTGCCTGTATCCCCCATCCCATTCCTGTAAAGAATTGTTTTCTTACGGCCCCTAAGCACTTTGCTGTTTCTCAGGCATTTGTATCCTTCATTTGACAGATGTCGATTTAATGTACTATATAAAGTGTTGAAATAAATGGCAAATGACAGATAAAATGTTGAAAATAACATGTTACTTCAATACTTTATGCTTCATCAGCTTTTTTTATTTCAATGCTTTATTCTCAGAGTGTGAAAATGATAGGGTTTATCAAGGGCATTTATCTCTGAGTAATGTTAGCATACAGGGCTGTGATATAAAACATCAACATGGCTTGCAGCTAAAATATGCCATGTTCCCAAAGTATAGTTTGCAGGAATTTGCCAGATCTTGTCTTGTTTTAGGCACTTTCTTGTTGCTGTTTGTTTGCAAAGCCCTTGTTGTCAACATTCACTGTCTCAGCTGGGAAGGGAGAAAAGGAGGCAAATTGAGGTTAAAAGAGATGCTGAAATTGTTTATAGCTGAGGGATTGCAGAATGATTTTGTTTTGTCTTTTAAAGCAGAGAGGGGCAGGAAAATTTGAAAGAAGTCTCCAAATTAAATTCAGTGGAGATGGCCAGGCTGCCAAGTTATTGGGTCAGTGTCGGTCTTTTTACTTCAGAGTTTGTTTGAACTCCATCCACAAGTCCCCTCAGCTTTCTGCAATCTCTCCTGAAATCAATTCACACAACTCGCTGATATTGCAGCTATCGCATAATACTTTGGTTATATGAAATGTCTACACAAATTAAATGTCAGAAACAGAGCTTCAGCACCTGAACACAGTCAGCCCAGTGGAGAGAGATTATCAGGCTATATCATCCCCTCAACTGGTGGTATGAACTGGCAATCCTAGTAAGGTGCTATCCACGTACTAGTTTGTGCACAGCTAGGTTTTTCTTTCAGGGCCAACTTCCATGTGCTGCTAAATACATATTTGCATTTAACATGCAGGTTTTTAAAATGCAGATTGCATCATCTGTGGTTGACTGACAATCAACAGAGTTAGAGCAGGCACAGAGAAGGGATTAACCGTTTCCAACCCTGTGGTGCTCCTGTGGAAAATACCTCCCCCGAAGGAGGATAATTTGCATTGGGAGGATGTGTCTCACAGGTACTGGTGTGGGATTTCCTCCCTATGCAAACAACAGCTATAGAAAATAAATTTTCTTCAGGACCACAGCAGGGAATGAAAGGGTTAAATCACTATTCTCCCTCCAAAGTCCTGATTTTTAGGGCTGCCTTTATGCGTCTTCAGTTCCTAGTGGCGATATTCCTTAACTCGGTTTTAGGGAGCCTTTAGCCTTCCAGATGTTTCTGAACTACAATTCCCATCGATCCTAGCAAGCATGGCCAATGGCCAAGGATTATAGAAGTTGTAGTTCAGCAATGTCTGGAGGGCCAAAGGTTTCCCACACCTTCCTTAACTGTTAGCATCAGCAAAATTTGTAGGAAATGCTCTCTCTTTTTTGGTACACTTCTGCATTGAAGGCACTTGGGGGCAAAAGCAGCTGTTGCCACACATGGCTGTGGGAAAGGGCAGCAGCAGCAGTTTGGTGTGCGACAGGAGATTAAAGCATAATTGGGGGGGGAGCTATAATTATTATTTTTCCCACTTCTCATTAGTAATATAAGCAGTTTTGTTTATTTTACACTTTCTGGTCTCCTTGTCCATTGCGTACTGTTGATATCATTAATTCTTACGAAACAAAAATATTTGAATCATTTCATTCAAGGGATTGGTAATTAATTTTCCATTATCTCCATCTTTCATATAGGCTGCAAGAATTCATCTGTACAGCTATCTTTTTCCCATAAGGCATTCATTCAAAGACTCTGTTCATTATAAGTAGATAAAAGCTTCTGAATTTAAAAATAACTGTTCTTATAGGTAATGTATGGGCAAACATTTAGAGATGCTAAAATACATTTAGACAATTTGGCTTGACAATAGGGATATAGACATTTCTGCTGGTTGTGGAATTTAATCCTGATAAGGAAGAAATACTGTCAATTAAGATTATTGCTGATCTAGATAAAAGTTTGCAACTAGCTTTGGATAGCTTACACACACACACACACACACACAAACACACACACACACACACACCAAAAAAGAATCACATACACAGTTTAGAGGTAACCGTAGAACCAGCGGCCTCAGTGGCAAAAATGGTTTTGTTCATCTTTGACTGGTTTGCCAGCTGCCACCCTATCTGGAGAAAGAATATCTGGCCTCAACTATACATTCACCTGTTACATCCAGCCTAAACTACTGTGAAACTCTCTGCATAGGTCTGCCTTTAAATACAATCCACAAAATTCAGCTGCCACAAAATTCACCCAGTCACCTGAATGCTTGTAGGATCTAGGTAGGAGACCAAGTTGACTTGGCTACAGCCGGCAAATAATCAAGGCATTTGACTGTGTCAGAGATAGTTAATTATATAACATTCTATATGTTGAATAGTGGGTAGACATGGCAGACGACACAGCGATTTCTCCAAAGCAGCTCTTTATTTTGTAAACTGGAACAGAAACTGAACAGCAAACAGCTCAGCCAGCCTGCTTTTATAGGCAGCCGGCTGTCAACATTGTAGCAACAACAACCCAGGGTTTCCCGCCTAAAATAACTGATGTGGACTTGAGTCTGCGGAGCTGCCTCTCTCCCTGCTGGGCCCTTCTCCAGCATCCTTTGAGAGCCTTCCCTCCGCCTCTAGCTCCGATGTCAGTTCCCTGACATCCACCTCCCCCCCAGGACCCCCTCCCCCCCCACCCCGACCTGTTGACCCAACTTCGTCCCTTTCTTCGGCCGACGATGTGGGGAACCCCCGGAAGGAGCTGTCGCCGTCCTCTGAGGATTCAAAACCCGCTTCCCATCCGCTCTGATCCCTTCCCGCGGGGTGGGCCTCCCAGTCTGATTCTTCTTCCTCCGAAACCTCTTCTCCCTCCCCTTCGGAGACAGAAAACCCCACAAAATCCTCTTCATCGTCTGTGGTTCCAAATTGCTCCTCCCAGAATCTCACTAGTGGTTTGGGTTTGTCCGGGAACAGGCGGTGGAATTCCTCCACCAGATACCCGTCAGTGATTGCCTCCGCAGGAACCCACATGATTTCCAACCCGGGTTCTCCCTCCCAAGCCACCAAGTACTCCACCTGGCGCCCTCGCCACCTTGAATCAAGTATTTCCGTGACCAAGTTGTGGTGCTCCCTCTCTTCTACCTGCGGGTGTGTGGTGACTTCTCCCTCTCACCCCGGGAATCCCATTCCTTCCCTGTACGGTGAGAGTAGGGACCTATGGAACACCGGGTGTATCTTCATGCTGTCTGGCAATTTGAGCTTGAATGCCACGGGGTTCACCTGCTGTGTTACCTCAAACGGTCCCAGCTGCCTGGGTTGCAACTTCTTGCACCCCCCCTTAAAAGGTAACCCTTGGGTTGACAACCACACCCGATCTCCCACCCGTATGGTCTCCCCTTCCCTACGGCGCTTGTCTGCCTGCCTCTTGTAAATTTCCTTGGCCCGCTCCAAGTTCATCTTAAGTTGCTGGTGCAGGGCTTCCATTTCTTCCACAAACTGCTCTGCTGCCGGTACACTCCAACCTTCCTCCCCACTCCCCGGGAAGGCCCTGGGGTGGCACGCATAATTGGCCATGAACGGGCTCATTCCCGTTGACACATGTTCAGCGTTATTGTACGCAAATTCAGCCAGTGCTAGTTTTTCTACCCAATCGTTCTGCCTCTCGCTGACGTAGCAGCGTAGGTATTGCTGGAGAATACTGTTCGCTCTTTCTGCTTGCCCGTTGGTTTCCGGGTGTCTTGCCGTTGAGAAGCCCACTTCGACCTGCAGCAAGCTCATGAGCTTCCTCCAGAAACGGGAAGTAAATTGTTTCCCGTGGTCGGAGATGACCCTCGAAGGAGTCCCATGCAACCGGAAGATGTGATCTACAAACAACCTGGCTGTTTCCTCTGCCGTGACCGCATGTGAGCAAGCTATAAAATGGCACATTTTTGTTAGTAGATCGACCACTACCATGACCGCTGTCTTCCCCCGGGACTTGGGCAAATTGGTCATAAAATCAATGGATACCACCTCCCAAGGTTTCCCCAGCATGGGTAAGGGTTCTAGTAATCCTGCTGGGGCGGTCCGCTCCCCCTTTGCCCTTTGGCAGTGGTCGCAACCCTGTACATATTCCCGTACATCCTCCCTCACCCTGGGCCACCAGAACTGCCTGGTGACGAGCATCATGGTTTTGTGCTGTCCAAAGTGCCCCGCTGTGGGGTTGTCGTGGAGTTGTTTGAGTACCTTCCCCCGTAGGGTCTCCCCCAGTACATACAGCGTCCCCTTATAGTACAGCACCCCTTCCTTCTCCTCAAACCCTGCCTCTCTCCCTGCTGGGCCCTTCTCCAGCATCATTTGAGAGCCTTCCCTCCACCTCTAGCTCAGATGTCAGTTCCCTGACACCCTGTATAGGGAAGCCTTTTAAGGTTTAAGGTTTCATTATGTTTTATATATGTTGAAAGCCACCCAGAGTGGCTGCGGCAACCCAGTCAGATGGGAAGAGTACAAATAATAAATTATTAATTTTATTTATTTATTTACACATATATACAACCTGAGCTAAAGATAGAGGGGTTGACAGCATTAACAACCCAACTACTGCTATTATTATTATTATTATTATTATTATTATTATTATTATTATTGGAGGTTAACAAAGGAAAACAATAATTACAAAAAAATAGAAAAAAGGCATATTTAAAAAACAAACATTGATAGATTTAAAACTATCTAATCTGTGTTATATGTAACACACCAGTCATTACAATAAAAACAGCATGGCACAGGCCATGCTGCAAATCAGAGTGGTGGACTGATATCTTCCCCAACTTCCGAACTTTGCAGAGTTGCCACCTTTTTTTTTTTTTTTTTGGCCTGCATAGCTTGAAATCAAACCACTTGGGCAAAACCAGTCAGCCAACTGCCAACAATCAGCTGATTGTCAGCTCTCACAAAGCTCCTTGCAGCCCCACCTGGCTATCCACTTCTGTTCCATTAACAGGATTGTAATACAGCTGTTACTTTTCTATAAGCAGCGTTCAAACATTAAGTAGTGTTCCCCCCAGAAATGTAAAGGAAATGTCACAAACCACTGCGATATGGAGGTTTTTCCCAGTCAACACAAACATCTCCTTTGAGAAGGAGTGACCAAAGGGCACAATGTAGAATGGTGTATTATAGTGGGGAAAGGCAATCTTAGATAGAAGTAAAAAAAAAAATCCCCTGATTTACAGTGGTTTTATGTTTCCCTAAAGTCATCAAGACCTGTCCTTACATATTAATGGAAGGATACAGCCTTAAGACACCAGGTAGCAGAGACTCATACAGGCAGATTTATTTAATTTTTTACTTCAACTCAGCAGTTGCTATAGGGTAAGTACAGTACATGCGTTGTGGAAATAATGTTGAAGGTTTCCCAGCAATATTTGTAATTTTTAAAGAATATGAGTTTGAAATGGGGAGAAATGGCATTCATTCAAAAGCCTTGTGGGTGTGCGTCTTTCAGATAAGTGAAGCAGTACAAGAATAAAATATTATGATATGCCACTGGCGCGGAATGGTATTGCCCGCGTGCAAGTTGTTCGACAGTGAAAATGTGTTGGGAGTTGTTTGTTTTTTAACCACGCTGATAAATTTGCAATGGTTCAGTGTGTGCTTAGAATTTTTAATCTGGCTTACTTGTTTTGTGTGTAATTTGGCTCATGATTGGACCTTAAGCTGCTAAATCTAATGCTTCAGGTGGCATAATAATAATGTGCTTTCACCGAATGAAGCAATATTTTGTGCAGTTGGAAGGGAGAAAAGGGGAGAAAGAACAGGGCTCCATATGTGGAAATTTGCCCTCTGTGTCAAGCTGCACAGTTTGCAAACTGACACCTGCATCATCCAGGGAGTTTTTGCAAGGAAGCATTCTTGTCAGCTAAGGTTTCCTCAGAGTAAGGAAGGCACTACTGTGATTGGGACACTGTATCTACACTGTCCCTTGACTGTTTTCTGTGTTACAACTCTTGCCTGGGTCAAGTTGACTCTGGCTGCGTTTCAGATTTAATAATGGTCAGGTTAAGCCTTATCGGCTGTTTGCTCTGTCTAAGTTCATCCAATGAGTAGAATAAAGCATATCAAATGAGAGTTTTGCAGGACTTTGAGGTCAGAGAAATAAATGAATAAGGGGAAAAATTGGATGAGCACAGCTGAACAGGCGTTTGTTCTCATTGCTCTTGAGGAACAAAATCCAGGGGCTGGGGGCAGACTAACTCCAATTGTACGATATACATAACTACTGGCTAAGAGATTGAACTGTGAACCAGCGAATCCACAGTTCAGATCATAACTTTCCCATGAACTTACCAGGTGGACTTATGAAAACCACCTTTCAAGCTCACTCACTGCCACACTCCACTTGCAAAATGGAGATGATCGTAATAATGTATTGTCCAACAAGATTATTGCAAGGCATATTGACAGCCCCAGCTCCAGTTTTTATTTTATGGAGGGTAGTGAGAGTCTGGACAAGTTGCCATCAGTTGGTCCCTGCCTGGCACCAGCAACCTCCCCTTGCCATTTTTTATTTAGTGGTGCTAAATGGAGCTCCCAGCCCACCTCCTTGTATTGACCTACACCACACAAATGTTGGGAGTGGGGATGGTGTCACTAACACGGTGCATGTGCACAGGCCAGGATCACTCCCAAGTGCAACCTCTGGCCTACCCCCAGTAGCTGCTGCCCAATGGTGGCAATGAACAGAGCTCCTGGTCCACTTTTGTATACTGGCTGGCACTGCCACAACACACCCTCCCAAAAGGACTTTTTCCATTGGGGAAAAATATTACTAATTAAAAAATGTTGGGAATAAAACCCAATCAATTAAGGGTGGTGTGTTTTTTGCTTTTTTTATTGAATGATTACTCTAAGTGATCCCTTCTTCCGTGTGTCTTCCACCTACTACTTGCCCCTGATAGTTCTCTGGGTCTAAAGGCCCAAGATTGGTATTGCTGAATGTTCTTAGGAGTGAAGATAGTTCTCAGAGAAGGACATTCAATCTATAGTCCTTCCACTCCCTTCTCTGATTTTGGAGAAAAGGAGGAGCTTACTTTCACTGAAAAGGATTGAGTTCATTCTTAAAACTGGGTCCATTTTGAAATGTCTGCCAAAATGCTATGCGTTAAAAGCTGTTCTGTGAATCCACACTCACCCATACTTCTCTCCTTTTATCATCAAATTGAAATATTAAAAGGTTTAGGCTTGAATGGAGCACAACTTATGCAAAATAAGTAATCTTCTATCCTTTTACAGTAGCTAAAGGTAAATTGGCTCAGAATTTTTCTTCCACAATGAGGTGGACAGCTGTCCTTATCAGATGTCCTTGTTGTCATATTTTGCTGCTATAACTCTTGCCTCTGATATCATTGCTATCAGACTACTTAGTGTAATTTTCTTTGAATGTTCTCATTTGAATGTCCCCCTTTCTCCCAATTTGCAATACATTCTGAAAAATTACATTTGTTAGAACCGTTTAGCATGAATTGCCGAACAAAGGCAAGAAATTCTGTACGGTCTTTTGTTCACATCAAATAATTATGCTCTTCCCTTATTCCAGATCATGAAAGGTGTGCACACGTTTGAAGCACACAATGTCCATAAGGTTTAATCTGCAATCTTGTGTTCAGAGAGGTTTGTAAATCAATTCTTCGCTAGATGTTGTGAAGCTTGTGGATTGAAGATAAATTGCTGAATTCCAAGAGAATACCATACAAAGGAAATCATTAGTCTTGACGATTCCTTAGCAAAAGGCTGTTGTGCACTCTCTCTTCTCATAATATAATACGCAGGTTTTCCAGAAGCCAGAAAAGATGCTTCTATAAATCACAGCAATTATTTATTCAAAATGAGTTTGCTTATGAATAAATGTGCCAAAAAAACCCATCACCTCACAATGATTTCTTTCTTTCTTTGAATTGGAGTTGGGTACCACTGGTGGGAGGGAAAACTTTCTCCATGATCTCATCGCAACAACTGTGTTAATAGCTGGGCTTTTGTTTCCAGCTTTTTTTTATTATCCCACTCTTCCTGACCTTTTTTGTTCCAACGGCAGAAAATGGTATTTGAGACACATTGAATGTGTGTAGGTCAAAGGTTTCCAGGGCCTATGTGCCATGGTGACTGTCTCTGGAGAATTCCGACCAATAAGAGCTTTCACGAATCTCTCTCAGAAACTCTAGGGTTACCAGAGGGTACAGCCTTTTCTTTTCTCCTGACGCAGTTCTCTCCAGCCTTTGTAAATTTATGATTCCTCGGATCACTTGGCTTGCCTAGCTCTAGAAATTAAAATATATTTTACTTTACTTTCTGTGACATTAAAAATGCATTGCAATGAATAATATAGCAGGGCTGTGTATAAAACTAAAGCTTCTGCGTCCCGTTTAAATGTTTGTTCTTCAGCACAGATTCTCTGAGGGAAACTTATTGAAAGGATGGGAAGGATGAACGGTAATTTAATTTTTTATCATAAGCATTAGTGGCAAATAAAGGACAAAAGTGCTTTTGCAGGGCTCAAGAAAAGGAAGAGATATTTATCATGGGAAAATATTGCATCCAGATTAAGTCTTTGGCAGTGCATATTCATTTGCTCTTCAAAGAGAGGCAATAAGGAGATTAATATGCAGGCTCTTGAAACATTTCCTATTTATTTCACAAGCAGCAAACGCGGAAGTAACTCACCATGAAAGAGTGCTTAAGCTGAGGTGCTGTAAATAGATGCCTTTGCAGAATAATACCACACCCTCCCAACAGCTGCTGCTTACTGGGATGGGGCGGGGCCGTGCAGGCACACCAGCAGAAGCAATCTGACACTCCTACTGGTGTACCAACACAGCCCCAACCTCACCAATGTCATTTCCTGATACCCACACTATTCCAGCAAGAGGCAACAAGACCCAGGTCAGGAGGGCAACAGTGCAGCTCCTGCCTATGATGGTTGCCAAATAAGGTGAGAGAAACCCTATTTAGTTTTAAAATCCATATTGTTTGTTGTTTACTCATTTAGTCATGTCCGACTCTTTGTGACCCCGTGGACCAGAGCACGCCAGGCACTCCTGTCTTCCACTGCCTCCCGCAGTTTGGTCAGACTCATGCTAGTAGCTTCACGAACACTATCCAACCATCTCATCCTCTGTCGTCCCCTTCTCCTTGTGCCCTCAATCTTTCCCAGAATCAGGGTTTTTCCAGGGAGTCTTCTCTTCTCATGAGGTGGCCAAAGTATTGGAGCCTCAGCTTCAGGATCTGTCCTTCCAGTGAGCACTCAGGGCTGATTTCCTTCAGAATGGATAGGTTTCATCTTCTTGCAGTCCATGGGACTCTCAAGAGTCTCCTCCAGCATCATAATTCAAAAGCATCAGTTCTAAGGCGATTAGCCTTCTTTATGGCCCAGCATGCGTCTCTTAGTTTCATGACTGCTGTCACCATTTGCAGTGATCATGGAACCCAAGAAGGTAAAATCTCTCACTGCCTCCATTTCTTTCCCTTCTATTTGCCAGGAGGTGATGGGACCAGTGGCCATGATCTTAGTTTTTTTGATGTTGAGCTTCAGACCACATTTTGCACTCTCCTCTTTCACCTTCATTGAAATGTTCTTTAATTCCTCCTCACTTTCTGCCATCAAGGTGTGTCATCTCATATCCGAGGTTGTTGATATTTCTTCCGACAATCTTAATTCTGGCTTGGGATTCATCCAGTCCAGTCTTTCGCATGATAAATTTTGCATATAAGTTAAATAAGCAGGAAGACAATATACAACCTTGTCATACTCCTTTCCCTATTTTGAACCAAAAATCCATATTAGGGCAATATATTTAGGTAGGAGGCCAATCAAAAATTCACACAACAATGTGCAAGCTTTCAGAGTGTCCAGAACTCTCCCATCATACTAGGTGGGCTGAAATTCGCTAGTGCTGTACACATTTGTATCTGCAACTGGTAAGTCTTAAGATGGAGTATGGGAAGAGGTAGCAGACATTTCAATGAGGCTCTTTAAGTTGCTATGCAGATTTCAGGTTGAACACACAAACACACATGCACACACACAGGCAGATTTGTCATCTCTGGAAATATAAAAGCCCATTGTTGCCCAGGTGTGTCTCCATCCTTAGGTTCCTAGGTAACTGAAGAGAAAGTAAGTATTCTTTGTATTAACAGGAGTTTTGTATTTAATAATGTGAACCATTTTAAAATGATTTGCATACCTTCATGCTTTGAGGGTATTGGGGGTACTATAGCCATTGATGTCAAGTTACAGCTGGAGCTACCATAGGAACTACTCAGTTTGGGAAAGAAGGTGGACATGAAAGGAAAACATCAAAACCTACAATGAGTGCTATAACAATGTGCTTTTTGGTGGCATGTCTGCAGATAACAGGCATGGGGTGCAGACACTATCATCTGCATCTGGCACAACTCTCACATGTTACCCAAAACAATTCCACACAATAGATGGTGAGAGATCCATGGCTGCCATGGTGAGCTGCAATTGTCAGGCTCCTCACCTCATGGACAAGAACTCAAGGATGCTCTTTGTCAATTGACAGGTTGTGGAGATAAGAGTTTCATATTGCAAGCAACCTGAATATTTCAGGTTTCAAATAACTGAGATATACAGGTGGTCCATGTAAACCCATTTATTTTGTTGCCTGAATGATATAGTGCTTATTATTTCTGTTAGAAACAATCTCATTGATTATACTGTATTCCTTACTCATGACTTCCAAAGTGGTTTAGATAGTTCCTAACCTGCAGGCATATGGCAACACTGAGAAAGGATGATACCAGTGAGTGTGTGTGAGTGTGTGAGTGTGTATTCACAAATCAAGCTGTAACTCTGCAGCACTAACCAGAGCATGTAAAATATTATCAAAGATTCAGCTTTTCAGATCTTTTCCAGAAACTGCTTGCATGTATTATTTCAGAAAGCAGCACCCCAACATTTGTATATGTAAGTTGGACCTGAGAATTTTGTTGGCACAGAAGAAAGAAGTTTTATTTCTGTCATGGAGCTTAGCAGTACCACATCTGAACTATTTTTCTCCCAACAGACTTTGAAATATGGTGACATTTTACAATCTGAACTTTGAAACTGATATATTTAACTTCACATTTAAAGATCAATTTTGATGTGAAGTTATGTGGATTGAATAGTATGGGTGACAGATAAGAGCCATGATCATTTATGTGTTTACGTAACTGTGTTTGCACCAAAGTAATAACATTCAGGTCAATCTGTACACAGTTGGGGGACCATGAAGAATTCTGGGCAGTCATGCTTGGCATGTCTGCGATTTTATATGGATTTTATGTGCAGAATCATAAAGGTAAAGTAAAGGACCACTGAAAGTTAAGTCCAGTTGCAAACAACTCTGGGGTTGCAGTGCTCATCTCACTTTACTGGCCAAACAATCTCATTGATTATACTGTATTCCTTACTCATGACTTCCAAAGTGGTTTAGATAGTTCCTAACCTGCAGGCATATGGCAACACTGAGAAAGGATGATACCAGTGAGTGTGTGTGAGTGTGTGAGTGTGTATTCACAAATCAAGCTGTAACTCTGCAGCACTAACCAGAGCATGTAAAATATTATCAAAGATTCAGCTTTTCAGATCTGCAGACATTTGTCTGCAGACAGTTTTTCCAGGTCATGTGGCCAGCATGACTAAACCACTTCTGGCGAACCAGAGCACCACACAGAAACGCTGTTTACCTTGCCGCCGGAGCGGTACCTATTTATCTACTTGCACTTTGACGTGCTTTCGAACTGTGAGGTTGGCAGGAGCAGGGACCAAGCAACGGGAGCTCACCCCATCGCTAGCATTTGAACCGCCAACCTTCCAATCAGCAAGCCCTAGGCTAGCCTTGGTCAAACATTTCCTAACTGATCTTTTATGTCAATGTAGATTTCTGCATGTCCTGCATACGGGTATCTGAGTGATTTTCAAAAGCCTTGTTCTAAGCCCCAGAAAAGTTGTAATTACTTTTAGAATTGGTGATACACAAGCCTATCTTGCCTCACCCCCCAAAAAATAATAATAACTTGAGCTTTCAGAGCATCTGAAAAACCTCCATGGGATTTCAAGTGATGTGTTGGCCTGTTTAAAAAACCTGAATGGGAGAAGCACATTTCAAGGGGTCTGGAGACAACTTGATAAGGATATAGGATATTATTATTATTATTATTATTATTATTATTATTATTATTAGAGCAAGAGAATATATTTAGCCCCTCCCATCCAAAGTCTCACACCAACATTATTAATGTTTTGTTTGTTGTGTATAAGATGTATGATAAAGTATCCATTGAGGCCAAAGAAGCCTAGATGGGCAAGAAGTGTTGTTAATTTCAGGTTTGAGCTTTGAATTTTATATGGATACATTATTTTATACTCTGCAATGGCATAGTGGAGAAAATGTGTATTTTGGTTCTTATAAGATTTACCTGTCTTTTTATTCTGAGCTTAAGGATGGTATTCAATGCCAGCATTAGCTGAATAGTTAAGATCAAAGCCAACAAAACATTAGGAGTTTTTTGGGGGTGGGGAGGGCGGAAGGATTTAGTCAGTTGGATAAAACCAGTTTTTCTTAGCCAGAGTGGTGCTGTATCAGGAAGCAATTGTCTAACAATTAGCTCCCATGGAAACACGTCACCTGAATATCAAGTAAAATCCTTTGGCCAGATATTGCTTTAAAACAACACACAGCGATAGTCCTGTTCACAGAAATCTCATAGTAAAACCCATTACACTATTTTATCCTGATAACTTGGGCCAATATACCCATGCATTTATCTGTGGGTTTTGGCTGTGTGTGTGTGTGTGTGTGTGTGTGTGTGTGTGTCTCCATATGTGCACAAGCTGACCATGGATTCATGTGCAAAAAAAACTTGAAACGGTTTAAACATGTTATAAACATTTTCTCTGCCTGTCCCTTGCTCCCACCCTCCCTCTCTCACACACAATAATGTTGAAGCCAATTTGAGAAGCAGAGACACGGGTCACAGGGAAAAGTGGAAATGAGTGCTGAGAAGTAGTTGAGTAGAGAAATATAAGGTGATCCTATTTTGTGAAAGCACTTTAAAGCACTTTGAAAAATAACAGCAGTCTCAAAGGATTCCTGATGGAGCAGTCTCACATTTGGTAATTTGCTCTGAAGGCTCTCTGATATGTGCAGTGCCTTAAAATGTCACCATTTTTCATCTTTACTCTCTAGAGGTGTCCAGCAAAGCATCTGGGGGCAGGTGGGGAGATCTCCCTGCCACACAACTCTTTTATAACTGAAAAGCAGAATCTGGCCACTTTTCCCAAAAGGAAAGCTCTCAGTAATTCATTCCTCTATTCTTGTATAAAATGCCAATCTTAAAACACATTACTTGAATGCATCCCAATTCAATGAGAAATATTGCCCCATAATTGGCCACAATCCAGCAGAGAATTAGATGTCTATTGAAATCATTCTACATAATGATTTCCACCGATTTACCTGGGACAGGAGGTGATATAGCTGACACATCTGTAATTTTCTTGGATCCATTTCCATGCCAGATTGTAGCCAATTTGCTTTAGGTTTGTCTTTTTTGCTTCGTTGTGCATTTTATTAGATTAAATTAAAATTTATATATTTGTTCCTTTTTGTTTATCTTGTAACACACAGCCCATGGAAAGGATTGTTAGATCAAAGGGGTATGTAAAAACAACACTGAAGTTAAGAGAAATGTCTCTAAAGAAGAGTCATAGCTATCCATACAAAATGTCCAGGTACAATCCCTGATGTCTTCAGTCAAAGCTCAAAAGTATTCCACTTCCAATCAGTGTAGACCAGGGTTAGCCAACAAGATATCTGGGTGTTATTGGGCTAATTCACATCACCCCTGATTATTGGCCATGCTGGTTAAAGCTGATGGGACCTGGAATCCACCAAATTCTGGTGGGATTCACATTGGCTACCACTGGTGAAGACAATGCTTAGTTGGATGGACCAAATTTCTGACTTAGAAATTTGCCACCATACCATTTGGGAGGTGAGAGCTGGCTGTGGGGCGGCAAATCATGTGCTCTTCCACTGAGCTATGCCCCCTCCTCAGTCAGTCCCATAGCTGTTAACTTTTCCCTTTTCTTGCAAGGAATCTTATTCGGAATAAGGGAATTTCCCTTTAAAAAAGGGAAATGTGGACAGCTATGGTCAGTCCTCTTGCCACCTAATGAAAAAAATACATAACTGAAACATAGCAAAAGTAGTCATAAACAAATAAAACATCAAAAAATACACAACCAAGTTGCACCATTTCCACATAAATTAGAATAAGATATAAAATAAAAATAAAAGGGTGCAAAAAAATATTATCAATAACAGAAACAACCCAACAGAAAACCCTAAACAATATCCCAGCCCAAGCGTCTGGGGCATACATCCATACTGACCTCAATGGCCACTCTATCTATGCAAAGCCAGCTTTATCATGTAGTATAATAAAAAGCAATGTGCCTGGCTTGGCAGATTATACAAGTGGTGCCTTTAGCTTCCCTCCAACCCTGTATCTCTGCATTGTTAAAAAATGAGCTCTGATCCAAGTTGACTTTTCACTAATCTAAGGTTGACAGCATCTTAAAAAGCAGAGACATCACCTTGCCAACAAA
Organism: Podarcis liolepis; assembly: GCF_965112155.1. Classification (NCBI taxonomy): domain Eukaryota; kingdom Metazoa; phylum Chordata; class Lepidosauria; order Squamata; family Lacertidae; genus Podarcis; species Podarcis liolepis. The sequence continues at coordinate 42,622,747 of NC_139560.1, read as the reverse complement.
GGTCTGTATAGTTAAAGCTATGGTTTTCCCAGTAGTGATGTATGGAAGTGAGAGCTGGAGCATAAAGAAGGCTGATCGCTGAAGAATTGATGCTTTTGAATTATGGTGCTGGAGGAAGCTCTTGAGAGTCCCATGGACTGCAAGAAGATCAAACCTCTCCATTCTGAAGGAAATCAGCCCTGAGTGTCACTGGAAGGACAGATCATGAAGCTGAGGCTCCAGTACTTGGCCACCTCATGAGAAGAGAAGACTCCCTGGAAAAGACCCTGATGTTGGGAAAGATGGAGGGCACAAGGAGAAGGGGACGACAGAGGACGAGATGGTTGGATAGTGTTCTCGAAGCTACCTGCATGAGTTTGACCAAACTGCAAGAGGCAGTGGAAGACAGGAGTGCCTGGTGTGCTCTGGTCCATGGGGTCACAAAGAGTCAGACACGACTAAACGACTAAACAACAACAACAAGGTTGACTCTAAGGCTCTCTTTAAATGTAGACCAGCAGGCTGCTTTTACCATTGCCACCAACTATCTTCTGCCATTGCTATGGTGGCAGTGACTTCCCATGATTCCTAGGGTACCTCGGGCAGTTGCTAGCATCTGGCTGTTCCCTCACTGAGTTTATGCCCCAATGTTCCCCTTAAGGACTGGTTGACATGTTACTATGGACTGCTTTTTCCCATTAATGGAAGTTATCTGCTCAAGGGCATCCTATCATGGGAATTATAAGATCACAGCCAACCACCATATTGGCGCATCAGAGATAACTGATGTTTCTGTGGTAAAAATCTGTAAGCAGCCATATATGTTCAACTGTGGACATTTATATAAGGATGGGGAGCTTGTGTTCTTTAATCACAACTCCAATGAACCCCAGACAGTACGCAATTGCTATATGGCAAGGATGAGGAGCCCGCAACTCCCTTCATCTAACTGGGGCTGATGGGGGTTGAAATGGTCATGGGTTTTTCCTCTAATGTATATAAATGATTTTCAGAAGTGGAAATTTATCACATATAAATTGGCCAAATAGCTCAGTGTCATCATGATGTGCTAAACATTCTTTCACCCCTCTTATCTGGTACACTTAGGGGTTTTTATCATCTCTGTGTGTCAATATTTCTTTGAAATTTCTTCCAAAGCAGAAGGTAGGAAAGCTTAAGGAACTTGTCCTAGCCATTCTTCCCAAATTCTGATATGAACTGACTAATGTGCAGATCAGAATCTCAGTGCATTGGTTTTGGTTAATATCCTGGAATCTGCTCTGGATTTTGTGATGCTGAAAGGTGGGCTAGAAGTTTACTAAATACATACATAGCTAAGCATCTAATTTTACACTTCACCAAATGTTGTGACACATTCCTTGGCTCAAAAATAAAAGGTATCAAAATACATTTTAAAATTCATATTTTGACATAAAATACATCTGGAAGTGTGTATTTTGAGAGAAACTATGTTCTTTGAAAAATCAAAAATGAATATTTCAACACATCTCTAAAAGTGAATTTTGTGCTGGCTGATTTTTTTTTATTACAGAAAGGGCAGAACAGACTTATAAGTGAATGCATGTGAAAGTGATGAAGGCTGGAAGCAAACTGATCCAACTAACCCTTACTGAAGGACACACCCCTTGTATGTATCACAGCATCACCAAGTTCACCCTTCTTCTTAGCAAAATGATTTTGGAGACACACACGCACACACATACAGTGGTACCTCTGGTTACGAACTTAATTCATTCCAGAAGTCTGTTCTTAACCTGAAAACGTTCTTAACCTGAGGTACCATTTTAACTAATGGGGGCCTCCCACTGCTGCTGGTGCACAATTTCTGTTCTCATCATGGGGCAAAGTTCTTAACCCGAAGTACTACATCCAGGTTAGCGGAGTCTATAACCTGAAGTGTTTGTAATGCAAGGTACCACTGTACACACATATCATAGCAGATTGTGAATTTAGTATCACTTAATACTTGAAACATAACATTATGCACTGCTTTACCACTGCTTATTTTTGCTGGCTGTTTTCTCTGATTTACATTAAAAAAGGAAGGATAACATGGTTAAAGCTCTCTGTAGGTCACTGTTAAGCGGTAAAGTAACTGAAGTCAAATACTGGAATAAGTTCCAGATGGCTGCTTCTTTTAAGTTCAATAAAGAATGACTGCAGTGATAGCGAATTGATCATCTCTTCTCTGGACAAAAAGAAAGGGGGAGAGAGAGATTGTATTGTCGGCTGCTGCTAATCAACAGCACCACCTTCTGACTGCAAGGTGCCAGTAAAAACCAATCTTGTTATACAATACAATATGTTTATTCCCATGTACTCCATATTTCCATCAAAATCCCAATTACTGGGCATGAAATGGGAGTATAATCTGTTGCTTTGCATATTCTAGCAATGGTATTTTCTTGATACATAACTAAAATAATATATTACTGTGTGTGTGATATGATCTTTAACAATAAAAACACAGCAACAAAGGAAGCTGCCTCACACAGTCAGACCATTGACTCATCTAGCTCAGTACTGAATGGCAGATGCAAGTACTTTGATATCTAAATCAAAACCAAGGAGCAGGATGAAGTAGTTGACTTTGCATTAGAATGCAGACAATAGTTCATATTGGGGTCAATGTACTTTATTCCACTACCAAGCTTTTAAGAATAGTTATTTATCCCTTTTTGACAGAGCATGGAAGGAAGGGAAGACATAAAATGAAGTTTAATCAGTTTTGAAATCTCAGAGTCTGATTAACACAAAAAGAGACCCTCCAGGTGCTATTGATTGCTTTTTGCTTCAAAATGCTGTCAAGTGGAAGCCTGGACCATTGCTATTGTTGCTTGTAAGGAATAATCTAGAAACAATCTTCACAACAAGGTTTGTGTTTCAAAGCTGGTATGTGTTATGTACTGAAGTTCTCACCCTGGGCTAGCAGGGGGATACTGTAGATAGTTCAGGTCCACATATGCAAATAAGGGATCGAAAGTGACATTCATTGATTGGATACTTACAGAAAGTTGTTACAGTTACGTTGTACTGGAGCTCTATATAAGTAGGGTGGCTGAACCCTTCAGTTCAGTTCTGTTCTGACCTGTGGATAAACAAGAGCTGTTTGGAGAATCGCTGTGTCGTCTGATATGTTCACCCACAACTTAACAGTATGCAATGTCTCATAAGTGGCATGGTTCCATGTTCTCTTTAGAAAAGGCCTAATGGATCCCTTTTTCTTCTAGTGGAGTAATCTTGGTGGACTGGGGAAACTAATGAAAGCTGCAAGAATTATAAAAAGGAGGAGAGGTGTAATTTAAAGGGAAACAGAGTCAGGACTTGAACTGGGCGGCAGCATAGGCCTATTCACTCACACACCTCAAGACTACCACTGCTGCAGCTGAATATCCAAGCCAGACTGCTAATGAAAGGCTGCAGCCTTTGACACACACACACCCCCAATGCTCCCTACAGGCTAGGCAGGAAAGTGCTGAACCACTGCAGGTATAACAAGTTAACACAGCAATATCTGAAATCCACTCTCCAAATTAGCATGTATGGAGGACAGAACTACAAGATCTGCAGTGGCAATGTCAGTGTCAACAGGATGCACATAACAGAACACGGTGCAGGCAAATCTGCAGGAAAAAAGAGGCATATTGATTTAATCTCTCTTTAAATGGCTGCCACGATAGAAGCCATCATATTTGTAGCTGCAATGGAAGCAGCGAGTAGCTAGGTTATAAAGCTATTTTTACAATAGTCTCTAGGGTAGAGGAATTAGTGAGCTCTGCATGATTTATATATTCCTAAATCTGTCACTCTCTGCATTCAACTCCCATTATAAAGTTCCGTAGAATAACATTTGTAACACTGCCATTTCCCTACTTACATTAACCCTTGTTCAAATGGCTTTTGCTGTCATTAGTGCCTGCTTAAGTCTGTCTTGCACGAATAGAGTTATTAATAGGAATGTAATACATAATTTCACCAAAGGTTTCCAAATGACCTCAATTCCTTCATACTACTTAGTTTAAAGTGGGGGGGGGGGGTCTTACGGACCCTAAAGAGACGATTTCTGAAAAGAAACAGTACAATTTCCTCCAGTAGCCAGCCATTAACGTAAAGCTTTAATAAGCCTATGGTGACCTATGTGGTGCAACATGTCCAAGCTGATTTACTGAAGTGGTTCTTGCTCTAAGTTAGTGCTTGATGAGCTTCAAGGTCTTGGGTCTCTGAGTATAGTCTTTCCCTAGTCAATTGTTGGAGCACAGGCCACATTCTAAAGACCTAGAAAGTACACTAGGCCAACAAGATGAGACTTGATGTGGTCTTTATTACATCAAATTAGCCTCTACAAGACAGCTGTCTCCCACATGTGGAAAAGATTCTATAGACAGCAAGTCTACATTAATATCCATAATGGCACGATGTTATTAAGTGCAATCTGAAGCCATCGTGGACATGTGTTTAGGAATGGAACCTAAAATGGTTTGGTGGAAGAAAAATGGCAGGTCCCCATATAAAGTTGGGCAAAGGACAAAGGCAAGTAAGTGCAAAAATGTTTTACCCATGATACGTTTTCATAGAGGATCAGACAAAACTTGAATAACAAATATATGACTTAACAACCACATTGCTGAATGTGGCAACTCAGAAGGAAGTCCCACTGAGTTTAGCAGAACTTCCTTGCAAACATTCTTAGGACTTCAGCCTAATTGGAACAGTAGCACCAACCTTCCTAAGTAGCTATCTGTTGAATGTAATATGTGGAACATAACATGGATTAATGGCATACTGCTCTCTGTTCAAGCAAACATAGCTAAATGACCTTTTATTACAAGGGTAGTCATTGAGCACTGCCAGCTTTCACTTTAATTCTCAAGTGTGCTTTTAACAGTGTGAAGTGCATGATTGTGCAAATAATACAGTGTTTTATTATGTAGGTATTATAATATCAGCAGTTTGCATATGTATAAAAGCTTGAAGAAAAATCTCTGCAAATGTAAAAGAGGGTCAGAGAAGAGTGTGTCTGTGGAAAGAGGCCCACTAAGATATATCAAGAATATGTGGTGTTGAATTTCAGTTGGTTGGTTGGTTGGTTGGTTGGTTGGTTGGTTGGTTGGTTGGAGTCAATCAATTTCCTTTATTCGACCGATAGTCAGAATTAAACATTACACAATAATTATAAACTATAACATCATAGGGGGTACATAAATAAGGTAGGGCCACAGTACCAGACCTCTCACAGATAACCCACGTCAAAGCATTCAGTTATATGTTTCTGACACTTGAGTGCCAGGAAAAGAAATTTAGCCATTGACAAGGTTGTTTTCCCAGAAGACTTATTTAGCAGATATGCTGTCTGCTTTCCTCTTTGTCGGGAACTGAGCTGGGGTAAGTATGGAGTTATAAGATACTGTCTTAAATCGTTGTAGAAGGGACAGCTCAATAAAATGTGCTCTGTGGATTCTACCTCACCCAATGCACAGTGGCATAATCTCTGGTCATATGGGACTCCTCCATATCTTCCCTTCAGGACCGCCGAGTCAAGAACATTCAGCCTAGCCGCAGTAAATAGTCTGCGGTATTCCACGTAGTGGATATCCGCCAGGTAGCGAGCTGGAGCAGCCCGATACAACTGCTCCCCCAGAAACAACCCAGGTTTCACACAGGCTATGTCCTCCTGTCTGGCAATATCCCTTAATCTTTGCGCGATCACCGCCTTTGCATGGCTATACGTCATGGACTCTATATAAAGGGAGGACAACCCGCACTTCTGCACTTCCTCCACTATCTCCCCTTCCCATGGAGATTTAAAGTTATCCCTCAGAATCAAGGGGGCCAAACCCACCGGTCTGAAACAGAGCTTAAGCCATAGCCATAACTTCGCTTTCAGGGCCACATACCTAAAGGCTTGACAACCGGTTTCCAATCTCATGATCGCGCCTGCCACGGAGGGGGGGGGATCCTGAGCATGGCCCTGAGGAATTGGGTTTGGATAGATTCCAATTTTTCAAAATCCCTACGTGAGCCCAAGGCAGTGCCCACCAGCAGAAGAGGGAGGACTTTCATTTTAAAGAGTCGTAAGGCAACATTGACAGTTTGTGCCTGTTTCTTGGAGTACAGGGTTCTAATCACCAGGGCTGCTTTGGATGCGTTTGAGGCTATGTATTCTCTGTGCGCCAGGAAGGACCTATTTGATCTTACAACCTGACCCAGGTATTTGAAGCAACTGACCTGCTCTAAAGGAATACCATTAATTGACCATAAATTAGGTTTCAGTCGAGCAGCAAAGACCATTATTTTGGTCTTGGCATAATTTAATTGGAGCTCGTGTTGGGTCTCATATTCATGAAGAGCTCGAAGCATCCTCCTTAATCCGATGGGGGAGGTAGCTAATAGGGCGGCATCGTCCGCATACAGTAGGACATTTAAGGCTCGTCCTGCCAGTTTTGGTGGATGGAAATCAGCATTTGCCATAGATTGATTGATTGATTGATTGATTGATTGATTGATTGATTGATGAGTCAGTGATTAATTACCAAACATAGTCAAGTTAATGAATCTGAACCTATAACGGATTGGCAGTCATAGTTTAAGTATGGGGTAAAATGGGGTAAAAATATGAGAATGAAGATAACAAATACCCTAGAAAAAGTCTGTGAACTCAGATGATCATTTGGAACTTTGGTGCATAATGGAAGCAAACAGTTCAGTATTCCCCTTTTGCTGTAGTATTCAGAAACATCAATATTCATTACCTCCCTAATACAATGTGTGCTGTATAGTTAATTCGGGGGACAAAAGCAACCATGAGATTGGCCAACCATCAAAGCATCCTGTATTCTCATTGGTTGGGGAAATGCTTGTGTGTTACTGCTGAAAAGCAACCGTCTTTGGAACATAGGAATAAAGGAAGTTGCTTTGCACCAAGTCAGACAGACCATTGTTCCATCTAGCTCAGCACTGTGGATACTGACTAGAAGCAGCTCTCCAGGGTTTTACACAGTGTGAATTGCTCTATGGAAGTGAGTCTTGGGCAACTTGCAACCTTCAGGAGCAACACCTCAACACCTTCCATATGCACTGCATCAGGAGACTTTTGTGTATTAGGTGGCAGGACAGAATTCCAAATCAAGGTGTGCTTTCCCAAGCTCGCATCTCACATTCCCAGCATGTTCACACTCCTTTCTCGGCGACATCTGTGCTGGCTTGGTCATGTCCACAGAATGGAAGAGGGCAGGCTCTCCAAGGTGTGCTCACCAGGGACCAGAAGAGAAACGACCACTGGGAGGAGTGTAGAGAGAAGAAGCACCAGGCCGCATCTGTGGCAGCACAACTGGACCCTTTTATATGCCCCACCTGCACATTTCTCCCTCATCAGTCTCTGCAGCCACAGCAGGTGCTGCAACCCATCCAACAGCTTGATCTCACCCCCCCAAAGGCGCACTCCTCCATTGCCTCCCAAGGCAGACGGATGCCAACAACGTTCCCAGCCTTATATGAAGATACGGGGGATTGAAACTGGGGACATCTGCATGCAAAGCCAATGCTCTCCCATTGAGCCTTTCCTTCTGCTCTTCCAAAACTGAGACTTCTTTTTGAGGCCAGTTATTCTTTTATCTCTTTCCAGATATCCTAGAACAGTGGGATATTAATAAAAACCCTGCTTATAGTATTTCCTTAGCCATCCTTGAGAAGGTTCCAGGGGTGTGCTAAATAGTATGTGGTGCTTTTAAGGTAGACTTCTTATTTTTATGCCAGCTGTCTATTCATGCTAAACCGAGTTGCACAGCCTTCTGGCATTGTAGACCCTGCTGCCATCCTTTGGCTGGTACAAATACAAGGTTATCTACTGTGAAGCAGGTAGAAACAACTTGCCTGAGACTTATCTTCAAAGTGTTTCCCTTTTATAACCAACCACAGCTGTGCAACATGCTTCTGTTCAAAAATAATTCCAATCCTTTCTAGCCTGTTTTGTCCTTCTCAGATGGGTCTGCATCTACTTATCCAACCACTTTTTACTGTTCCTTCTCCATTTAACCTGCAGAAGGCATAGGACTTGACTCCTTCTTTATCCCCTCAAATATAGATGGAACCAAGACATAAATCCTCCTAATCATTTAAATCCATTCCTCAGAATGGATTTGGCAACTAATGTGTTACCATAGGGCAGCAGGAAAGCAGACCTTTGCACTTCCATAAATCACTGCAGGACTGAGGGGGCTGTTTGTTTAAGATTAGCTGATAATAAGGAGTCAAGTAGCATGGAATCAGGGGATAATTTGTTCCTTGAAGGGCAGAAGCAGCAGGAATCCGCAAAATTACTAAAATGTATTTTTCCCCCATTGGAGAATTGTGAGGCTAAGTCATTAACTTTGTGCATTAGCCATGGTTTCCCCAGAAGCCTATTCAAACCTAGTTTTTGTATCAAAGTGAAGCCCAATCTGTTTATTGGTCTAATAGCAGAAATGATCACTCATGCATCGGAGAGTGACGGGATAGTTAAAGTGCCCATGATATATCAGGGTCACTTTGAAGCAAGGTAACCTATAAACTCTACAGCAATACCAGCATTGTGAAGCTTGTGCTCTCTGATGGGCTGTGCCTAGCATTTGAGTTTATGTGTAAGCAGAGACCTACTCAAAAACAATGTCTTATGGCAGAGAAACAGGTCTTCAACCATTAATTTCAAGGGCAACCACATTAAAAAATATGCAGCTAAAGAGACCATGCCAACAAAGATTGGCGGGAATGCGTAAGGCCATTTTAAAGTATTTAAGAGTCGGTAACAAGGTTGATTTATTTGTTTTTCATCAGTAAGTTCACACAAAACAGTCGTGCAAGCAGCGATCAAAGCTCACTGAGGATGTTGCCCCTGAAGGCAGGTATAATCAGACATTCTATGAAAGAGAGATATTACTTTCAGAGGTCCCTGTCAGCTAATCTTCAAAGAAGCATTATTAGCGTCCACAAAAGGCGACATACGTATAATTAGGCTTGGGTAACCAGTTCAAGGGCAGCAGGCTATTCCAGAATTAGGAGGTGACTAGCTCTTCCACACTGTAGGGCATCCAATTAATGATCCGACACTTATATAATGTAATAACTCTTTTGTTCTTTCAATGTGCTGCTGTTCCCTTTTAGCCTGCAGTTCTTCTTTCCCAAACCACATCAGATAACTTTTCTGGCTAATTTTAAGCCATGATGGAGTTTTTCTTTCTTTATGCAAACAGATATGGGTACATTTTTAGAATTTCATTTTTTTATTTATTTGATCTTCTGAAAGGCCAGTCATGGACTCATTTGCTTGGAAGGCTAAATTCAAACATGATGCTAGTAGTATGTCTACGCCCTAAAACACAGTGTGCGGGTTTTTTTCCTACTTAGAACACCATTGTTTGAGAACTTGGAAGAGCTATGCATTTTCTTTAACATGAGCTGTGATAACCATACGGGGTTCCAACAGAATGGATACATTTCAGAATGCTTTTTGTTTTAACTGGAGATCTCAGCTGTCACTCTTTTGAGTTCTGGAAGAAGGATTTTATTGTCTCTGGTAGGGTTGCCATATTTCTAAAAACAATTAAAAAAAGATTGACTTGCCACCTTTCAGAAGTATATCCGGTATATGACTAGCTAGATATTCTAATACGATTGGAAGCTTTCATTTCATTCATTTGGTAAGTTGAAAGCTACTTTTCAGAATTAAACCTTTTGGATTGCTCATTGGCTAATAATCTTCCAGTAAAAGCCATACAGGTTTAGGAGGGGAGATTATTGGTTTGTTTTTGTTCTTTTTATGTATTTTGTGCTTTTGTAATTTTATGTTGTGAACCACCCTGAGATCTATGGATAAAGAGTGATATACAAATTAATATTTAATATAATATAATATAATATAATATAATATAATATAATATAATATAATATAATATAATATAATATAATATAATATAATATAATATAATAAATGTGGTGATAGAATTTGTTCATAATATATTCCAATTCTGAGTTCTTTTCAATCCCCATAATCATCTGCAGGTACCCAATATGATGTGCACTGGGGAAATCATTTATGTACTATACATCAGGCTCATCAATCTACTATCTTCTCTTAGCAATAGCTAACAGGTTTGGTGGGAAGGTGTGGTGATGGTCAGAAAAGAAACATTTGGAACAGGTTATTTAGTCTTTCTCTAATATGGTTATTTTGTGGAACAAAGGATGCTACCTGATACCAAGTCAGACCTTGGGTGCATCTGGCTCAGTATTGTCCACACTGACCAGTAGTGGGCCTCCAGGGTTTTAGACAGATGACATTCCTGATCCCACCTGGAGATGCTGGGGTATGAACCTGGGACCTTTTGTGTGTAAAGTCTTGTATGCACTACCACTGAGCAACAGCCCTTTCCTTACTGCTTATGATCATATGTGGTCATAATATCTGGCACTAATATTTCGTGCACTTTGCTTATTCCTCATAAATGAAAGCAAGTCCTTCAAGTCTCTAGGTGCAACGTAAACTAGTATTTGATTGAAAGCTGTCACTACACTCTATTTCATTATATGGGGAATGTTTTCTATTCTAACCACGCCACGTAAGAAGTTGTAATTATGTCAAAGGTAAAATGCCAGCAAATTAATATTGCATTTGCATGAAGAAGCAGCAGTTGAAGCCCCATGGTCTGTAGCACATGTGACTGCTGCATTTCATTTATACACCAGCGTTCCTTGAAAGCAGAGCACTTGGAAAAAATGAAAATAACTTTCCCACGAGCCTCAGTCCCTCTTGAAAATGGGGGCTGTGAGATGTGCAAGGAACAGCTATCAAGAGTTTCATTTTTTAGCACCCAAGTAATAATGTTCTTCATGTACATGCATTTAGATTATACCTTTGTGAAAAGTAGCTTTAGCTGAGATTGCAAAAAAGAAAAGTGCTAACCTTTTTTTCTTTTTGCCAAGGACAGAATCCATAAGTATAAAATGCTACAGTGTGGAGTGCTCCTATTTATGGCTGGTTAGGTGAAACACTGCCCTTTCCTGAGATCCCATTTCTTCTCCTTGCCCCTCTCCTAACAGTCAATCAGCATTCCATGATCACTAAGCATGCTCATGGACTAGTGCTTTGTTTTGGTTCTTTTGGAAGGGGGAGTTTACCTGAGGGTCTGTTTTCTCTAAGGCTTTTGCATGTTCAGACCCAGAAACCTCCCTCCTAAATAAATTCACACTTGACTCAAATTTTGGTTTTGGTTTTTGGCAGAATTTAGGCCACAACTTTATTGATTACAGACAGTGACTGGTTGCATAGGCTCTGGTTCGACTAGCTCCCTGCCATGCAGGTAGCGCTGACCCAGGGCTCCAGCATAGGTCAGCCAAGGGTGAACACCTGGATAAGCGAAAAGTCGGGAACAGATTATGTCTGCCACCCAGATGTCCCCCTGGAATCTGGCACAGGCACAACCCCCTCTCAGGGGTTGACTAAACCAAGTTGGGTCCCTGGATTCCTTTAACGGAATACCCTTCACATAGGGATGGCGAGAGCATTCTCCCATCCCTATCACCTGAACAAGAGCCTATCTGCAACCTTACAAGTTGTGATGATTTGCTACGTGGCAGGCGAAACCCAAATGGCAACAGCCAATCAGCCAAGTGGGGGAAATTCCTGCCGTGCCCCTGTCCCAACAACAGACGATACATGACGGCATAGCAAGGTCAAGCATGCAAGCCCTAAATATAGGGAGAGGTGGGCGGGTGTTCAGAATCCATGTGCCGAAAGAGGAAGCTCTGGGTCACATGCATGGGCATAAATAGGTCCCTTGAACCATTTGGACTGCGTCCCATTGACCAGATTGCACCCAGCTACGAGGGACCTATCAATTGGGTGTTGTGGCTGACCAAACGTACCCACCCACAACACAGGGTGTCAGTTTCCAGGTCTCACTGCAATATGTGCCCTCTTTAAGGGAGGACCCTGCAGGAGGTTCCTGCAGCCGATCAGAAGCTGCAGAAGCCCCGTCGGACATTCAGCTTCCAAAAATAGTTCGCAAACCGGAACAGTCACTTCAAGGTTTGCGAAGTTCGGGAGCCAAAATGTTCAGGAACTAAGCTGTTCAACTTCCAAGGTATGCATAAATAAACCATAAATCATAAAGACACCACAGTTGCTGCTGTACCCCATTCCAAAGGAAACACGAACCCTGGGTAGGCACCTGGACTCTCTGGAATCTTGTGCCACTCAAGATTGGGGTACCGTGCAACAATGTGTATGTGTAAACTTCCCTGTGATCTCTGGATGAAGGGTAGTATAGACATTTAATACATAATAATAATGCATTTTGAATGTGTTTTAAATGGATGGTATGGATCTGCTTATGCATTTAAAGTGGGTTAAAGCGTTCTGTCGCCCTAGTGCAACAAATCAACTTAAAAACAAGCAGGTCTTTTGCAGTTTGCAAAGTAAGAGACTGGAGGAGCCCAGAATATAAAAATTCTTGCACCCTGGTAGTATATTGGCAACTACACAGGACTGTGAAAACCTGTTTTACTGCATGACAGTGGTCAAGGGCCAGACATTTAATTCAGCAGCTGATATTTCTTAAAGTGTTGCCAGTCATTGTTAAATCAACCGATCCAGCTAGGTGGACATGTGTGCATAATCAGTCAACTGGCACAAGAACCACATGTGCAAACAGATGTTGCCCATGTGGTTCCAAGGCCAAGGCTATACGTGCATGCAGTTCTGTTGCTGGATTGGGACCCTTCATTAGGCAAGAACTTAGACACCAGTGGAGGGAGAGTGGGCCCATTGTCCCTAAACAGATGACTGCTCAGTAGATGTGGGGTCCCTGTGTCATAAGAGGACGCTGTTTAGGAGATGTGCTCCACATTAAGAAATCTGGACATGAAATACCTAGGAAATGAGTGTGCTGAAACTCCATAATTAAATTATAGTATACAGCCATTGTGCATCAGATATCTATTGATCGGTGAAAGACTATTCTCTTGAGATTTCCTAACCACACAAAGCATAAATTAATTTGCCATGTAATTAACTCAGAATGACTGCCGAGGGAAATTAATATTATGGAATTTTTTCCTGCATACTGTGTAAATGGTAATTTTAATAACGATATTAATTTATGTGTCAGGCAGATCTCGTAACAGTGGTGCCATTTAGGTAGGCTTGGGGAGGGAAATGGTGGCCCTTTGTGTTTTGTATACACATTGATCACCCAACAGGACTTCCTGTAACTCTGCCCTTCCTGGTGACTCTCTTTCAGCAAAACTGAAAGTTTCATGAGCAATCAGAGCCAGTACTAAGTAGTGGTGGTTCTGCATTTTTCATGGGAAATGCATTACAGATATATACCCTGAAAATTAAATGTATTTTGCATTTTCCAGTTCTTTCCCTTCCTTCTAACTTCTGCCTCCTCTCCTTCCTCCTCCCTGCTTGAAGCTACGCAGCAGAGCAGAGATGTGGGGAGGGAAGGAGGTTGAGCCCATCAGGCCAGGTTGATGGACAGCTGCTAAGGAGACGTAGTCTTCCATAACCATGCCCATGCTCAGACACCTCCCTTGGGTACGCTGGGCCTTCCATTCGAGTGGCTTAATGCTAGTCCAACATTGCACCTCTGTAAAGAGGGAAGAGGTGTTCACTGGAACCTTGGAAGCTGCCTTAGACAGAGCATTGGTCCATCTAGCTCAGAATTGTCTGCACTGACTCACCCGGGAGATGCCAGGGATTGAACCTGAGACCTTCTGCATGCAAAGCAGATGCTCTACCACTGAGCTAAGACTAACTCTTCCCCCAGTTTTTGTTGCATCCCTCCTTCCCTTTCTCAAGCAATTTCACTCCACTGGATTTCACAGAGGAAGTAAGCAGGCAATACTCCACTGGAGATTGGTAGGGCAAAGTAGAGGGGGACAATGTAGCTTCCTTTGCCTGGTGATAGGCTGCAAAGAAGTTTCCACAACCTAGAACTGTCTTTTGCAGGGACTCACTGGGGCTGCAGAAAGTTGCACATGGGGAGAGAGGGGGGGGAGGGAGAGAGGGAGAGTTTCCCTTTCAATCCTTGGCTACTTTCAAATACTCCATACTGCCTGGAGAACTGCTAACAGTCAGAGATTGGGAAATGATGCAGGTTCAATCCCTGGCTTTAGGTAGAGCTGGGAAATGCTCCTGCCTGAAATTCTGGAGAGCTGCTTTATCTTCATCTCCACATATACGGAGACTTGAACCCTCCTACCTGGGAGAGCTTCTCCTTCCTCAGTGTCCCACCCTGAGAAAAACCACTCTGACCTGCATCTCATAATCTCTGTCGGCATCTACTAGAGTATTACATACATCTAGTTAATCCTACTAGAGAATCACCAAATCAAAGATCACACAAGAAACCAAATCCCCTGCCTTTTTAGACTCAAACTAAACACCATACTCCGGCAGACAGCTACCATGTGGCGAGTTGGGCCATCCATGTCTTCAGATGTCCCTCTGCTGTTTCTGTTAATTCACTGCAAAATGTCTGTAATTGGTATTGGCTTTGCTTGAATCTGCTCATTATTTCTGCTAAGCGTTATCAAGCACAGATGAGATTTCCTGATGCAACGTGACACAGGATCCCTGTGTTGTTAACAGCTCAGTGGAAGACAGAACTTGGAGTTGTTACTGCTTTCCTGTTGCAGCAACAGGAGGGAGAAACTTGCGCCTGCCACACTCTTCCTTCTGTGTCATTATTTATGTGTAAGATATCCTGTATCACATCCAAAAACTGCTCTCTATCCAAAGATGCTCTGAATGAAGGTCCTTTTTTTAGCCACTGTGTTTTCGTACAAGTATTTTCTGGCACAATCTAGAAAGGCATTGAGCTTGTGCCAGAGTGTTGGGTACCATAAGCAAATGACCAACAAGTTTCACTGTCTGGAAAAGAAAGGCTCTTTGATAACCCTGAGTTAGAATATGAACAAATTGGTCTTAATAAAGGGAGGAAATTATTATTATTATTATTATTATTATTATTATTATTATTATTATTATTATTATTATTTTGTTTACATATTTTTAAGTAAGATTTTATTAATACTGTTTATAATACATTACAATAAAAAACAAACTATCCTAAACAATAATAAAAGCAAAAGAGAAAGAGAGAGAGAGAGAAGAATGCTACTCTCACAGGTAGATCTTAACACGTGTCTCACAAAGGAAGAAGCTGACCCTCCCAGCTCTCACCCGGAAGTTTCCCTTTCTTCTTCAGTTCTCCGCCCTGGGGGAGAAATAATTGTTATTTATGTGGCCTTAAATAATAATTTTAAAAAAGGCTGAGAGGCCTGGAGGCTGAATGTTCATTTGAGCTGCTGCTTCCTTCATGGCACCCTGTGTTGATGGGAGCTGCTGTGTTGGTGTGGTCCCTATAAAGTGTGTAGTTTATACCAGTAAGTTGATACAGTAGCTGGTTTTATTTGGTCACTAGATGGCAACCACATAAACATATCTTAAACTCCTCCTCCCTTAGTTTATACTGCCAAGATATAATCTATATAGCGGCAATAAGTACAGAGAGAGAAACGGAAAAAACAAGTAGTAATCTCTCTCTGTATATATAGATATATCAGATACATTGGTCTCAACACCCAAAATCTCTTGCAATTATAAATTCAGCCTCTCCCTGGGCTTGGAGGTTCTTTTTAAATGGCATCCTGCAAATATTCCTGGATCATCCACAGGTGGCAATGGATGTTCTTTCTGAATATGGCTCAGCAGGAGCCATACAGTAGTATGATCTGGTTCAGGGACTGTGGACCCTTCAGTCTCTCTGGTTGTGTGAAACGAACAGGGTAATAGCTCCACATTGATTCACTCATCCACCTCTGCAGGAAGCTCTTCTTCATGCTATGAATACACTTGATCATGACGTCCCTGAATTTCATCTGGCAATTCCACCGCCCATGAGAAGAGGCTTTGTCTGTGCTGTGAGGAAACCTGCCACACAATGAAATCCATTCCCAAAACTGAGGGCATCAACTAGCTGCTCCACTGCTCGTCTCCTTGATGTTCCGTTTAATCCATAGCAGGGTTTTTTGTTCTCCCTGTTTCTTACACATCTTAACAGCCTCATCAGGGTGTAAGAGTGTCTCAGTGTGTATGCAATTTCCTACCCATTGGCAGTTCTGCTGGCAATTTCCCTGTAGTAGAATGTGGTGTGACACAATAGTGAAAAAAGAATCTGTCTAACTTATTATTTAAGGTGCCACGTGCCTTTTTTAAAAGTCCCTCTTAAACAGTTCATGCTGGTTTTTTTTCTTCTAGGTCATTGGAAGCTGAGTGATGTGGTGCAATTCTTATATTGTATTCTTGATGTGCTTTTCCTCCATACATTCTTGTAAAATTACACCTGTAAATTGTGGCCCATTATCACTGACCATTACCTCCAGTAATTCAAAAACAGAAAAAGAAAAGTGGAATTGATCAACAGTCACTTAAGTGTGGTAATGGATAGCATTATATGAACTTCAAACCATTTGGAAGAATCAGTTGTTGTTATTATGAACCTTTTCCCACAAATGGACTAGCATAATAAATGTATGTGAAGCAGAGGCGCAAGTTTCTCTGGATGATTTTGGGGGCCCAACATGACATCCTGACATCGCACATGAGACCCTCTGAATATTGAGGAAGCCCAGCCACCTCAAAAAAGAAAAGAAAAAAAGTTTGGGGACCATAGTGCCTCAGTCCCCAGGAGCCAGCGCCCTTGATGTGAAGCCTTGGCCAAGATCATGGTGGGCATTCTCATAGATGTAAGAGTGCTTTGGGAGCAGCATGTTGTGTAGACAAGCCCCACATTATCACACAACAGACTCAATCCACTGGTCTCTTTCTGGCTGCCACACATAGCTACATACTCTACATACTAATTCCTTCAACCATACAATGCTAGGATGTGCTTCATGCAACAACTTCACTACAGCAGACCAACTCCCTGGTGGCACTGCTACTTGAGACCCCATCTTTCTTGGATATTCAAGGATGCCCTGCACTAATAGCAAGGTTGTCATTCTGTGTTTCCCCACGCAGTCCATCCTTTTGTTGCCATTCTTTGCACTTGCTCATTCTCCCATTTATTCTTTGCTGCATCTGTCAGGGATGTGGATATCAGTTCAACATGAACAGTTTCAGGCCACTGAGGTACCAACTTTGGTTTATCTGGTAGTGGAAGTCTGCTAAGGGCATCAGTGTTACCCATTGGCTTGACCTGATTCATATTCAAATCTGTAGTCATATGCAGACATCAAGGCTCATTTCTTGATTCTAGCAGATGCCATTGGGGCACTGGCTTTGTCTCTCCCAGCAGACCCTGGAGGGGTTTCTGATCTGATTGTATGACCAAATGTCTGCCATAAAGATATGAATGGAACCTTTCAAGTTCTAATTGTGAATAGGGGTTTTTCCCCCCACTGGGGCCAGGGATCTTGAACCATAACTTATAGAATGCTCTGTTCCATCAGGCAAACACCGGGCAAACACTGTTCCCACTCCAATAAGTTATTTAAGACGATCCTATGGATAGCCCTAAATGGAATCAGATTAAAGAAAGAGCAAAAATCAAGGATAAAACACTAGCTGGGCAGAGAAGCAATGCCCTACGCAGGCATAGGCAAACTCCGGCCCTCCAGATTTTTGGGACTACAATTCCCATCATCCCTAGCTAACAGGACCAGTGGTCAGGGATTATGGGAATTGTAGTCCCAAACATTTGGAGGGCCAGAGTTTGCCTATGCCTGTCCTAACGTCTTCATTTCTTTCATGATTATAAAATTTGGTCCCACTGAGGACATCATATGTCACTTGGCAGGGGGAACTTGACTGGGAATAAATGAACAAGTATACCAACAAGCATACTGTAACTCAGGTTTGTGCTGGTAGGAAATTTCTTTTCCTGTTTTTGTGTGCAGTTAATTAACTGCACAATATGCCTTAAACATCCTAATATGTCCACAGAGTCTCCAAATTACTTTGCCTGCACATACTAAATTACTGTAGTGTGAAGTGTGTTTGTGAAGATTTTTTCTGGCGATAGTGAAAACCTAACTAGGTTTTCTAACCAGGCAACCTGACTAGGACATTTTCCATGTTTGTACAGCACCAAGTACTCACCAGCCCCCAGCCAACATGGCCAATGGTCAGGGATGGCATTGTTAGAATTCCTGTTCCATGATTACAGTCATGGGATTTTTGTCTATCACATGATGACATGTGTTTTGACTCCACAAAGTGGACAGGGGCAGGATGTTTGTGCTACTGTGTTCCATGAAGTGGGGCTTTGTCCTTTGTTTTTTTCTCTTTGCTGTCTGATGCTAGAGAGAGAGGGAGTGATATTGCAGTGCTCCATGTGTGTTTAGATGTAAATAAAGTAGATAAGCCAAAATGCTGAGTTGCTGAGGTCTGTTACGCAACTGCACAAACTCTGCGGATCCCTAAGCGTGCCAGTGTCAGTTGGCATCGGTCGCTATGATGTTCGGACAGAAGAAAGCTTTTGAAGCTCCCGAACGAATGACCAGGAGGGAGGGAACATGCCAGTCGGGCATGTGTCTCTGCCAGGGTCCTACTCGAGTGTAGGCTGAACTCCTGACAGGCATGACACTGAAGAGCCAGTGTGGTGTAGTGGTTAGAGTGATGGACATAGGCAAACCTGGCCCTCCAGATGTTTTGGGACTACAACTCCCATCATCCCTAGCTAACAGGACCAGTGGTCAGGGATGATGGAAGTTGTAGTCCCAAAACATCTGGAGGACCAGGTTTGCCTATGCCTGGACTAGGGGCTGAGAGACCAGAGTTAAAATCCCAACTTGGCCATGAAGCTCACTGGGTAACCTTGGGTCAGTCTCTCTCTACCTAAACCTACCTCAGAGGGTTGTTGTGGGGATTAAATGATGAGGGGGAGAACCCATGAGGTCCTGGGATAAAAAGCTGGAGCATAAATGCAATAAAAAAATTGTAGTCCAGAAACAGGGCAGCAACAGGATGGGATGCTTCTACTTCTTCTTCTTCTTCCTCTTCTTTTTCAGTGCTGCCTCTCAGGTGCTGCCAGGGTGAGAGTCCTCGTCCTCTGCTCTAACCACACTTCCCCTTTGATGTGGATCTCCTCATTTGCACAGGTGTTCTGGGCAAGAGGAACTTCCCATCTGTTATTTTAGACACAGCAGATAACGAACAAGAAACCATTTTAGAATGAGACTCGTAGTAATAACTTGGTCAGATGAATGTTGGCTTAGTCACCGGCAATGCCCGTTCCCAAGTAGGGTTGCCAGGGTTAAGGTAAAGGGAACCCCAGATGCCTTGTCTCCTGCCACATCAAGAGATTTGGAAGTCTTATTTGCATATTTTTGGACTGGAAGGTGGTAACCTTAATCCCAAACCAGATCTGAAGGTTCCAATGTTTGCTATTTTGCCTGACCAGGGCTTTTAATTTTGCACTGAGATGCTAGAGCCCTTGGCTAATGCTATAAAACTGATGGTGGTGAATCAGAGTATGCTGTTATGGCCACTCTGTTTCCTACAGACTGCAAACCTTATATGCCTAGATGAAAGTATACTGTATGGATTGGTTCCAATGTTTTTCTCAAAAGAGATGACCTATAAAAACAATGGATGTTCCCTCCTTGTGTCCCACTTGCACATTTTATTGTTCCAAATTCTACTACAAACATTTCTGTAATTATTAATGACCGAGAAATTTTTTCTTTTAGGCTTTAAGTAGAGCAGGGGTGGTTGGGAGGGGAGGAGATTTTTCATCCCTCTGTGAACATCTTTTCATTTGTTCCTTATTCTGTTTAAACAACAAGATGATTTATAGCTTGTAAACCACACAGCGTAATCTATCCAGTGCTAGATCTGAAAGAGCAGAGCCATAACAATATTAAAAAGGCCATGTGTTTGTGGCATTAGGATGGGATTAATGCCTTTTGGAGTTGTGTGCAAGTCTTACTCCTTTCTTTGCAACCCATGAATAGGTATTAAAATTCTGCCATTCTTGATGAAAGCTGAATGTAAAGAAGTAGCAGGCTCAGTGTGGGGCTGTGGAATTCTTTCTTTTTAAAAACAGCTTTGGCAATACAGTAATTAAAAGCACATTAAGGCATCAAATGGCAGATGACACGGCAGGCGTGATATTTTGCTCTACTAATCCATGCTCATGAATATTCTTTATAGAAGTATACTAAGGGTATGCCTCCACCTCTCCACCCCTAATACATCATTAAATATGAGAGATTAACAGAGTCTCCAGGTTCAGAGGAACTAAGCCTCTGAATGCGTGTTGCCAAGGGTTAACTCTGAGGCCATGTTGACCATGCCATGTTGATGGCTTTCAAGAAGCAACTGATTTGATGGACTTTTGATTTGATTCAGCTGAGCTTTTTGAGAGGGGGGGGGACATATCCCCAAACTTTCAACAGGAGAGCTAAAGCTACCTGTGTAGATGTGCCTTTGATGGATGTGTCCCCAGTTCACTATACATTCAATTAAATATGTTGTTGTAAAACAAAAACATTGTGTTGTTTAGTTCAAAAATCAGGTCTAGCTATTTTAAATATTCATTGCACTTTCCTGCAGTGGTAGCTGGTAGATTTAACCAGAATTCCAGGTAATACGCTTGATTCAGTAATGCTCTAAACGCCACAAGTTCATTGCAACTCATTTATCATTCCGCTCATAGCCCGCAGCACCATTTAGCAAGGTAGCAAAGACTGTGTGTGGACTAAAGTCTATGTCATTTCCTTGCCCCAAAGTAATCTTTCAGTATTTTCAATGGAATTTGGACAATATAATCTAGTAATAGGATTCCAGGCCAGCAAAACAATATTGCTGGGTGTTTTGACTCCTCCAGCAGATTGAATTGGTTGGTACTGATCAGCGCCTTTTATTTTAACACATGAGGGAGTAGGTTTAAAAGGAACGGTAGGATGAAAGATTGCCCAAAATACACTTTTTAATATAGCTTCCTTGAGGAAAAATAGTGCAATTTATTCTTTTTTGATTATGTGTGCTTAATCACACCCTTGGCAAACTTCAAGGTAATTGACTTTTTGTTCCTTCTTAAATACCTGGAGGGGGGGGACATAACCTGAATTATGAAACAAATGTTACATTTTATTTTCGCATCAGGATATTTTAATGGGAGAAAGAAAAGGTTTATTTAGAACGGCAATAAATATGCAAAGGATTCAGCAGCAAAGACAAACATTTCAATAAATAACTTAATTGAACTGTGCATATTCAGTGATTGAAATCCGATTACTTTGTAGCTTAATTTGTGTGCTGCTTGACTGCTCTGCAGTTGCAAGCAATTTAACAATGCCGGCAGTACATGGAGATGGAATGTTAAACAGTGACTCTGGTGGTGCACAGGAACAATGTCTTAGAAGCAAATTGTATTTTTAATTTTTAAGCATGCAGAACTGCATGGGATCCTGCCTTTAATGGGAAGCCTTAGAAGTGAGATGGTGTTTTAAAAGGTATTGCCTAAACTTTAGGCCCTCAAAAGATCTAGTTGTCTGCAGATTGTCACATTGTGCTTGCAAAGATTTATAGCAAGTAGTATTATAAATGATATAATGTTATAAAAATAATAGTGTGCTGAAGCACGTTCACTCCTGCAGCTTCAACTCCTGTAAGGTATAAATATTAATTTCCTGGATTTTAACTGTAAATTGTAGCCTGGAGCAGTTCTTCTATTACAAGGTTCTTCACATTGTCTCAAGCCCTTTGGGTTAAAACATGAAATTGGCGCATGTCAGATGGAGCTTGCCTTCTTAGAATTAAAGCTCCCTCTTTTTAGCAGCAGTCCATGGGGTGAGGAGCAATAGCAGCACCCACCCAGCAACCCCCCTATAGTCAGGGCCCCTGCTTAATTAGTGCATTAACAATGGTTGGCATCTCAAAAAGATGTATCTTGGGACATTTCCTGTGGTTCAGGATATTGAATTATTGCGCCAGAATTAACAGCCACTGACACCTGAACTGCATTCTCATAGGTATGGGATCGAGATTGAGAACATAATAAGAACCCTGCTGGATCAGGCCCAGGGCCCACCTAGTTCAGCATCAAATTCTTACAATGGCCTATGGGACTTGAGCACAACAGCACTTGGGATTTCCAGTTGCGATTCCCAGCAACCGTCATTCAGAGTACTCCATTGCTTCCAACAGTGGAAGTTGAACATAGACATGAATTTGTTTACTCCTCTTTCAAAGCTGTCCATGTTTGTGGCCATTACTACCTCTTAAGGGAGTGTGAGATACATAACACAGGTCCCAAGACTCAGGGTCCTGGGACCCTAAAAATAAGATCTGAGCAAAATTGGTGAAGCAGCAAGGAGTTTATTGATCTATGGACGTTACTTGCAAGAAGCGGGTGTCCCAAAAGCAGGCACACTCCAGTTCAGTGAAACACAAACATATATCCCTTCAACCGAGTGCAAAGTTCCCTCCCATGCCTCCCCATTGGTTGGGGCATGCACAGTTCACAGCCTATCACGACCGCCTAATTAAAATACTAAATTTCCCACCTCTTTTGACATCTCCCATCCTCTGAATTTAGGGACCATCACCCTTAATTACTTTTGCCCAAATAAAGAAGCATGTTCCTATGCTCTTGCACATCTACCCAAGCGATAAAGTCACATCCCAACCACCCCTTAGGTGTACACAATTCCTATCCTGCTGAAGGGTCTAGATAAACCACATTCTAGCAGCAAGCCACCCTGTTTTTGGGCATTCTAACCCCAAGCCAGTAAAGATAAGTCCCCAAGCGAGTCTGTGGGGGTTTTTTTAGCTGTTGCAACTTCTGCTCAGATAGTGCAACTATCTGAGGCCTTTTGACCCTTTTACGAAAAAGCAACAATCTTCATTCCTTCCAGAAGCAAATACCATAGTTTGACAATGAGCTGTGTAAAGATGTGAACATGAATTATAGGTCATTGTATGGATGCATTTGTGAACACTCTGCATTCTCCTTGGCAGCTTCTGGTGTTACAGTCCCAAGTTTAAACTGCTGCCTGGCACCAGTGGAGTTCAATTTCCAGTTGGGACACTGTAAACATCAGACAAATGAAAACATGTTCATTTACTGCTCCTGTGTGAATGGCCAGAAGAAGCAGTGGGAGCAATGAAACCTTTTATTTTATTTTATTTTATTTTATTTTATTTTATTTTATTTTATTTTATTTTATTTTATTTTATTTTATTTTATTTTATTTTATTTTAAGGTATGCTTTATTTCCATAAACAGCTGAGTGGCGCTTCAGGGAAAGCCTTCTTAAATAAAAACTTATTCCGTAAACATCAAGATTATGGGATATGGGATTGTGGCACTCATCTTGCTTCAGGCCGAGGGGGCCGGTGTTTGTCCACAGATAGTTTTCTGGGTCATGTGTCTGGCAGGACTAAACCGCTACTGGCACACGGAAGACTGTGACAACTACCAGAGCACATGGAAATACCATTTACCTTCCAGGGGTGTGGCTAGCTGCTCCGGCACCCAGAGCGGTGGGGGCAGGGCAAGCAACCCACGGGGGCGCCACAGCAATCCACGCACGGGGACACCACATGGGGATGCCACGGTGATCTGCCCAGGGAGTGGCGAGTTGCAAATGGAGTCTGCCTGGGGGACGCAAGCCCCACACTGCCATTTGGGGCAGCACAGAGCCCTGAGCCACCACATCACTCCCGGGAGAGACATGTGGCTCAGGCACGCTGCAGGCCAGGCCCCGTGGTAAGTGCTGACCCCTGCGGTGTGCCATTTTGTCACACACACATCCCTCAAGGATGACACCTGGGGCGGCCCACACACACACCCCACCCCTTCCTACACCCCTGTTACTTTCGCACTGCCGTGGTACCTATTTATCTACTTGCACTGTCACGCTTTCAAACTGCTAGGTTTGCAGAAGCTGGGACAGAGCAACGGGAGCTCACCCCGTCACATGGATTCGAACCGCTGACCTGCTGATCAGCAATCCCAAGGGGCTCAGTGGTTTAGACATGTTGTCTAAAAATGGCTAACTTTGGTTCACTGAGTTCAATGAGTCTCTTCTGAGTACAGCATAGATAAATACATGGGTTTCATGGGTGCAACTGCTTATTGTATCAAAACTTTTTGAGCTAGGGGGGATTAATATTCAGCTAGAAAGAGAGTTGCATGAACTGTTCGAGAGCATGCCTAACACTGCCTTTGTTGTACAGTTTCCCCCAACAGCAAAGTGAAAAGATTAAGTAATCTCCTCTAAGGCATTCCATCACCAAAGCAGCCCTCTCTGGGGCACCTGCTAGCCCTAAGGAAATTTTTAAGAATTTTATTTGTACAACTTCTGGGGTAGCTCAATGGATAATCCCTGGAGAATATTGGCCTTCAATTTGCAGGGTGTTCTTAAATAAAGCTGCCATCCCAGCTGATTTTCTTGATACGGTTTGCAACCTGCGGGGGAGGGGGGATGCTTTGAAACATTGCAGTTTTGCATCCCGAGGGACACTCTGAGGCAAGGCTAAATGATTGGTGGTTTTCATGACTGTCAAGCTTTATAAAATGTCCAACTCTATGACTGAGGGGAGAATTGTACAACTGTGTTTTTCAGCATGAATGAACTTTCCAGCCAGCTTGCAATAGACAAGCTGAGGCTTCAGTGTTCATAATGACATAATGCAGTGGCCAGGGGCAAAAGAAGTCACTGGTGGGCACCCAAGAGAATGTGCATATGTGCCCATGCGAAGCTTCCCCCCTCCCATTCCATGTGTCTCACCAAGCTGCAAGCAGGATTTGAGAAAAGGGATTTGACAGTTCAGTGGAGAGGGCTGGGCTTCTCGAAAGGAAAGCACACACACAATAGGTGTGCACACATAGATGGTCTTGAGGCACAGATGGTCTTGAGGACTAGAACCATGTTAGACTACATTTAAGAAACACTTTCTGTGCCATGGTGAACTGGAGCTGTTTTTTGTTTTGTTTTTAAAGGAAAGAACCCTGAAAGACTAATGCAAAATATTGTGCCATAAATTCTGCATCTTTTTGCTTCTAATCTACCAAGCATGCAGAAGCCTGTTCCTCCATACATAGGTACTTCCTGTTTCAGAGTAAATGTTGAGCTGTATATTTATTTATTTATCTAACAAGATTTATATGCCACTTGATCAGAAAAGAGTGGGTTCATGAATATAAAATGTTCATAAGGAAATAATGATAAAAACAAGTAAACATAATGGCATTTAGCACATATAGATAAAATCAACAGCTTTTTTATTTTAAAGAAATGCACGCAAATATACAAAATCAAAATAAATTACCTGCCTTAACCAAAATGTTTTCAACAGGCATCAAAAACTGTACAGCAAAGGTGCCTAAAACATATTAATAGGCAGAAAGTTGGTGCTGCTATCCTGAAGCCTTGATTCCTTACAAGTGCAGAATGAAAAATACGCCATGCTTGTAAAAGTGCCAGTTGATTATTGAATTGACACATATGGAGTGAGGATTTCCTTCAAGTGCACTGGTCCCAAACTGCTGAGTTTTACATACTACTAGTAAATTCTTGAATTTGGCCTCTTTTTGGTACTTTAGTTGCACATTCATATATGTCATAAGTGGAATCATCATCTTACCACTAACCTTACCACTAACCATGATGTTAATTGGGTGTCCTTGATTTGCTCATTATTTTATCATTGCATACTTGGGGTGGGGAAAGATGCCCCAATGCTCAGATGGACTCTGGTGATTTCACTTAAGTTTTCTTTAAATATTTCACATGCTATTTCTTGGTTCATGATTCCAAGGATTGTTTAAAATTGGGGGGGGGGTCCAAATAAAATAGAATAAAACATCCTCTGGCAAGTACATTCTAATGGGTGTTTACTTTTAGTGCCCCTTCCCCCCCCCCAGCAGTTTTGTGTAGGCACATAGCAAGATAGGAAGTTCTAGTATAATTATGATTTTCCTAAATGTGCCATTACAAGCAAATTAATATTTTATCACAGTAATGTCTAGCATTTATAATCAAATTAGTGCCACAGTAAACACAATGGTAACTGCATAATTACTGTGAGTAATGTGAGCTAATAGTTAAAGCTAATAGTGTACATCCTCTGTATAGTCTGCAATTGCAGTTCAGGGGGAACTTAAAGAGGATTTAAGCCCTTTTTGAGACCTTTAAATTAAATAAATTGTTTTCTAGGTGACTGAATGTTGCTAATATGTCGTGTTAGCTGCATGTTTGGTGACTCTGAATACCAGTAAAGGCTATTTGTGGATTACAAGATGAAGCGATGGCATCTGCTGTCTAGGAAAAATGGTGGAACATCTCACATCATGCCAGCAACAAACATGTCTGACCCACTGTTAGTCTCATCTGGGGTAGCTGAATCACTTGGCAAAGGGAGAACCTGACTTCAGTGTAGAGGGAAGAAGAAATGAGTGGAAGTTTGAATGTTAGGCTCTTATGTGTGCTAGTGGAGCCACAGGAAGATACCAGGACAAGACAGCAAAAACAGACCTGTGTTACAACAGTTCAGCAGGAATTGAAACAGAGGTGAAACTTAGTGAGGCTTGACTGGGGTGTTATATATTTTTCTTGGCATTTTCAATATTGTTTTTAGTAATTTGAGCAGTATATTTTCTGTGTTATATTGATAGTGCTGCAGTTACAATGTAGGAATCGTTGAACAGCAATACAAAGTATTCAGTTTCTTCTTTTTGGATACTGTACAATGAGACCATTGTATCCTACTTAAAGTGGGTTTCAAAATGTCACTCACATGCTCTGTATTTCCAAACCATGTGTATCCAAAATTGCCCCAATACTGCTCGTGGATGCATGTTTATTTTCCAAATTGTTGTTAGCATTGTCTTTATGAGAATGGGTCACACTTGAATGTTTGTAGAATGGTGACTGTAATGAAATTCTACAATCACATGAAACGAAGGGAAACTAATGAGAAAATAAAGTGTCTGTTATTCATTATTCATCTTTTTTAAAATGCTTCATCTACTCAATGAGGTAACAAACAATTTTCCATGACTTACTTAGACGGGTTGGGAGTACTAAAGAGGTTTTGTAAATAGATCATAGATCACAAATAAACAACAGGCAAGGTGAGTTCATTTCACCATAATTTTACAAAGCATTTCAGGGCTCAAGCAACACAGGGAGGCAGGTCACCAGTATTTCCATTATGCAGTTGGATAACAGGTGCTAAATATTCCTTCAGATGTAACAACATGTCATAGGATATTATAAGTTTTATCTTCTGTTTAGCAGCAAACCATAGTTTGCCACTGTGTCTAAAATAGCAAACTATGATTTGCAACTAGCCTGCATTCCACACAGGGAAAGAGAAGGAGGAACTAGCAAGTAGTAGCAAACCATAATTTGCCATTACATCTGAAGTTACTTCAGTGACTTGAGACAGCAAAATACCTGAGCCCAGGAATATGCAACTAATTGAAGTCTTGGAGGCTACTGCATTAGATTTTCTGTTCTGATTGGTTCAGCCATTTAGGTCCCCATCGGAGTTTTTCTAAAGTCACTGAACTCCCAATGGCATTAGACTCAGAGGGTTTTTATTTGCAATGTTCACCTGCCCATTTCCAAAGGCCCTGAGGATCTCACAGGTGGAATGGATGAACTCCTTGCAGTTCAGTTCAGAACCATGGTAGTGTACAAATTAAAACAAACAGAGTAGGGTGATTGGTTTCAGACATTTCATTCCGGAGCCATCATTTTTTTTAAACTCTAGTTTAGATCATTGAGAGTTGTTCCAAGAAAATGTTGCTTCTATGAAAGTCAAATGCATGTTTTTAAGTGGATCCATGCATGCACTTCCACAAATATAAGGGCTTCTTCAGTTCAGGGAAGAGACTCTGACCAATGGAAGAAGGGAGGATGTGTCATTTGCCAAAGGCCCCTAAAGCCATGTCATGCCCCACTCTGTTCTGAAAGATCCCCAAACTTTTGGAGAAGGTTTTTAGGAGGCAGAGAGAACGTCAGGGGGAAGGGAGAATAGCCAAAAATTGCTTCCCTCTCTGCCCCCCGCCCCCCATTCCAATGGTTAGTCTGGATCCAACTAATTTTTATCTTCTGAGTCTTGATTCCTACTCTTCTGCAAAGAAGTAATTCTTATCAAAGGGCTACATTACCTTTTTATTATTCATTTTTAAAATTAATTTTTTTAAAAGTTCATAATACAGTAAAATTATAACTGCAACAAATACATAGAACACAGAGTCCTCTCTTAAAAGTAATTATTTGCCCTTACCACCCACAGAGGACAGTAGCCCCTCCCAGACTCTGACCCTGGGGCACCAGCATTTCCCTGTCTCTCGCCCAGGGTCCTCAATCAACCATCTAAGCGGATACAGGTGAAACTCAGAAAATTAGAATATCGTGGAAAAGTTCATTTATTTCAGTAATTCAACTTAAAAGGTGAAACTAATATATGAGATAGACTCATGACATGCAAAGCGAGATTTCATTTAATATTCTAAATTTCTGAGTTTGTTAATTTGGAGTTTTCATCAGCTGCACGCCATAAACATCGCAATTATAACAAATAAAGGCTTGACATATCTCGCTTTGCATGTCATGAGTCTATCTCATATATTAGTTTCACCTTTTAAGTTGAATTACTGAAATAAATGAACTTTTCCACAATATTCTAATTTTCCGAGTTTCACCTGTACATTTCCAAAAGGGCATTCACAAATAAACTAATTTCACAGATTCAAATCTGATTACATACAGGAAACTCGTTGTGTTCAAGTGAGGCTCATGTACATCCATGGGCTAGACTAAAATTCCAGAGGTTCCTTTTTTGGTCCATTGATGAACCTTAATGATTATGAGAAAACATTAACAGGGAGAAAAAATGGCTTGTATTTGGAAAAATTAATTAATTTCATTTAGGGAAGCCAACTCGGTATAGAGATAATTGAATCATGGGTGGGGAATTGCTTTATGATATTTATTTTTCATGCTGCCATTTAGTGCTTTCATTTCCCATTGATTTGGCAGGGTGTATCGTATTATTCCTCCTGCAGTAAAAAAAAATAGCCGTAATGGATGAGATGCCTGCATTTTTGTACACACAACCCAAACCCAGTGGGCTGCAAAAGGGTTTACATTACCGAAGTTTAAGCATTGCCTTAAGCAGAGAAGATGGGACAGAGCCAATCAGCAACCGACTGTTTGCTTGCCATTACAAATCTTTGCATGCATCCCAGTTCTCTGAGTGGTGAGAACTCCAGAAGCAAAACATTCTGCTTCCTTGGAAAGAGGTTACTGGAGGCCTGTGCCATTTTTGTGATAAATTTCATTTGCACTTACAGACCATATCCACACCATATGTTTAAAGCACTATCATAGCACTTTAAACAGCCATGGCTTCCCCCACAGAATCCTGGGAACTCTATTGCATTGCTGAGAGTTGTTAGGAGACCCCTGCAGTGCTGCAATATCAGAGTGGTTTAACAGTCAACCCATCTTCCTAGGGAACTCTGGGAATTGAGGATTGAATGTATTTATAGACAGACAGGGCAGTCAATTGGGAAGGTGGTGGGATAAAGCTGTTTGGGGCACTGGAAGGACAATACAGCCCTTTCTCTCTCCACTCTGCAGAGAGGCTCACTGAAAGGATTGCCAGCATGCTGAATAGGGTTCTTTTCTGTAAGGCTCCTTGATTTGGGGGTGATTTCCATTCTAATTGTATGAGAATGAGAAGATGAGCTTCCGCTCCCTGCATCACCCCCTTTCCCATGCCTGTAACTGTTGCTGGCATCTGTCTTCCATGAGAGACAATGGAGTGCACCTCTGGGGCTGCATTGAGCCATGAGGATGAAGGTCCTGGGCTGCCCAGACGACAAGACCCCTCTCTCAGCTTTGCTCATCTTGTCCAAAGGAAAGCAGAGCAATGCAGTTGGCACCAGCTTAGCTGCAGGAGTTGCCAGAAGGAGGCTTGCAAGGCACCATCCAACTGTCTTAGGGACT
Organism: Podarcis liolepis; assembly: GCF_965112155.1. Lineage (NCBI taxonomy): Eukaryota > Metazoa > Chordata > Lepidosauria > Squamata > Lacertidae > Podarcis > Podarcis liolepis. Next base: position 42,592,729 of record NC_139560.1, on the reverse strand, counting down.
GTACAGTGGTGCCTCACAAGACGAAAAGAATCTGTTCTGTGATTCTCTTCGTCTAGCGGTTTTTTCGTCTTGCGAAGCAAGCCCATTGACGGATTAGCGGATTAGCGCTATTAGCGCTATTAGCGGCTTTTAGCGGCTTTTAGCGGCTTATGAGCTTATTGGATCAGCTGATAAGCGGCTTAGCAGCTTAGAAAAAGGGGGAAGGGGGGGAAACCTGCAGGAACTCGCAAGACATTTTCGTCTTGCGAAGCAAGCCCATAGGAGATTCATTTTGCGAAGCACCTCCAAAATGGAAAACTCTTTCGTCTAGAGAGTTTTCCGTCTTGCGAGGCATTCGTCTTGCGGGGCACCACTGTATTCCAGATTTGTGGAGGGTTTACTCCTCAGCCTTTTCTTCTCCCAAAAACATCCTGCAAGTCAGTAGAGGTTTAGGACCAGAGTTTTTCTGCATAGCTGCATACTATTAGGCTTGCCATACATCATACACGTCCTGGTTTTCCGGTGTAAAAATGGCATCTGGGGTGAATTTTGGCAAATTTGCAAAATGTCAGGGAAAACCTGGATGTATGGCAACGTGATGGAAAAAGCAACAACTTTGCGGTTGTCAGGAATTTTACTTTTTGAAATATGGCATCCCTACATACTATGTAATAAGCAAACATCTTGTCTGCCCCCTTAGCAGTCCTGAGAACAATAAACCACCTTCCTTATGCTTTGGCATGCAGTTGTCTCTGATGAGGGCTGTGGTAATACACTTTATTGATAATTGTTAGAATTATTTTTATTTTCTTACATTGAAGAGTGAGATCTGAACCAGTTACTTAGTCTGAGTTTTTCTTCTCAAGGAAGTGATGAATAAACAGGGGCCGATATAAGCAGTAAATTTGAGTTCTTGTATCTTATATATAAAAAGATACATATCTGTGATGGAAAGGAACAGCAGAGAAGAAAAATACAGCTCAATGAGACTATTTACACAAAACAACTTGATGATTATTTTATTTAGCAAAAGAGAGATACTGATAAGCAACCATCATTTATATAACACATAATTGAAAGGGGTGGTGTAGTTCTGCCTAATTAAGAGAATTTGTTTAATATCTGAGACATGACTTTGGCCTAATTATTCTGAAATACTGTGATGGCCTGGGACTTGGGCTTGGACTTGGAACCAGAGGAGACTCCTTCTGCACCAGATCCTTTGCCTCAGGCATCATCTGAACCAAGTCTGGGGCCTGATCCTGAAGAGTCCCAGTCTGCAAAGGTTCCCCTGCAACAAACACCAGCTGGGCCGAGTCAGGGGCCTGAGCCTGCCCTGGCTCCAGGTGCGGGGATTACCTTGTTCTCCTCAGCTGGACCATCACTTAGAGCTGCTCCACTACTGGTTTGGTCATGGGAGGCTGAGGCAGCCCCTGGGTCTAGTAACCCACCAACATCTGCCGAGCTGCAGAGACTAAGGTCTGAGAGAAGGAGAGACCTGAGTACTCGCAGGAGGAGTGCTCGCCTTCAGGCGAAACAGGGAGGTGAGTCACTGGGAGATCAGGACCAGCCACTACCCTGACAAAGATAAAAGGCTGTCGGACCCTGCCCCAGGTTATGGGAGCAACATTGTTGTATGCTAGATCCTGCAGCTGTCCTTGCCTGGTTTCCTGCCTCGTGTCCTGCCTTGGCCCTGTTGGACTGACTCCCAACGGAACCTTCAGATTCTGGACCAGTCCTGGACTGTGTTTCATGGGTTACCCCTCGGCCCAGCACAAATACATTAGGAACACCTTCCTTCCTTCCTTCCTTCCTTCTTTCTTTTTACCAAGCCTGCAGATGTCTCTTATCATACACTACACAAACATGTATTACCACAGAGCTGCAATATTTTCAGGTATTTTTTTTATGTAGGTACAAAGCCTAAATGGCACTCCAAGAGGGAATTCCAGCTGTTACAGAAAAATAAGGTAGTTAATGCAGTTTAAGTACAAATTAGCACAGTCAACCAAAAACCACCTTACCTGGACTGACAGTTTCTTTCTGTGACAAAGACACAGAAAGATGGAGATGAGGTATCAGCTCCATTATTCAAATACACACCAGCAACCCACATACATGCATACAGACAATGCTTTTTTGGGGGGGAGGGGCAGGGGTAAGCATACCCCTAAACATTTTGTGAATCTTTGTACTTTTGTCCATTTACTGTATTTATTTTCCCTGATTTGAACTATAAAATGGTGGTTTTCTTGAGTCAAAATGAGAGTACCCTCCAAACATTTTTTTAGAAAAAAGTACTACATACATATTGTGGATCTACTAAAATAATACTGGACAAAATACGTAGGTTTTTACGTGTTATTGTTCTGCAGATTCATGAAATTACCACACGATGGCAGTACATCCTATATATTGGCTTGCTGTGGTAGAATAACAATTGAAGCCATTGAAAATGGTGAAATAAGTGAGTAACAGTAGTAGTAGTGATAATAATAGTGCTTCTTTTGGTTGACATATTATGCAACTTAAAGGTTTTTTGATGCAATACACCATGTTCCCAATAAAATGTTAAGAGAGACACGGAGAAACTATAAAATGTATAATTGCCGCCCATTGTCTTCAGCGCTCTTGTAGTCTTACAATCAGACGTCTACCATGAGGGATTAAAATTTTGTCTGTAAAATTCCTCCTGCATTCCAGTTCAATATTGTTATCAATTGGCAACTGGGGAAGGGAGGCGGTTAAACCACTCTCTCCCCCTTCACCCCTTTTGTTTAATACCCAGATGAAGAGTTAAGAAGAAGCTTGCTTAACAGGTTCCTATTTCATTGTTTCAGATTTGTGTACCCACCCAGGCTTTATCTTTCCCTACAGTTGGGTTATTGTGCGTCTGGATTTTCTTGAGAAAGTAACTTTTTCTTCCTTTATGTAAGGGAGAGTTATCTAGACCTTCCATTTTTGTGATGGCGTTTTCTTTTTATTTTGTCCTGAAAGCAGCATGATTCTCTGTATATAACTCCAGTTCATTTGGATGTTCTGTCTTTACTGATCTTAAAGGTGAGACCTGAAAAAAGCTCTTCGGGGGCTTCTGCTTTAATGTCCCATTGATTCCTGTGATGTGATCTCCTCCAGCAACTGACTCCACAGTAGTTCATGTCTGTTTCTGTGCTGCCATGCAAGCATGGAGGCAGCAGTGCTCACATAGACTCTGTAACAAAATAGATGAAATTAACCAGCTAGTCAGTCCCATACATCCCCCAGCGTCCAGTCAGAGCTTGAAAATGGCCTATGGTATTTTTGAGAGCCCTCCTTATATATGTGGCTGCTTGCCTCTCCATTTATTTTTGTGCTCTTATCTCTCTAGTGATAGGTACCCATTTCTCCTTCTTTCAGTTGACCAAACAACAAAAATGATACTGTAAAACTGAAAATGTTGTCATCAAATCAGGAATCTGTATTCTATTTCACTTATGAATCTGGGCCCTCTGGCCCCTATTGGCTAAGCTGCGCACATTTTGTGACATCACAGCAATTCAGAGATGGACTTGCAACAGAAGAGTTTTAGTCTGCTTCTACGAGCGGAGGTTTCAAGTTTTTATGGGATAGGAGAGTTTGTGATAAGGGCTGGAGCTGAGGAAATTGACTGAGGAGAGGTCACCAAAGGCAGGGAAGTTAAGGAACAGCAGGATTCCCAGTGTGAGGGTAGCCGAAGGAACATGTCAAATTAGAAGGTGAGGTAAAGAACCTAGTAGAAGTTGAGGTGGATGAAAAAGGAAGCAATTGGAAAGGTCTGGAATTTGAGTTTCGGAATTTGACATATTGATTTGAACTATTCTCCCAGTCCTTCACTTTGGGCTTTTTAGTATCAGGTAATGAATTTACAATTCTGCTCATAAGTTATTCAGACTCATGGTTCACAATTTTTTGTTTGTGGTCATGTATATACCTACTCTTCTTTTTTATTCATGGTCGGTTATAATGTTTTGGAAAGCAAGAAGGGGGAGGAAGCCTTCAACTTTGCATTATGTGCTGACATCCTGTGGCCAACCCTTGTTATAACAGTGTGTGCAGACTGGCAAACTGTGGTACACCCAGGCCACTCAATCATCTTAGGATATTCCTAACTATACTTAACAAAATCATCATTCAGTTCTACTAAATTATTTGAAATTCTGTTTCAGGGCTAAGCTAATTTGTTCATTTAAAAATAAAAATAAAAGGATTCACCGCATTTAGTTCCACACACAAAAACTCTAGTTCTTTTTAGAGTGGAGTGATCCCTAAATCTATGATCAGGGGTGTGTGGTACCCTAAACAGTGCTTCTCAGGAGCTTAGCAAGATGCAGTCAAACAAAAAAAAGGTTATATAAATAACTGACAAAACTGATAAAGCAAGAGCAATCTTAAGCACGTTTACAAAGTGTAGTCCTACTGTGTGCTATAGGACCTACTCCCTAGTATTCATGTTCAGGATTTCAACCTTAGCTAAATCTCTCAGCTTCCTTCTTTATCACTAACTTCATTGGATTTCCAACCAAGCGTGCTGTCCAGTGTGATAGACCTAAGTAGGATGAAAATGGAAAGAACTCTCCCAAAGATAACATTTGCTAACCAAGTGGGGGAAAGTTTTTGATTGTTTTCATTTGTTTTTACTTTTGCTTGCTTGTTTTAAGAATCAAAAGTTTAAATATTATCCTCCACATTAAGAGCATGTGATGTTAGGTTGTTGTCTGTAAATATCCAGCCATTTTTTCTCTTCACATTCCAATAAACCAGTAGCGGATTTCTTTGCAGTAGTCACATCTGACAGACTACGGCCACCAACATTAAAACTGGAAAACTGCCACTTTCCAACACAGATTGACAGGCATGATAGACTATCACTTGCAAGCCCAGGAATGCAGTGTATGTTATAGAATGCAAAAACTCTGGATGCCAGATGCAATATGTCGGAAAAACAACTGCAAAATTTCATACATATTTCCAAATTCATTTGTCAGTAAACATGACCAAAAAGGGCTGGAGCAACCTGGTGCAACACACATTATGATGATCATAAACTTGTATATATTCTCAAGAGATAAAACATGCAAGCCTGGGGATCTCAATGCCTTGGTTTGAAATCCACAGGACAGATGCCACAGTTGGTATTATGTACTAACCTAGGATCCTAGAACAATAGGCAAGTAGGATCCTAGAATGCAACAACTGATTGGCTTGCAGGAGAAGACCAATCAGGCTCCAGGAAGAAGTTAATCAGCATATTAGGCTGGTAGGATCCTAGAATGCAACAACTGATTGGCCTGCAGGAAAAGACCAATCAGGCTCCAGGAGGGAAGCAGAATCAGCCAATCAGACAGGACTCATTGTGTAAATAATGTATATAAAAGCCTGAGGTTTGGGGGACAATTCAATCACTATTTACTAGCTGCAATAAAGAGCATGAAATCACTACAGGACTCTGAGTATATTTCAGTTAGCATGAAAAGGTAGCCGCAGGATGCATAGACCAACATAGGACCTCCAGAAGTTTCTCCTCTTGTTTAGTTTAGATGTTGTTTATATGATCTACAACTCCTATCAACCCCAGCAACCATTGCCAATGACCAGGGATGATAAGAGTAGTAGTTCAATGGCATCTCAGGAGCCAAAGGCCCCCCCCCCCACATCTGGTGCAGATAGTATGTGTGACCAGTAGTCTGTACAATGCTGCCTTTATCTTAATGCACAAATCACTCAAATTAAAGAAGATGAGGCAATTGTTTTTGACTGAAAGAAATCCCTTTAAAGGACGTTTACTAGGGTCTGATTTCTGGAAGCCTCCTGCCTTTGCAGCTGTACTATTTTGCCTGCTATGAATTATGAAGTCTAAGCCTTGTCCTAAGCTAAATAGGCTCAGCAGATTATATTTCTATTGTGGAAAATTTCTGTTTGAGAAGAATAGCTCTGCAGGGTCTCATCAAGTAGACTATCTATCGGAGCTTCTGTACCGCTTACAGGGCATATGTTTCATATGTAATTCAGAGAAACTGTTAAAACATCTTCACCCAGCGGATTTTTTTAAAAAAATAGCTAAATTTAATTTTCATAATATAAATATAATATGTAAAGTATAAAATACGAAGAATATGGCATTGCATATACATGTGGAAGCTTGGGGTATCAGTTTGGGGCAGGTGAGTAACAATGTGAAGTTGGGTTATTTGGGAGTCTTTCCCCACTCCCAGGTCAACAATCCACCTCAATTGGAACAGGGCCTCAATGAAGCCTCATTTCAATCCGTTCTTTCTGTACTCTTCTGTACCCTACAGCTCTATATCGATCCATGGGCTTTACAACAAGTGGGACAATCCCACCTGATGCCTGCAGAGCAATGGATATTTTTCTTCCGTATTAATAGTTTTCATCTTTTTTAAAACACAGCAGTAAAGGCTTGAGTTGTACTTTTTTAAAAGTTAAAAGCTTCATTTCATATGTTTTAAAATCTTATGTTTCTCTGCTTTAACAACAACAGCAAAACCAGAGCTCTTCATAACTCCATAGGAAAAAATTTGGACAGTTTCGTGTTTTAAATCCTTTCAGAGGTCTGTAACACCTATTAAAGAACAGAAAAGGGTACCAGAAAAGGAGTGCCACTGTGAAGCTACAAAGGTTTTTTTTTAATGTATGAGCTGATATACATACCATTTGACTACCTTTAAATTATTTTAAGGTATCTTCAGAAATGGTTGTCACTTAAGAAGAAATATGTGTCTTTAAAAAAAGAAAAACTATCCCTCCCATCCAAATAATTTGCTAATGCATGTTGTCAGTCAATAGCTTTTTCTCAGGCTTATAGAGCTGCTGAACAAGAAAAAAAATAGCATGTATGGGCAGAGCTGTGGTTGCATAACTCTCTTTAAGGCTTTTCCCAGCGTTGCATTAAGCCCCATTTCATACCCAATGAATTTTAACTTCTGCAGAGAAAATTGCATGAATACTGCATGTGTATAATACACATTTATCTGCTTTTGGCACATTGGGAGTCTATAATAGAAAGAATGAGGTACTCTCATCATATGTGATGGCCTAAAAGAAGTTATATAATATTTTCTGCATGGAAATGGCTTCCTTGTGGAATATTCAGCTTGTAGAATACGAAGCAGGCCTTTCACAGCAGTAATGAGGAGCGTCTCAAAGGTGCTAATGTATCTCTTCCTCTGAGTCTACATGAGCTATCATTTTACTGAATTTATATGAACCTGGGAAACGGTCTGAAAGCAAAATACTTCTGAAATAAATGGTATAAGATTGAATCTGGGAAAGATTCATCACATGCTACCTGCATAAATGTGGATCCATCCAGCACTGCCCTGAAGGGAACACTTTCAGTGTGTGAGACTAATTTAATATCCATGCACGTCCTGCTCTTACCTTCCCAATGTAGCCTTCCAGCAATGAATTGGCTTCCTTACAAGTATGTATTCTTTGTCTGCTACTGGTTCAGCTGCAAGATGGCAGGTTTGAATGAGCAAGTAAACCCAGACCTTGAGAATAGGCTTGACCAAGATGCCTCAACACCACTTACATTGTTGTTGGCCTCCTGTTTGCTATGTATAAGTGACAGTGGGTGGGATCTCATGAATGCCCTTGCACTCTATTGGAAGGTCCTCTAACTGCATGGGGAAAATTTAGGGGGCACCAGGTGAAAGAAAATTGGCCAGAAATAAATAAATCTCTTCCCCTTTTCCATTAGCAGAGGCACCCACTGGATCACCCTTCCAATAGTCCAACAGCATCAATCGGATCCCACCCTGTATGTGCATTTGCAGTTACTTTAGATTGAACCCCCAAACACCAGGTGGAGACACATTTTTGCAGAGCAATTTCACCTAAAATGACATTTTGTATGTTTTTCCTACTCATATGTGCATTTTTATGGACACTTCACGCCACTATATGCAATTTTGTTACTTGGCTGGAGAAGTGCATTGCTAAATTCAGAGAAGTGTGAATTTCAAAGCATGGCTGTGTTTCCATCCCTGTATTGTTTTGATAAGTGCATATCCAAACAGTGTGGTTGTTATGTACTGAGTTGAATAGGATCCAAATTGCAGCAGTCTGATTGGTCCTAGAACAATAGGATTCAGAATTCAGCAGTCTGATTGGTCCTAGAACAATGCAGCAGTATGATTGGTTGGCAGGAACCACCCAATCATGCTCCAGATATTAGTGAATCCACAGATATTAGTGAATTCCAGAATTAGCCAATCATGTGCAGCCCATTGTGTAAATAATGTATATAAAGCAGATACTTGAGGGGACATTCATTCCTCCTCACCACTATGAGCTGAATAAAGAGCATGAAATCACTTTGCGACTCTGAGTATATTTCAGTGGTGTAGTGGTTAAGAGCAGTAGACTCGTAATCTGGTGAACCAGGTTTGCGTCTCCGCTCCTCCACATGCAGCTGCTGGGTGACCTTGGGCTAGTCACACTTCTTTGAAGTCTCTCAGCCCCACTCACCTCACAGAGTGTTTGTTGTGGGGGAGGAAGGGAAAGGAGAATGTTAGCAGCTTTGAGACTCCTCTGGGTAGTGATAAAGCAGGGTATCAAATCCAAACTCTTCTTCTTCTTCTTCTTCTTCTTCTTCTTCTTCTTCTTCTTCTTCTTCTTCTTCTATCCCTAATGCTCCCCCATCTCTAATCTGCCTGCTTTAAAGGAGACAACTGAGCAGGGCACTATGCTGCCACCAGAACCTGCTCAGGCAGCATCCGCCCCGGAGTATCCAGAGGCAGATTCTGAAGATCCTGAACATGTGAACATAGTGCTCTGGGATTAGGGTTGGGAGAATGTGACCCAGTCCAGACCAGTCTACACAAGCTTCCATACTGTGAGATCCCTAAAAGTGGAGCTTTCATATCAAGGTATTGTGAGTGGGAACTTATGTATATGCACCCGAAACCACTACTGGAGCCAGCAAAACACTGATAGAGTAAGATATACTGGCACTGATGAAGTGAAAGTGAGAGGGCTGTTAATTATACCCATTTGCATTTGAGCAAGCTAAGGCGAAGATGTCTATGCTAATTTCAGTCTATAAATTTAGCGTGTGTGCACGTGTACATATATATCAGAAGGTCTCCTCCCTTTGCTCAGTTGGCAAAATTGCATCAGTTTCTCTCTTTGTCTTTCTGAACTCTTCCACACCCAGATTCTGCTGAAAGCCAGAAATATGTTTGGTCTTCTGTCCTGTTTCCCAGACCTAGCGTTGACATGAGAATCTTAGAAACTGGCAAAATTTAAGGTTTAAAAAAATGCCTTTGATAAAAAAAATCTCACGTGGCAGTGGGTAGAATTAGTTGCTCAATGCTCACGCCCGTTGCTCATTCCTTTGAGTCTGTTTTAACTTGTCAGCAAGTGAGTCATGTTAAAATGTGTTTTGCAACCCTTGCTCAGAAATTTTGCAGTGCAACCATTTGGGTTGATAAAACATGTTTGAACATTCCCATGTGCCTTTCCTCTGGTGACAGGATTGAATCATGCTGAGCATGAAAAATCATGTACCGATACCTGCATCTTAGAACATGTTCTGCAAGAATGCATCACTCTGAAACAGAGTCTGGTAGATTTATATATGACTTATTTCTTGGTGGAATTCTGTATTTGTCTGATGACCTCTTTTCTCAGTCATTCCACTGTGTTGAACATACTGCTTCATGTAGTGCTTCACACAAACAAGAGTTTGAAAAGAACTCTTCGGTTCTTTGTTCTGTCTTGCATCCTTGACTGTACTAAAATGCCTGTGTAAGATCGCAGCTGCAACATAGAAACACTATGTTGTGGTACTGTAGCCAAGGTTTTTTGTAAGATGCTTGCCCTTTTTCAGGCATTCGGTTTGACCTTATGAGCAAAAATGCACCAGCAAGGCCTGCCATGGGAGACACAGGGCAGACTCCCAGGTTAATGTATGATTGGCACTAGTCTAAAGCAGAGCTCTCCAAACTTTTCATATTGGTGACACACGTTTTAGACATGCATAATTTCACAACACAGTAATGCAGTTTTACAGTGGTACCTCGGGTTACAGACGCTTCAGGTTACAGACTCCGCTAACCCAGAAATAGTACATGGGGTTAAGGACTTTGCTTCAGGATAAGAACAGAAATCATGCAGTGGCGGCAGCGGGAGGCCTCATTAGCTAAAGTGGTACCTCAGGTTAAGAACAGACCTCCGGAACGAATTAAGTTCTTAACCTGAGGTACCACTGTACTAGCAAACCAGAGGTTAAACTCCTTTCCAGCCGCGGGAAGAACATGGGAAGCATTCACGCGACACACCTACACACTGCAGCTGACACACTTATGTGTCGCGACACACCGTTTGGAAAGCTCTGGCCTAAAGCAAGCTGGCTTACATGTAGGATTTCCAACATAGCGATGGGAATCCTTGTGAATGTCTCGCCATATTTGTACAGTAAAGGAATTCTGAAACAGCCTGCAAGTGAGGCAGAGAACAAAATCAGAAGCCTCTTTAAGCAGAAGAAAACCCTGAAGAACTAGGAGGACAAGTTTTGGCAGATCCCTAGATCTTATGCCAGCATCATTATGCTTTTCCTATGAAGTGCTGCCTCAGCAGAACAGCTCATTTCAACTCAGGGAGTGGGGAGTTGGTGTGGAAGTGAAGGGAAACACCTGGGAACTTCAGTCTGTATCCTGAGCTTCTGTTTCTTCCTCCCACCCCTCAGGTATTTAAGTGGGAGGTACCCACCCAGATGCATGAGCCAAAGGGGTCTTGGCCCCTGGCTCTTCTTGAGGGCTTGATTTAATCCTTTTAAAAAGTCCCTTTGATTATGCCTTACCAGGCTTGTATTGCTGGATTCTGTAAACAGCACTAGATATTGTCCAGAACAGCATTAGAGAGATCCTACTAATCAAGAATTACAGCTTTCAAAGCAGAGACATTTTTTCCTATCCACTTGCTGATTTTTTTTCCATATAGTAGGTGGTGTCAAATGTTTGAGGTTTTTGGGATACATGCAGTTTTATGTTATGAATGATTTAAGGTTGCAGCAATTGTATTTCTGGTATAGAACTATACAAAGTTGGGAAATATCCTTTTGAGGCTCCCATATGTTGTCTTTTCACACATCCATCAGTTTGCTGCAATGACTACTGTATACCTTCTCCATCCTCTCTGTTCCATTTACTTCCAAATAGACAGTATATTAGGCAGCTTACCATTTTAAAAGCTTCTTTCATTGTTGTGATGAAAAGTGTGCTCTAGAAAACCTGCAGGACTTACAAACTGCCCAACCATGTTGCCAGTGGCTAGAAACTGGGCCTAGTAAATCATTATATCTGGAAAACAAGGATATTATATTGCCCAACATCTATGAAATGGGTACTGGTTGCCATCTGGACAACTTAGAAGAAAGAAGTAGCACTACAGACTAGGCAATGAATGAGCCCCTGGTGAAACTCTGCCCATATTTGCAGCAGTACCTGCCAGTGAGCATCAGACAGAACACATAAGAAATAAGCAAATTCTATAGTAGGTCCCTTTGATTTTGAAATAAAAGCAACTTTATTACTCTTGTACAAAATGTATTTAAGATACGAAATTAAACAAGATGTTTACACGAGACAGTTCTTGAGAAGAACGTCATTGGGGAGAGCAAATCATTTTTCATTTTGAGTCAAAGCATTTTGCTGGTGAGGTAAAGAACATAAAAGATGATATACACCTATAGCCTGTAAAGTTATAAATACTTAATACAAATCTCTCAACTTTACATGACAATCATATGTTATTTTACATTTTTATCTCTCCAGCCCAGCAAATTTTATAATTCTGTGGATTTCCTGGTACAGGGGTTCTCACAATTTCTGCTGTCAGGCAGCCTTTCCATATCAAGCAGACTGCCACAGAACCTTGATGCAGTTTAAAGAAGTATTTGGCCACATTCTAGGGTACACGTGATTCATGTAGGATGCAAACAAGGTCTGTTATGCTCCATTTGAGCTGCACACTGCAATGGAAGATGGATAGTGGTTGACACCCTGACTTTTAGAGAGGCTTATCCACCATTATGGGTCCTCCAAGACTCTTTGATAAACAGATGCAGCTAGGAAAGGCACCGTATTTGCACACTGTAGTAACAAAGAAACATTACAAATAACATAGTTAAATTAATGCTTTGTTAAATTTAAACAGATACTTGTCATCTTTGGGACTCTAATAGTTTGTACCCAAAAGCAGAGCAAGCAAATAGGGAGTAACTGGTTGAAGAGGCAGAGGAAATAACCCAGTGCAAAATGCTAAAAACCATTACCTATTAATATGTTGCATTACTTTACAGCACTTTGCCTCAGCGCTCAAAGGACTTTACACAGAGTGCGTCAGCATTAATATGGAGGGCACTATTAGCCCACCAGTTGTAATCTAGGGATCTGAGAGATATTGGGTTGCCTCAGGTCATCTAGTAAATTTACAGGTAAGTTAAGCTTTTAACTGGGCACATCTCACTTCCAACTGCTCAAAGCAATCCTAACCCCAGATCCACTGCCTTGAGGAAGTCAGGACATGTGTGTGCAGATAGATAATCTACACCCGACCCCTGCCCAACAGCACAAACCAGCAAAGGTTTGCTAGTGGCATATCATCCACTACTTCATTCCCCACTTAAGATTGCACTCTTCATCAGAGAGAGATAGCTTAGTTGGTAGAGCACCAGACTCTTAACCTCAGAGTCATGGGTTTGAGCCCCACACTGGGCAAAAAGATTCCTGCATTTCAGGAAGTTGTACAAGATGACCATTGTGGTCCCTTCCAACACTACGATTCTAGGGTTCCTTTTATAAACATGAACTAAATTAAGGAAACAGAAAATATAGTGTATGATTTGGAGTTCATATTTTATTTCATGGCGTTTCGTATTTAGAAGAAAACCAATAGAAATAGCAACATTTTTCTTAGTTTATACTGTAATTGGCTTTTTGCAATTTATATTGTTTTAAAAAACAAAATAGATTTGTAAGACTACCTTGGTTTCAATGAATACAGTCATTGACACAACTCAGGATTAGCGGGGGGTGGGTAGTGACAAATTAGGGACCCAAAGCTGGTCTCCATTTTAAAACCACAGAAAACTTCTCAAAGTAAAGTATTCTTCTGGAGACTTCCATCTTCTCCAATAACTTTGAACAGGTTCTTCTTAGATGTTTAAATGTTACACAAATGAGGGGAAGGAGCTGAAGTGAAACCTTCTGTGATAGCTCATCAGTTAGTACATTTATGCCATACTGTGTTTTCTTTTCAGCAAAAGCCCCTGCATCAGATTTATAGCTGTTGTGACTCAGTGCAACACCCAATAACATTGCAACATTACTTAGGCAGATTTAAACTGATGGGTAAGCTAGCCTGACATACAAAAACTCTTACTCAATAAGGCGTAGCTACTACTTTTGCAAGCTTGCAATTTAGCAGAATTAGTTCAGAATACTATATACTTAATTTGCTCTTAGATTTTGCTTTATACATTGGTATATGAATTATTTGGAGTGTAAGATACAAACAGAGAAGCCTGTATTTCTGTTTTTACTTTTTCTCAAAGCTTAAAAGTAAACCACAAAACCCATGATTTCTCCATTTTCTTTTTATATTATTGCCAGAAAAAATACCAAGAATGTAGTATTTGATACAGCCCATTCATTCATCTTCTTTCTGTTCCATCAGTTTTTACAACTTTTGCTTTGTCTTTTGTATAGGGGCTACAATCTACCTAAGGTTAATCAGTCATCCATGTCCCACTGAAGCAAATGCAAGAAAGTACTCATGTGTAAATTAAATCCCAATTATTTCAATGAGACTTCATCATGATTGTAACCTGGTTAAGGGCTCTGATGTTCAAAGTAGGGCCTGTTTTTTAATAACACACCCATGTAAGCCAGTGAGTGTTAAGTGTGAAGAAGTGACTTCAGAAGTCTGTGCATTAGAAACCCAACCCCTGAAAATACCCTGAACCTAAAAGTTATATTATTGGTAAGTTAAGGCCTTGTAATGTTTTGCAACATTTTAAATATCTTCTCTGGATTCTGCAGATCTAGAGATATATGTCTATAGCATAAAGGCGAGAAGACTAATATGAGATGTACTAGGAAAAAAACCTATTTAAAATAGACTATATACCAATTTCACCAAAGTAACAGGATCTTCAGTGTTTAAGATCCTTAGTGCACCAGAAGAATCAAACTCATTATTCTCTGCTCAATGGCACTGACATGAGCATAATAAAGCACAAAAGAAAAGCCTAAAATACCAACTTGATGAGAATAAAAACCTTTCATTTTAGGTCAATTAATTTCTAGCAAAGAAACAACATCTGCTTTATTAAAATCAGTTTTTTAAATGCATATCTTTAAATCCACTTGATTAAAGAGAAGACTATGATGTGTAACATCAAAACAGCAGCTACAGCACACCTCCTTCCCTTTATTTACAATTAAAAATTTCCAATACATTTCTCTTGAATTCCCAAACAAACTGTATGTATACAGATGTATAAAAAATATCAGTCAACGTTTATTCCATCAGAACCGTATACAATAGGCACATTCATGCATGTTAAGTGCAAAGCACCTGTCACTACGTGATAACAGAATCAGCACAGATCATACCTTTGTTGCTCCAAGTTCAGCTCCCCACTTTTCCTGAGATGGGAGGAGTCAACAATAAGTTGTGCCTGAATACTAGCAATTTTCTCCAGTTCCTATCGTAGTATTTTAACACTCAGCTGTATTAGAGTGGCAAATACAATTATTATACTTTGAATTAATCTAAAGTCTTTTGGGGGGAAACTGTGGCCTTGGCAAATGTTTTCAATGTCACATTTTAATTTCTATACTTATTCCTCCAGTGGATTTGAACATACAAACTAATGCTGTCAGATTTGGTGAACACAAAAATTCAGTACAAAGAAAAATGTGTACATATATACATTAAAACATTTCACTCTCTTCCTTCTCTATTTACTAATTTAAGAGCTTTGGCCTAATTAAACTCATCTAGGCAGTCCATACAGTGTAGCCCTCGCAACACCAGTATCACTGCAGCTGGTGAGGTTGGAGCTGTGCCAGGTGAGCTTTGCCAGTGCACCTGCACAGACTGACCTCACTACCACTGTGCTCCATTCATGTATGCTAAAGCAACATTAGCGTTCGCAGGGCCAGCTCCCCTCTGCCATTACATATATGCTAATAATCAGTGCTATTTTTCTAGAAAAAGAGATGCCGGAACACTCCACGAACACCACCTCATTCTCATAGAATGGCAATGGTGCCCACCTGAGAGGTGGCAGAACTGAATTCTGGTGAGTTCAGGGTGGAAAAAAGCCCTGCTAATAATGAACGTATTCTATGAGTATCAATCATTACATAATCAAAGCAACATACTCAAGGAGGAGGTGCTCATCAGGTGAATATGCTTAAAAAGAAAAATGTAGAGGGAGAATCAAATCGGCCCAATGCATGCATGCTCAGTAGCCACAATAAGCTGTGTTTTGGGGAAACTGGGACTGTAGGGGGGTATGGAGTATTCTAGAAAAGGTCATGGCTGGCTGCAAATTTTGTTACAGATCCCATTTTAAAAAATACTTAGAAACCCTGTTTTTCTTAAGAATGTAAGAAATGAATAACTATTTTAACATTCAGCAGTAGTATTTAGCGTTTATTTCTATAAAACTAAAGGAAAGATTCATATGAATCAAACCATGCTTGCTATAACCCAGACCCAAACAGCCAGAAATTTTTGAAGCTCAGTTCTTAAAATGATAAAGAATGCATTTTGCCTCCCTGTAACGGTAGATGCAGAGAACACTAGAAACTCTGTTGCTATTTTGAAAAGTTATGCGACTACAATATTGACTGTACATTTGGTTTAAAAAAATACTTTTTGGTGTAAATCTAAGGCAGTACACATGTAGGTAGGTCAAATAGCACAGAGTATCCAGAGGTTTAAGAACAGAAAGTTTGATACTGACAAACCTAATGTCAGAATGTCTTCTGATTAACTATTCCCACGAGAAAAGTGGGGGGGGGGGAGAGACATAAAAATATTTTGTATTCAAGTTGTTATCCTGTGGAAAGGGCGATAATTCTCTGCATTGTTGTCAGCACATTTATCTCTTTATACAGGTTTCTGCTAATGTCCTAAACTTTGGTTCCAGCTGATCTAAAAAGTCAAGCGCCTCTTCATCTTGCTGATCAGTGCAGCAGCCTATAGAGCCAGCCAGCGATCCTCTTCCTTCATAATTATATGAAAGGACATAGTCTTCGGAATGCTTATGCTCTTCATCCTGTCCACAGAGATATACCTTCTGCATAGGGGGAAAAACTGGGTGTTACTTGTTTTCTTAAACTAACCTGAACATGACATAAAAATGATTTCGTGGATTTACCTTTCAATGTTTAATTTTTAATCAGAGTGTGTCCTCTAATGGGTTCCTATATACAAAAAATGCACATGATTGGTCTATATCATTCATTCTATGACGAATTTAACAAAATCAGACCTACTGATCACATACGTAATAATCAAATGCAATGAACTTCCTTATCAGTTTTTAAAAAAGCAATGTTCAGATAAATTGGGAGTGGGGACACCCTAGTTATATATTGCTTATTACAGGGCAGGCTCAGATTTAGGAGCCCAGTTCATAACATATACAGTTTCTTGGGCGACATTACAGCCATTACTATCAACCGTGGTCAATACTGGAGGAGTAATGAGAGATGAGGTCAAAGCAGGAGAGAATCACTACAGGAAAAAAAAAATTAAAACAACACAGATATACGAAACAAATACCTGGTCAGGTTACCTTTTCTAAATCCAAACACTAAAACTAAATGATTGCTTTTCACATTCCAAGCTGCAGGGCGATTTCAAAGTAAATCCTAAACATTTGCTCAGAAAATATCACCTATAGTTGCAGGCCATTAATATTATATCCAGCTAAGAAGATGTGAGCTCTGAATAAAAGTATGTTTAACAGTGCTTACCTCAGTTAGGCGAGGGTGTGTAAAATTTTGCCATTCTGAATAATTGTATCTATATGCATCCATCGCAGATTGTCCATATCCTCCTCTTTCTAATGTCTGATGCCCCATTTTAACAGAGTCTAAGGTGTGGTGTCCTCCGCCCTTGACTGATTCCAGTGTCTGGTGTCCCTTGACCATCTCAAAGCTTTCCTGTCCTCCAGTTTTCACTCCAAGAGTTCCTTGATCATAAGTAACCATGTTTCCTGTTTTCACAGGAAGTATATTGGGGTCCTAAAAAGAAAAAAAACAGCAAAAGAAATACATTAGGGTGCTTGGGAAGAAGGAATTGGACATTATGAGAAACCATGAGAACAAGGAATGCCATTTGGATTTCTGTATTCCCTGCTGGGTATTCAAGTCTTTCCAGTAGGTATACAATGGAAGCCAATCCAATTAACTATCCCTGATTTTGCTTAACATCAAGTAATAGCTCCTGTTTATCCTCCTCCACTTACATTTGTGTAAGACATAGGCAACTTCTGTGGCCCTGGGATAAATGGAATTCAAAATACCCCAACTCTGAAGTCCTCCCTACACACACAGATGTTCAGGATTGGAGTAATTGTTGTCTGTTACCCACTGCCAAATATCATAACTATTTCCCCAGTGGAGGATGAACACTCAGAAAAGGAAATGACTCAATTAACCTTAGCCTAGAAAGTGCAGCTCAACCTGACTTGTTAAATTCTGGCTAAAATGGGTGTATGTGCATAAAGAAAACTTGAACTGTTCAGTGTCTCATTTTCTTTGCTTGAGCCATTAAAATACTTTTAACTGAAATAATAAGCAGCTTTCCTTAAAGCAAAGATGGTAGCTAATACTAAGTACACTTAATATTCTATACTTGTGTGCATGATGTAACATTTAGCTAAGTTCAGTTCTCTCATCCAAGCTAGTTAAGAATAAAGTGTCAAATGCTTATTACCATCCACTATAAGAATAAGAATCCACTATATACTGTGGTGTATATATGAACTTAAACTCTGATTTAAAAATTAACACAGTAATCAGCAATACATTACCCCTATTTTTTATTCTTGAGATTAATTGGCTGAGATACCATGGGATTTATATTAGTTCCAGCATTCAAACTACAACTAATATTTTTCCCCAACACCTTATATATAGTCTCTTCTTTTGTCCCATTCTCCTTCTTTATCTCCCTTAAAAGCCAAACTAATAGCTTTTGAAAAGCATGTATATTGGCGGCATTTAATTTCGAACGTGAGGCAGTCCTGGTGCAGTGCTGCTTTCCCAGTACAGATTGGGAATCCAATGCCAAAAACTGTCTTCCCCATTACTATTTGTTCCCTAGGATTGTGACATCATCTTTAGGGGTAAATAGCAGCCAGGAGGCTGATAGAATACCAGTGCAAGGCCAGTTTTTGTTTTTTTAAAAAAGTTGTTTAACGCAACATATATTTTGTTATGTCTTGTCATTCCACATAATTAGAATGCCTTCACTCTCAGATCTGTTCCCATCTAGCCCTCTCTGCTTCAGCATTTAAACAATATTAAAATCTTTTCACTTTCTCAAATCAAGTTCCCTCCCCCTCCTTCCACTTGCTCTGAAGCCGTGGGGGGGGCACCTATTGCCCAAGAAATAATGAGCAGATAAAGCAACTTACCATTACTTCTTCACCAGGTGCTTCAGTGTTTGAAATGATCAAGTTCTGATTAGCTAAATCATCACACACATGCTTACTGCTACTCACAGGTGCAGCACCACAACAGCCGCAAAGTGTTATCAGGATTACTGGAAAAGCGGATGGGGAGAGGAAAAAGAATCAGATACAATAAGGCATCAGGGCATCTACATATTATTATTAGCCTTTTATTTCTTAACAATATTTTTACCACCCTCTTCCTCCAAGATGGCATCATCAGCAGTCTATGCCCTCCCCCCACATTCATCCACACAATAGGCTCATGAGATAGTTTAAAAGAGAATAGAAAATCAGTGGCCCAAAGTGACCTAGCAATCCCCCAGTGGATGATTGGGGATTTGAACTTGGGTCTCACCAATCTAAGTTCAGCACTCTTAACTACAATCCACACAGGTTTTCTTTATGAATGCTCAGACCCAGTGTTTTGGGGTAAAAAGTGAGGTGCTGGTATTCATAACTTGATAAAGGTGTTGCAGGTTCATGTCTGCCACGGACAGCAAAAAAGAGGTGTGGCAGTACTCCATACCAGTGAGTACCATCGCAAAAACCCGCTACTTAGACATAATATATATATATTTGTTTCCAAGAAAGCTCCAGACCAGCTTCAGTTGAACTTGCTCCTAAGCAGTATGTGCAAGAAAGACACAGTGCCAATCACTCTGTTAGAGTAAATGAGCAAGTCAAATAATGTGTTGGTTAAATACTAACAGAACTGGCATCAAAGGTTGACAGGACTGGATACTTGCCAAGAGCCCACCCTCCGGCAGGGGTGGACCTACCAACATGAAGCAGCCTCACTGAGCAGGGGAATGAAGGGAGGGTGTCTTGCCCAAGGGCCTGGATGTGACAGTGAGTAGTTCCCTGAAAATCTACCTCACCCAGTCCATATTCAGTAGTGTACTGGTTTAATTGCAATTGACACTGATATAAGTCACCTTGCCATAAAATCCAGTTTAAATACTTAGAAAATTTTATATATATATATATATATTACTATTCAAAAGCAACCACCACAAACTACTGCAGTATTTTAAGAATCAGAACAAGTTTCAGCACTTCTCTCTAGTTAAAATCAAGGCACAGTTCTGTACATATCAGAAGCAAAAGCCAAGAGTAGTCAGATAATCCACTGGATGTCTAAAAATCATTTAAATGCACAATTTTATCCAGTGGAAACCATATGAGCTCTTTCTCCAATATGTTCACTAGCTGGAAGGAAATAATTAGGCAAAGGGACCCCAGCCCCCTGCTCCACCTTCCCAAATGTCAATTGCTTGAATTCTAGATTTAAATAATGACTCCATACACTCAGTCCTGGCAACTGACTTGGAGGGGATAGCCAGGCACATAGCATTTACTTGTATAGGTGCATCCCTATCCATCTAGGGATACACCTATAGAAACCTACTCCAATATGCAGAGATATGCTAGCTGTATTGGGGTGCCTATGCATTTAAGGAAAGGAACCTTTATAGGACTTAAAGAGCCTGAAGTACATTTGACATTTAAAAAAATTATTAGTTCTTTTATTGCCTATAGTATCAATTCAATGCAGTATTTAATGGACAATTGTTTACATAAATGAATTAAATAAGCCATCTTCACAGCTTTGCAAACTTCAGGTGTCCAAAGCAGTCTTAACAATCTTATAACATAGCCCTTCAACTTGACATTCATGGCAGATGCTACATTTCATATATAACATACTTACATAATAGCAACAAGGATCCCCCAATCAATGCAAGGATGGCCCAAAGACCAAGAGTCACATTAGGAGTCTGACGTGCAACCGGTGGCCCCACCCGTGGCCAGTAACGGCAATCACTAGGGGTGGTGCAATCACACATAATTACACGAACGTCAGTGATTCCACCTTTGCCTGCACGATCAGTTACCATCACAGGGATCTCGTAAGCGCCAAATGGCAAATTCTCTGCTGGTACCAGGTATGCAGAGTTCTCTGCCAAAAACGAAACAAAAACACAACTCAGTGACGAGCATTATTTCAAAATCATTAATTACTGCAGATGCAAGAAATTTAGGAATGCAGCACACACCATCATGTTGTGTCAATTTCCACTGTGGGACCATGCGGTCAGGAAGAGTAAAACTGAAAGGGGCTCCATGTTCAGGTAAATCAGCATCCACAGCAGTAAGGCAAACTGGTTGTCTGTCTCTGCAAATTATGTACTCTCTCTTGGGAATCACTGGGAAATTGTCGTTCTCATCTATTAGATTAACCACTATTACTCCAGTGCCTGTTTTACCACCTAGGAAATAACAAAGAATGAGTTATAGCCTTACAATTTAATGCTGTTTCCATGATTTAACATATCTTTGTCCTACTCATAAGTTACACTTCTGAAATTATTAATTTTACTATTTCCAACAGCAGTTCACAACAAATACTTGCAAGGAAACTCACCCAAACAATGGAATCTGAGATGGGCTCAATAAGATAGCCTGTGCCCAAGATGGATCCCACCCCTACATACTTGATGTTAATTACAAGGCATTTCCAGGCTGCTGTTCCATTTTTCGACTAGCATTCATTAGGGAAGGCAATGCTTTTTTCTGGGGGTACGCTGGGGTATGCATACCCCTAAACATTTTGTGAATCTAAGTTTGGCCTCATTGAGGGGCAGTATTTCAATATAAGTAGGAAAATATGAGTACCCCTAAACAATTTTTTAGGGGGGAAAAGCACTGAGGAAAGGCATTGCTTTTTAAATAACAGAAGAGTGAACCGGGTCCTTCCTTTCTTTGACACAGAGGCCTGGGAAAGTTGTGTGCACCCCTAAGAGCAAGGCATGTGTCTACATCATGTAAATGGACTGAAAGCAAATCCAGAGGCTTGGGATATTCATAAAAGACTTTGAGCACCCATGCCAGCCCCTCTGGAAACAAAATAATTAATTCCTGAATGGCAATATTTTCTTGTAAAGGATGGCAGTTATATTTTTATACCAATTTATGAGGCGAGCAGTGCTGCCTGAATCTTCCCTTGCTTTGTAAACCTCTATGTGGATTTCATTTTAATGTGTTTCATAGTTTGTTGATGTTGTGTAATATTCTATGTGGCCTTATGATATACATAACCCATGTACAAATTTGTTTTAAAATGTCAATTTAATTAAAGTATATATAAACATTAAAAAAAAACTATTAAGAAACCTGGTTAAGAAAATATCATGGCTAGCTTCAAACATAGTTAACACTAGTCCCAATGTTAAGCTTAACCATGGTTAATGCTGGCAGGGGGGAATCCACAATCAACAAAGGAAGGCCAAGGAATGAATGCATGGGTCTGTAGGTTAATCCTAATTTCTTAATTGTGGTTAAGCATTCAAAGGCATAGGATGGCATGAGTACTGGCTCTAATTGTTCATTATTTAACTTAGTTCAAAAAGGGTTTGATAGTATAGACAAAAGTATTATAAAGTGATCATACTGTACACCCAATAAAAAAACAAAACAAATAAGTCCCACCCCTGGCAAAAGAAAAACAAGACCCAAAATGATGAGCCCTGGGACTAGCAGTGTGATTTCCCTCTCTCTCACTGGAGTCAAGGAACGGTTGAGAAAGAATAAATGGAAGAAAAAGCTTCCCCCACATATACACACTTCCCGCCCCAGCTGAAGCTAGCAAACACAGCTTTGGATGTGGTATTTGCTCTGCCACATACGTATTCAGTAGTTTTGTAGACTACTTAATTGAACTTTGTAATATATTTATAGTATGTAATACTCACTCCTGTCCGTTGCAGAGACTGTTACATTACAATGGTAGAGCTGCATTTGTGGTTGTTCCCTGTCTAGAAGTCTAGTGGTTCTGATCTGACCTGCGTTGTCAATGGTGATCCAGTTACAGGGATCATTTATTATTCTATAACTGTTAGGAACAAATACAGCTGTTAGAAACAAACACCAAAATATATGCTTCATTGTATCTTAATGGTTTTTAGGCCTGGTGCAGTTAAATAAGCTGGTACAAATCTCCGTGTTGCACCATCACACAGCAATGGATTCTCAAGCAGCCTCATACTAGGTAGTAGTCTTTAGTATATACGTAAGACATTTCTATAGTTCAGAGCATTTCCCTGCTGTGCTGGTGTCCAATAAATTTAGAGTATACTTAGTTCTTCCAACCTGATCTGCTCCCCACTGGCATTTCTGGCTATACTCCACGAGGATGGCAGTACCATCAGGCCAGCATAAAACTCACAGAATGAACCCAGTACCCCCATGTATTCCTGTGTAACAGAACAAGGTTTGCTTGTGTAATGTGCAGATAGCCCCCAATGTAGTGGTGCAACAACAGAGGTACAACAATGTTTATCCATCACCAGTAACAGCTGGCAGACTGGGATAGAGCAGCACTGCTTGCCTGGCTTCCCAACATGGAGGTCATTGCTTTTAACAAAGAGGGGAGGGTGAGGTAGGAGGGAAGTTTGGGCAGTGCAGGTACAGTGGCAGAGCCAAGCCAATGCTGCTGCCATTGAGCTTACACCTACTGACCTCATTGCCACATCACCCCTCTCCCCTGGTTATAAGTGCCAAACTCTCCCTTGGAAAGCAATGCACTGCCTGCTCCCACCCTGCTCTGCCAGCTGCTACATCTGTGAATCAGACGGTTGTATTAATACTAACACTAACAGTATAACATGAATTAGGCAACAAAATACTATACATTATGCCTTCAGAATTTCCAGTTTCTGGGTCCCTTGCTGTGTACTGGCCAACCATCGTTTCAGCAGGCAAACACTCCTTGATGTTCAAAAAAAATACACAAGGATCAAATACAGGGCCTTCGTCCATATCCCGCACTTTGACAACAACGACGCAAGTACTTGTAGAAACTGCTCTTGAATTTGGTGGGAGGAAATAAGGTGCTTCATTATTTACAACAATTTCCAACTTTCTCTCCTTGTTTCTTTCGTAGTCTAGCCCCTGGAAAATAAATAAATGTGTGTGTCAATGGCAAGATTTTTCTAATATTCACAGCAAAAACAGACAATTATGGAGGGATGATTCCCTATTCAGAAGCAGGTTGTGGATGGAATGTCTCTGCCTCACAGATAGTTTTGTCAATGAAGTAAGGGTTTTTATTGGCTCTTTGTCTGCTGGACCAGAGCCCACTTTTGGCCCTGAACCTTTTCACTTGCCTTAAAACAAGCATAAGGGGCCCATAGCCTGCAGGCCAAATTAGGTCCATTAAGCCATTTTCCCACAGATGACATCATGGACTCAGCTATAATAAATAAAACGATTTAAGTGTGTTTTAATTGCAATATACAATGTGACCCTAGGTGGCGATGGTGAGCCTTATGGAAAATACAATGTATTTTTGTGGTCCACTCCCTTAGCATTTTATGTAAAGATTTTGTGCTTATGAAAAGCCTGTTAATACCTCCCTCTTGTACAGAGGTGGTGGTATTTTGACAACATAAGCAACGGCACTCAAAACCTGAACACTGGGAATGATGGTACAGTTTTACGTAACGCAAATGCATTGTGAGTTTCTTACTTTCCCACACATCTACTTTAAAATGAAAAGAATAAAACATCTACAATGGCTTGGTTCACATAACATGCTAAACCAAATAATAAATAATAATAATAATTTTATTATTTAATATGCCACCTATGTGACTAGGTTGTCCCAGCCACTCTGGGCGTCTCCTAACAAAATATTAAAAAGCTCAAAAACAAAAAGATTTCCCTGCACAGCGCTGCCTTCAGATGTCTTCTAAAAGTCATATAATTGGTAATCTGTTTGACATCTGATGGGAGGGTGTTCCACAGGGTGGGCGCCACTTCCAAGAAGACCCTCTGCCTAGTTCCCTGTAACTTCACTTCTTGCAGTGAAGGAACTGCCAGAAGGCCCTTCGAGCTGGACCACAATGTCTGAGCTGCACAATGGGGGTGGAGACGCTCCACTCTGGCTTACCACAAACAAGTAAGCATCTAGGCTCTCAGAGAGAAGCTCACAGCTGCTTTGTTTCTACCCAGCACTTCTTGCTGCTGTGCGATACTAAGCTAAGTCAAGCTTTAACATAGTGTGTCTTCTGAACCGTGGCTTGTGATTATGCTCTTAACTGTAACCAAGATTTGGCTTAGCATGTCATGCAACCACAGCCACTATGTGACCAATATACAGACTGGAAAATCATTGCTGAGAAATAATTATAAATTTAAATTCAGGGACCTCGGTGCTGCCACAGAAGGTCAGAGGTGTTAAACTCTGCTGAAAATTATTACCCACTTCTGTATTGCTCAGTATGATTGGAATTATCATAATACTTATTAAACTATATTCAATTGGATATAGAAAAGCTGTGAAATGCAATTACCTTTTCAACACATAGTGTACCAATATTTGAATCAGGATTTTTTACAATTTTGAAAGCACCATCTTCATTTCCCTTTATAATGTTGAAGGTAGCATGCCAGGCAGGTGTTCCAGGTGAATCTTTGTCTACGACACCGATGTCCATTACTTTTTCGCCAACTGTGTTTTCACTAACATATGCTTCATACTGAAATGAACAAGATTTTCAGAAAATTGTTTCAAAACCATATGGTCACCGCAACATAGTTTTCTATGCACATGCTGTCATATATGTTTTTGCAAATTGCTATGGGTTGATAAATTATAGCCTTAAAATATTAATGCTTAAGATATAATGCAATGATGAGATTAAACCTCTGCCAGCAACTGAAACAAAGTGTGTATCTTTATACTTCTTATTGATAAGGAAACAGAGTCCAGCTTCTTAACCAGGGCTGATGCAATCAGAATAGAGTTAAAAGCTGCAGGCTTGGACACATAATTATGAAACTCATGCAAATGACAAAAAGAAAATAAAAAAGAGAGAATGCAGAAGATCTTAAAATGAAGAGTAATGTTCTAAGAAGTGTGAAGGCAGCAAACATACCATGCTGTGCTCACACATGGGTGCATGGTCATTTGCATCATCAACTTCAATTACAACTGTTGCAGTACTGCACAAACCAAAGGGCTGACCTCCCATATCTCTTGCTTCTACCAGTATTGTGTATGTCGTTATTTTCTGAAAAAGAACACAGCAAACAGTATATGAATATAGTACAATATAAACACAGTAATGGGAGGGGAAGGCCAATGGAACACAATATCCTCTTAATACTGACTCTCTTTAGTCATATTGTAATAATAATAATAATAATAATAATAATAATAATAATAATAATAATTATACCCCATCCATCTAACTGGGTTTCCCCAGCCACTCTGGGCAGCTTACAACACATATAAAAACATAGTAAAACGCCAAACATTAAAAACTTCCTGATACATGGCTGCCTTCAAATGTCTTCCAAAAGTTGTGTAGTACTTTATCTCACCGACATCTGATGGGAGGGTGTTCCACAGGGTGGGCACCACTGCCAAGAAGGCCCTGCATGGTTCCCTGTAACTTCACTTCTCGCAGTGAGGAAACCACCAGAACTTCACCAGAGGGAACCACCAGAGTTCCTAGCTAAACAAATGCTTTTAAGGCTTCTTATGCAGAAGTCCATCAAGTACCCTTTCTCTCATTCTCACTGCTGCCTCCTGCAAAAAAGTGATGGAAAGAGAGAGAACCTCTCCCTTTTTCCCCGTTGATGAAAGACAAGATAGGTCACCTCCCTTTCTGTTGTATTTTTGCAGGACTAAGCAGCAGCTTGTATCTCCTGTAACAACCTGCCACTAACACAAACTCTCTTTTCTGCATAGGATTTAGAGAAGGGAGGTATCAACGGCAACAACAAAATAATGAGTTTGTCAAGCAAGCAAACTATAAATTTCCCAGAGATTCATGCGTCCTCGCCCCGCCTCCCCGTCAAATTATGCCTTACTCATAGGCATAATGCTAAATAACAACATTAGACTTTCAATAAAATTACCTCTCTGTCCAGAACTGGATATGCCACAGTAATAGAACCTGTATCTGGATGTATAGTGAATGTATAGGAACCTTGAAGCGGTACAGGATTCTGGCCCACAATTCTGTATTTCAGTTTAGTGTGCAGTGTACCAGGTTCATCTCTGTCCGTTGCAGTTATTTGTCCAACCACGGTACCTGCATACACAGATTATCATTGTAACCTTCTTAAGATTATACTAAAAAATACTGATCAAATTATCGTTGGAGATCTAGCCTAATAATACGGCACACACGCAACCCCTGCCTAAAGTACTCAAAAAGAAAATACAATACATGGTTGTTAACTTCAGCCTTAATAACGCTTATGGACTGCTGCTTTGCTTTGAAACCTCTCCTTACTTCATTTGGGTTAGTGCAGGCCTAGGCAAACTCAGCCCTCGAGATGTTTTGGGACTCCTGTTAGCTAGGGGTGATGGGAGTTGTAGTCCCAAAACATCTGGAGGGGCGAGTTTTCCTATGCCTGGGTTAATGCAAGGGATTCCAGCCCAAGCCCTGGTGAAATGAACAGAAGATATGCAGCAGTAGATGAAGCCCTGCACTGTTTATGTGATTTTTAAAAAGAAGTAATTCTGAGCTTTCAATTAATTACATATATTTGTAATGATCTGCAGTTTTTGAATCACAGAGATTCCTAATGGAGGAAATTGCCTAAGAAAATAATCTAGGTTTCATATTATCATATTTTGATAAATCTTTGCAGGCCGATGTCTAAAACGTGGTCTTACAATCACTTGCTCCCCATGTATACCTATGGAAATTTGTTAAGTTAGCAATTACATGAAATTGCACCGAATAAGCATGTGCGCAATTGCTGCTGTCAAACGATATTCTAGGCGTACAGTAGGCGCAGATCTTCTCACTGATGCTGTTCGTGTTACATTCATTTTGTTAATGGCCATCTAACATTTATCTCTGTCTTCATAAGCAGCAGTTAAATGCTGAATGATGAAAACATGTTTTGATGAGATACAACTTTTATTCTACATAGTAAATAATATCTTCACTATTTTGGAGCAAAGGTTTACCCAGTTACAAACATACACAGATAAATGCAAACACTCTTCAAACTGGACAGACCAGTTATAAATCTGACTAGCATTTATATCAAGAGTCATTGAAATGAATATGGATGCAAATACATGGTCTAATCTGAAAGCTTTTGAAAAATGTGATGGGAAGGATTATAGCTCAGTGCTAATGCATATTTTGAAAGCAGAAGGTCCTGACTCCCAGGTTCAATCACAGGCACCGCCAGTTAAATGATCAGGGAGCAGGTGATGGGAAAGATTTCTGCTTCAGTACCTAAAATGCTGGTGCTAATAAGAGTAGACAATTCTGGACTAGATGGGCTAGTCATTTGACTTGGTGTATGTTCATATATATCAATGCTCAATATAATAATAATATGGCACATTCATGCATAATTAGTGAAATTGTATGTATTTGTGTGTTTGCCCATGCATTTATTTATTAGATTACTAACCTGCCCCATTCCAAGGGGATGGTGCAGTCAATACTTTTAAAATCCAACACAGTATAGTAAAACAAATTAATATTAACCTACACTGGCTTAACATCTGCCATTATATAACATCCAAGTAAGAAGATTAAATATCTTAACACTGGGCCACATTCAATGACAGGCAAATAGATGTCTGATTATACATCCAGGTTTTCCTTTTTTTTTTTTCCTTCCTCTTTACTGCTCCCCCATTTGCTCCAGATGGTTTGCCAATCCTTCAGCAAAGATTTTGGGAGCACACAGAGGTCTGCAGGGAGGAGGGGAAAGAGAGCAAGTCATGTTGCACACGTGAAGGTTCATTCCACTGGTGGAAGGGCACTATTAGATTTCACTCATTGGATAAAAGTAATTGAAATGATATTATAAAATTTCTAGCTGCTTACCAGCTCTGCAGTTTTCTACAACATTAAAAGCCCAAGTAACTGGGTCAAACATTGGTGGGTTGTCATTATCATCCTCAATTCGGATTACATGTCTAAGTGGTACCTCTGGAGTATAGCCATCTAATGTCCTTGCATTGCAAATTATCTGTAAAAAAAAAGAGGGAACACTTTTAGTAGCTACCTATGTAAGGATAATTGGTTTTATTGTAATGCATTGCTATTTGCTTCTGAACAAACACAAGAACTTCCAATGTTTTACGTTTCTTATACTTTAACATTGAAAGACTGACAGGTTTACAGTTTCCATTTTACCAATAGCCATATTTCTGTAGAATTCTTAAACTCAAGTACATTTCTGTGTTTCATCAGAGAGACATCCAAACTTTTTACTTTATACATTCTTTTCCCCTGTCAAACTTCTCCATCATTAACATCTATCAGATAAAGTTCTATTCAGTATCTCAGAAAAAGCTTTGCTTAGTAAAAGCAGAACAAGGTTGCAGATCCTACCATTCCAATTCAAATACTCAAAATGAACAAAGTGTCACACTACTGATCCATTGTTTAAAACACATCATTTTATACTTACAACACATTTGGCTTCATATTATAATTGTTACAACTGACAAAGTTTGCATTCTTACCTCAAATTCTGGATACTCTTCCCGATCTATTGGGACAGTAACAAAGAGATTTCCTGTTTCCCTCTCAATATAAAAATAATTTAGTGGTGGTTGGTCGACTCCACGACCACTTATAGAATATGTGATGTTGTATTTTTGGGCTGTATCAGAAGACAGCTGTATAAAGAGAATGATGTATAAAACAGAAAAACGTAAGTCATCATACTATAGCTAGTATCTCAGAATTAAAGTATCAATTTGTCTCTTAATTTTCTGGTACCAAAGTTAGTTCAGACTCCTGAAGAACATGACAAATATTTGTTCTTTTAAAATCCTTCACCATTTATACAGGAGTGTAATTTAGTACACACTGTTTAGGCAATGAGATCATAATCACACTGAGGCAGTAAGTCCTGTTTTAATAGAACTGATTTTCAAGTGTGCTTAGGACCACTCTATCTGGTACAAATTACTCTCCAGCAACTACTTAGTCATTAACAGTATTGATATCATTGATGTTTCCTTTTTCATGTTCAAGGCTTCTCAAAAAGTCATTAGAATTATCCTAAGATCATAACTTACATAGGTTTCTTCTACTCATCTTATTCATAAAACACATTTGCTAGAGCATAGAGTGTAATCAGGCTGGTTTATTAAACGTTACCTGCTGAATTTGCATTGGGAAAGGTCCTAGTGAGTTTTCCATTATTAGGGTTGGAAGAGGACTCCATCTTCGTTTAGTTCGTCTAAGAACAGTCTCTCCTGTTTTATGAGCCTGTGTTCAGGAAATAGAAACAAACATTACTAATATATTCTAGTAATTCCTTACTTTTTCCATTCTCCTATACTGTGTTGTTCCTATTAACGTTCTCCAGCATTTCACCATGGTATCCATCTTTTTCTCCATGAATTGCTATAACATTCTGGTATGGTGATTTTTTTAGTACTTCAACCCTGCATAACTGTTTTCAGTTTTTCATGCCTCTATTTTCATTATGTTTGTGTGTGTTTTTGGAATTCTAATGTCCTTGATGAAGATAATTCCTTTTTTGCTACATCAGTTTTAACTGGGCAATAAAGAGACAAATTCAGCCCTCCTCTTTACCTGAAGCGAGAGCTTAAGTTATATGCTAAATCAAATGTTCTGTTGACAGTCAATTAAGGCCAAAAATGGACATTACAGGATTAAGGCCAAAAATGGACATTACAGGAACTGCAAAGCTGCTGTCAAAAGAAGCAGAATGATGTATCCTCCTTCTCTCTCATCCATACTGGAATGTATATATGACATAATCATAATGTTCTCACTCCTTTTCAATGGCTGAAGTTTGCTTGCAGGGGCAAGGAAACTTCCAGTGCAGTTCTGTCATGTCAAGCATTACTTCTCCCCGCCCTAAAACCCCACCTCTTTTTCAGTACCTATAACATCTATATTTGCCTAACGAGGAAGATAACTGAAATGTACTTTGATCAAAAAAAAAAATTGCATGTCACTTACCTTTTTTGGATGTGATAGCAAATTGACATGTATTTTCTTTTGCAGATGACCTTGCAAGTCATTAAGCGATACGGTAAAAGCTTTCTTCTCAGAAGACAAAGAAACAGCATTTGTTGTATATACAGAACCATCTTCTAGTACTATGAAATCAGGATCACTTGAACTGATCAGGTCAGATGTCCTAAGATACTGTCTCAGATTTACTGTAAAACAAAACAAAAACAGTAAAAACTGTAAACCAAGAAACAAAGCAGCAAAGAACAACTCCCAATTTCGTGTCCTAAATTTATATTTGCATGCTTACAATTTTAAAATTTGTACATAGTTGCAGTGTCAGGGTAAAGTTTCTAGAGCATGATCATGACACTCTAGTATGAATCTAATAAGTCGATCTTATCCACCCAGAGCCTTCACAACTGGGGGAAAAGGCTATGACTCAAACTAAGAACAATTAAATGAACAAATAGTGAATGGATAAATAAACTGGTTACAGATGAGAATGAGATGCAAAATCCAAAAACTTATTTAATAGTTTTGTTGGTTATAGATTCAAAAGAAAGCTTTATTTACAATCAATAATGAAATACATATCCCATGCTGCCTAATGCGTGGCAGAGTGCAGCACAACTAGAGGCAGTTCATCTGCTTCAACTGTAAGGGCAGAGGAGCCCTCTTGCACTCTTCTATCATTTTCTGGGGATGGGTTTAGGGCAGGGGTGTTTAGTATGCTTAGGGGGCATGTCAAGAGAGCAGAAATGCATGTGATCCTTCAGGTTCAATACTTCTACTTGTCTACCCCTTACACCACCACCCTTTCTGGCTCCACTGATGTCTGAGCCCTGACACTGACTCAATGAAGTTTTCACAGTGGTGTGGGTGGGGGAATCTAGCATCTGATCTCCTTCTCCAAGGTCAGAGCGCTCTCTCTGCCTTCAGAAAGTGAGATCCAATGTTTCCTATGACCCCATGGGCACCCTCCTAAGGACCATAAGATTTCAGCATAGCAGCACAATCCAATGCATATTTATTTGAAAGGAACCCCATTCAGTTGGGGTTTGCTGCCCATTAAGTGTGTCCAGGATTGAAGGAACCCCATTCAGTTGGGGCTTGCTGCCCATTAAGTGTATCCAGGATTAAAGTTGTAAGCTTATGCTATACTGTAAATAAGCATAAGCCCCACTGAACACAGATAGGCTTCCAAAATAATGTGCATTGGAGTGCGCTATAAATATGAGATGGGTTGCAGGGAGAAGAAAACAGAACATCATTGTGAAAGCAACAGAAAGAGGCTCTAGTAATTGTTACTCACATCTGCCAATTAATGTTCCTGCTTCTAGTTTGGAAGGCACGTTAAAAGTCACTTTCTTGCTAGCTTCACAAAATAAACTTAGTACCTGAGGAGTAAAAGAATCACATTATTATTTTTTGTTATTTTTGTATATACAGAACTATAAACAATAGGCCAAAATATAGCATAGTGATCTAACCTTATCCATGAATTAGATTGTAATATTCCTTAATATGACTGAAATTTGCACATATACATTTCCAGGTTCCCCCATTAAGAATGGTTGACAAGCCTTCATACTATTTGATGTCAATATGAGGAAGGATTTGAGATTATTTTGATGCAACAACATCTAGGCCATATTGCACTGTTATGTGCACAAGATGCATTTCAGTAAGCCATCTATAAGGTTATGTTCTGTTGATAAAGCATCTTCTGGTCAGCAAACCAGAGGAAATTGGCAGCAAACCAGAAAATTGACACATTAATTAATGTATTCACCCAGAAAATGAAGTTAGGCTCATGTGGTGCCAATCAGATGGCTGGATTTAGAGACAAGTTTTGACAAGCAGATAAAAAGATATTTGACAGAGGGAAGTGCTGCAAAGCAGCAACACTATTAGGCCCTCTCTCTTCAGAAGGAACTGCTGGAATGTTAATGACATGCAATTCTTGAGAAGTGCTCTTTTAGGGAAGTATTTATGATGGGAATACTGATTTTGAATTCAAAGTCTGTTGTTCCAACTGTCTCACAGCTCTTGGCACTGTACCATTGATTTAGCTTGGGGAGGGAGAATCACTAAATGGGAATCTTAGTTGCAAGGTGAGTTGCCATCTTGGCAGCTTGGGCAACCAAATTTAATTCCAGCATGCCCAGGAACCCAGCAAAAACAACATGACATTTCTCTAGGCAGTCTTCAAATGGGAAAAAAGACAAAAAAATAACAGATGTTAGCTATAGCTGAATGAGCCTGTGGCTGGAATTAACCATGGGAATTAGTTCAGAGATATGTGGGAATCAATGAGATTTCAAAACGTTCCACAAATTGTTGCATATAGTCTGTACCAAGGCTATAAGGAGTTGAGGTGTAATATGCTCCAATGCTCAATTTAATTCCCCAATAAGCAGGATATAGTTTCTTCAGTGCAAACAGCTTTGCAGAACTGTACATTATGGAGCCCCAAATCTAGTCTGGAGTAGATCAACACCCTGTAGATTTGCAGTATATGTGTAGTCTGTTCCTGAAGTGGTTGAAGAATGCAAAACAGGACATTCAGTGCCTTCATGTATAACACCTTTAGGAAGTTAATGTGCAGTAAGAATGTGAGCTTCTTGTTCAACCCTAGATACATACACTCTGAAACTACTAGGAATGAAACTACTAGGAATTTCAATGTAACTTCAGGATGTAAGCTACACCTTCAGCAAAAGTACAAACAAATTATTTTTGTTTGATAAAGGTATAGTCACAAAGTACAGCTGATTGGTATACACCAATATAGAGAGTGAGTGAGAGCGGGAAGCTTGTTGTTGTTATCTTTCATTAAGCCATGTAACAAAGGACCTAAAGAACATCTGGAAATTACCTGCATAAAGGCAACTGCATGCTATATGATATATCACACTGCAACAAATCTTTACAGAGAAGACAAACACACTGAACACTACCTTGAGGGTCACTTTTCTCCCACTTGAAAGTCAAAACTAACGTGAACCTGGAATGCACATTTCCTCAAAAGGATCTGTATGAAGATGAGGAGATTGCTTCTTAATCCAAAATTATAAGACTTTCTGATGATTTCATATTTCATAAGCCTTTCCTTCTTTTTTTTAAGTGAACTATCAGTTGATCTGGTTTCCAGCTTAATCAGGTGATAAGTGTCTGCAGAAACTATATTGCGTATTTGCCAGTATGTTGTTGGGTTCATGAATGCTGATCATGCATTTCAGAAGCTTGCAAACACGGCATGTCAAAGCAACAGGTGGATATACTAGGCTCTTAGGATTTAAACCACGCTTCAAAGGAGGTACTTTGGTGATAGTCTATATATAACAAATCTAGATACACATGATCTGGTTATAGAGGGTCAGCAGCAGATCAAACCCATCTTGAGGCAGTTGTCATCCAGCCCTACCGCCATGTTATCAGATGAGTGTGGTGCCACTTACAGTAAGAAGGGCTCATTGGCTCATATATATATATGTAAATACAAATTGAAGAAGCTTCTGTCCTATGTTCAACAGGCAAGAATTCAGCTTGGTAGTTAAGAAAACACACCTTCTAAGATTCTTTCCATTATGATACCGATGGGGAACCTATGAATACAGCGCCCAGAAGTTTTCAGAAATTTATTCCTAATAGCTTTGAGGCTAACGGCACTGGCAATTCCTAATATTGGAACCCTCACCATATGCCCCCTTTCACTGGAATCAGCTGATCCCCTAAATCAAGGAGTCTCCAAAAAAACACACACACAAATAAATGTTTTCAATTATTCCTCTCCTCTTCTTATTATTTTGACATCAGTAGACATTGCTTTACTGGAGCAACTAATGAAAGGTTTGGCGTTACTAGACGCATCTCTGAGCATATCATTCTTTTCAAGTGGAGATTTCATTTGATGAGGAACAGATTCCACTGCAACCTCTTCAGTGCCTGAGGATTGTGCCATTGCTACATGGCTAGGAGAAGCTTTGGAGGGAGCCAGCACATGGGGCTCGAGGAAATAAATCTTCACCTGTTGGGATATTTTTCAGTCTACCGTTTAACACAGAAGCATTACTCTCATGGTTCCTCTCCATAGTGACTTTGCCCTCTGTAGGAAAGCTGTTAAGCATCATGTTGTATTAAGTCCATAAGACCAAACTGAGAAACACTGTGATTGCAATTTGTTTTAAAAGTATTTTTAATGTTGTGTTTTAAATTGTTGTGACCTTCCCTGGGAACATATAATAGAGACATAAAAAGATAATAAATTAATAATAATAAAATGGCAGATATAACAGAATCTGATAACAGGGGCATAAAAGGAGACTACTTGATAAATTGAACACCTACAGAGTCACAATCACAGAGTATCAAATGTATCTGCTGCAGTAGATTTATCTATATGTACAATTATTATTATTATTATTTAGATTTTTACCCCATCCTTCCATGGTGCTCAGGGCAAATTATAAATAATGGTAATTCACATGGAACTACAGTGGTACCTCGGGTTACATACACTTCGGGTTACTTACGCTTCAGGTT
Organism: Podarcis liolepis; assembly: GCF_965112155.1. Lineage (NCBI taxonomy): Eukaryota > Metazoa > Chordata > Lepidosauria > Squamata > Lacertidae > Podarcis > Podarcis liolepis. Next base: position 42,557,470 of record NC_139560.1, on the reverse strand, counting down.
ACAGACTCCGCTAACCCAGAAATAGTACCTCGTGTTAAGAACTTTGCTTCAGGATGAGAACAGAAATTGTGCTCCGGCGGCGCGGCGGCAGGGGGAGGCCCCATTAGCTAAAGTGCCGCTTCAGGTTAAGAACAGTTTCAGGTTAAGAATGAACCTCCGGAACGAATTATGTACTTAACCCGAGGTACCACTGTACTAGTATTTGGGCGTGGGAAGGAGGGATGCAAGAGAATACAGATTAGGAGCACTCCCTTTATCAAGCAGCAAGAAAGTGAAAGTGAGGTAATTAAAAGGTATGACTGGGTTTCTAACAAAAGTGCCCAGGAAAATAGTGTGTAGATTTAAGACCAATTACCAATTTAAATGTAAAATGGATTAAAGTTTTTAAGAACAAAAGAGTTGACATTTTTCCCGCATTCCAGTTTTCCATTACTGTCTTATACTTTTACAAAAGTCTAATGACGTCACGTTGCTTCATTATTTCTACTCTGGAATAAGTGGGTTTATGATTGTTGCAAAAGATTGTTAAAGGCACTACAAATGGTCTTGGAATTACAGGAGTGTTAATAAATTCAGTATGAGTAAGTCAAAGAGAATACGTCACACCAAACAATAACCAGTTAAAGTTAGTGTAGAGTTGTCTTATTGAAAGCAATTCATGTCAATTTGAGAATCAAGTGTTTCATATATGCAGCACAGTTCCATTCTTCCTAGCTATGTTTAAAGAACATTAAGAATAAGAGAGAAAATAGCCATGTGCTTCTATGCATGGCCTTTTAGAAGGAAGTCCTACTGAATTCCATGGGTTTTACTCAGAGTGTGTATAGTAGGATTGCAGTCTAAAAATCACTTTGCAGATTTTATTTGTATATTACAATTCAGGTAACACATTCAGCACACTTTCAAACTGGTTTAAACACATGCAAACATTCTAAACATTCACAGAATTACCAGTGCCAGGGATGGGATTTACAGAGCTCTGTTTTGTAAATCAAATACTTTAACTTATTGTTTTATTTGTGAAGTTCCTATTTTCATCCAAAAAAAGATAGCAAACTTTTTCTGAAGTGTTTGCATTTTAGAACAATGGAATTCTGTTCAATAAGATAGGATTTATTTATTTTAAAGTATTGTGTCACAATGAAAGCATTATAAAAATGGGACTTGGGTGGTATGTAGAAATCTTATGATTTCAATGGGATTCAAACATATTGAACACCCTGTTCCTAAACACCTTGTTTGAAAACAAGGTACAATTATATCAGCAGGCCTTATAAGTAATACTGTATCTATAATTGTGAAGTACTTCGATGGAAGAGTGCAAGTTTCTCTATACTGCAATATTAATTGAAACAAGTGGGTTCCATGGAAGTCAATTTGATACACTGTCAACTAATTCACATAGGAGTGAGTGTAAGCAGTTACTATACATTAGATATTCCAAAAATAAATAATGAAATTAATGCTGTAAAGGCTAGAGTGCAGATTGAATACCATCAGTAGCAGAGGACATTTTAAAAAAAAGCAAGCAGGAAAAGTCCATTGAAGGGGAAGTAAAACCAATCAATTAGGAAATTAAATTACTTGCTATTTCTGGCCACAAATGGCAAGCTAGAAGAGCCACCAATTAATAGTTATATTATTATTATTAATGTATTGAAGCCAAGGGGCAAGTGAACTATTTGCGTCTTGAAACGAAAATCTGGTAAACGTGCAGGCTCTCAAAATGAATCTGAGCAGCACTCTGGTTGTGCTTTTGTATGGATTACAGAATTAGGTTGACGGCTTTGAAATAAATTAGAATGTTGATTTAATTAGTTTTTAAAGATATCAAAAATAATCCAGAGTGGGACTTAGTCTGAAGCAAATGTGCACATGACTACAGTCATTACTCCAAATTTTTTGATGTTAAGGAATGATACAAACAATTGTGAGAGAAAATTCCGAACAGTAACTCAATACAGTAAGGTACTGGGAGCCACAGAAAGGCTATGGGGTCTATAAAGATCTCAGTAACAAAGGAAGCCCAGTGTTTTCCATAAGTCTAGCATGATACTGGACAAAGGAAGATTATTTTAAAGTAAGGTACATTTCTTAAAATAAAACTGATATAGAGACTCTGGGCTGTGTAAATGAGCCTATTCATATTAACGGGACTATTGCTTACAAAGGATTAGAAGCTCAAATTTCAACCAACATGTCTATGTCTGCACAATCGCTAGTTTTTATAGATTTTAAAAAGGATGTTCACACTGTTAATCATGTTCCCCATTTGTGGGTTGGATCCAGACAAGCATACAGGCAAAGCAGGCCTATTGAAACCAAGGGGACAAGTTAGCCGTGGCTTTTATTTCAATGGGTCTACTCCCAGCATGACTAAATCTGGACCCAACCCATTGTCTGTATTTGACAAAGGGTTGGTAATTTAAATAAGCTTCTTTTTTTCTACTAGGCAGCCAGCACTTTGGACAGCTTTAAAGGGGAATTGGACAAATTCAAGAAGGCTATACCCATCAATGTCTTCTAGTCATGATTTCCGTGTGCTCCTCCAGCATTGTATGATATGTGACACCACCGTCTGGGGAGCAGGGTACTGCCTCATGTCCTGCTTGTGGGTTTCCCATAGGTGCATCTGGTTGGCCACTGTGAGAACTAGAAGGGGACATTGGCCTGATCCAACAGAGCTCTTATGTTCTTAGATGCAACCTTAGAATTATTATTTGAAACATGCAAATCAAATTCACTGCAATAAGAGTGTACTGCAGCTGTTATTTCCTACAAGACTGACAAGGGGGGGGGGGATATTTCCAATCTCCTATTTGCTTACAGCTTTTCTGGTAAACATAAACCCATTGGCTACAGAAGCCAAACTCAGAGAACAACAATAGTTTACTGATAGCAAATGGCTAGAAAATTGTTATTTTTTATTAAATCTGTATACAGTCCTATACCTGCAGGTCTCAGGGCAGTTACAACATAAAATCACAATATGAAAACACAAAATACAGTGGTACCTCGGGTTAAGTACTTAATTCGTTCCAGAGGTCCGTACTTAACCTGAAACTATTCTTAACCTGAAGCACCACTTTAGCTAATGGGGCCTCCTGCTGCTGCTGCGCTGCCAGAGCACGATTTCTGTTCTCATCCTGAAGCAAAGTTCTTAACCTGAAGCAATATTTCTGCGTTAGCGGAGTCTGTAACCTGAAGGGTATGTAACCTGAAGTGTATATAACCCGAGGTACCACTGTACATAATAAAAAAGAAAAGCAACCTAAAAGTCCCCTCCTCCCAGTCTCAAATAATCCGTTTCAAATACAGCAGAGAAATTAGGGAAAAGAGGTACTGAATTTCCTGTGCCTCTAGAGAGTTTTGCCCCCACTTCAGGACTTCTTCCAGGCAAATATATTCCCAAGTCTAATACTGATATGTAAGCACGCAGATTAAACATCTCACAGGTATAATAAGCATGCCGTCAATTCTAAACCAGCACATTTCCTTTTCAAAGTGGGAACCATCCCGGGGAAGACTAAGGCAGATCAAAGGCGCGAGATAATAAGGGCAGGGCGAAACCCGCAGAGCACACAAACGCCACTTAGCCAAGGCGCGTCGCCGATTTTAAGAAGCCTGTCCCACGGTATATTCCATCGGATCCTAACTCTCCCCACCCCCCCAAAAAAACCCCCACAGCAAATTGCAGGACGAAACTGCCACCCTGAACGCCCCTGAAGTCACCGTGTGAAAAAAAAAAGCTACTTGAAAAAAAACTGAGCTCACTTCCGAGTACACGCGTCTCTCCTTTTTTAAAGGAGTCCATGCATTTTCTCTCCTCGCCACAGCACAATGAAGTCTCCCCATTCCCACTTTTAAAAACTTCAGAGTTTCGCAACTCCTACGAGGAACCCCCCCCCCATTTTCTCTCTCTCTCTGCGAATATGCAAGTCGGAATCTGGGGAGGGGAAGCTTCTCCCAGCTTCGAGCCGGTTTCGAAAGCCTAAGAACGAAAAATTACTTTTCGGTGTGCGCAAATAGCATAAAGAGTCCGGCTTTTTGTTTCTTCCGAAGAGGCGTCCCTGGAAAATCCAGGTGGGCGCTGCCCCCCCCCCCGCTCCCCGCCACAGCAGCGCCTCCCGCCCAAGAGCACGTCCGCCAGGCCGAACCCAACGAACTTCGCCCCGCAAGTTCCCACTTCGGCGCCGTTACCTGTCGCCGCCGCCCAGACTTCCCGCGCCTCTCTCCCTTCAGCCCACCCTCTGCCTCCCTTCTCCCGCTCCACAAGGCGCGACTCCTACTACTACTACTACTCACCAGGAGGCCGACGAAGACCCGGAGGCCGGCGTCCGTCCACCAGCCCCCCCTGCGCCGCGCTCTCGCTAGCGGGGCCATGCTGCAGCCGGATTGGGGTCGCGCGCGCGAGCGAGTGAAGGTGGGCTCGGCGGGAAAAAGAGACCAGCGGAAACGGCGGCGCGCGCGCGCTGGACGAGAGACCAGGTGAGTCTGAGGCGAAACCGCCTGTCTCCACAGCAGGAGCTGCAAGGGTGGTGGCGGCAGCGATAGTGGATCAGCAGAGAGGCGGAGACGGTTGTTTTCTCCTACTCGGGTGATTTTTTTTGATTTTTTTTTGTCCTTCTTCTGTTAACTCAAGTCTCCTCCCGTCCGCTGGAGGATTTGCCTCCGAGCGAGGGTGTGGGGCGAGGCGAAGGGAGGCGAGTTTACCTCAGCGGCTCTTCTGAGCGAGCACCTTTAATTAAGTTTCCTTTTCTCTCTCTCTCCCTCCTCCCTCTTTCCCCTCGCCCCGCCCCGCTTTCTTTCTTTCTACTCGGCCAGGGAGTGGAGCGGGAGACACCCTGGTTGGCCCCGACCCCGCCCCGCTGCTGGGCAGATAGGAGATGCGCGGAGGATTAACACGCTCCTTTCCCTGCTGCTTCGCCACTGACTGTGTCCGGAGAGCGAGACTCGCGCGCAGGCAGGGCAAAGGTGCGAGGCGGGCCGCGACGTCACGGCCTCTGTCTTCAGGTTGCCCTGGACGTCCAGGGCCGCCTCTCCAGGCAAGCCCGGGCTGCTTCCATGGGCGTCTGGGAAACCAGCAGAGCCTCCCACCAGGGGAGACCCTGCAGACGCCGGCGCCCTCGCCCACACTCAGATCAGGAGTTCACATAGCTGTCTTTAAAAACAAACACCTCGTTCTGAACAGGGAAAAAGTCCCTACGAAGTCTAGTTTCGCTTTTCTAGACCCGCTTTCAATGCGTCCATTCCTCTCTCTCTCTCTCTGCTTTCGCAGGCCAAAGCGACGTCCTGCAGCCGCGCCCTCTTTTCTCTCATGGTGCACAGGTTGCTGAGCAGAGAGCATGCACATCTGCGCCTGGCTTATTTTCTGTTCTTAATAACAGAATTATTTGTAAACGTGGATTGAGTAGTACTAAACAGGATTACTCTCATAACAGACGAGCATAGGCGCCTTTAAAACATTTTGTCCAGTACAGACGGGATCTTTTTTAGTGAGGCGAAAGAAACACAATAAAGAAAAATGTGGGTACCCACAGAGAAGCACCTTTCGGGGTGGCAGAACACTACCTGATTTATTAGGAAATGTTTTAGCATTTGGGAATGTTGCACAAGCATGCATTCTGAATGGTATGGAGAAGTGTATGTTATACTGTAATCTGGAAACATTTTTAAGGGATTCTGCCTATATTCTATACCACAGCTCACTTTTTTAGATTACTAATTAACCGACCACCACTGTTTACTTCTGTTAATACAAGTATACTTATTGTTTTTTTCCTGATTGCATGGAAAGGCAAACCAGTTGCTGCAGAAGAAAATAGCTATTACTGAGCAATCATAAATTGTCAGATTCCTGGGTTGTGAAATACCAGCTACTATGACGGGAAAAAAGTTTTCAGGGCGATCCTCTGACACTGCAGTCTTTAGCATACAATAGGTGTCATATTTTGCACAACAGGACAGTTCAAATTGTATTTCACAATGAGACTATCCAGTGTTGGTGTGAATGTGTGTGTGAAAGAGAGAGAGAGAGAGAGAGAGAGAGAGAGAGAGAAAATAAAGGAGCAATGTGATTATGTGTACGAGAAAGAATAAATGGATAGATAAAATACGGTAATGAATAGAAGAGAGGAAGGAACTAAGCAGAGGCTGGAGGACCCAAAGGGAGGCAGGTGTTTGTGTGTGTGTGACAGAGAGAGAGAGCGCGCACACAGTGAATTAATGAGAAAAAGATGAAGGGTGAGTGGAAGAGAACCCCAAAGGGAGGTAGGAAGGCTGGCCAGTAGGGTTTGGGAAAGCCTATGTATGAGAGCTCCTGCCAACCTAGCAGTTCGAAAGCACGTCAAAGCGCAAGTAGATGAATAGTTACCGCTCCTGCGGGAAGGTAAACAGTGTTTACCTTTACCTATGTGTGAGAGAGGGAGGAGACAGATGGATGGAGAGAAAGGGGGTGCATAGTCTCTGATCTATATAGCCCCTGACCTCTTTCCTCTGAAGGAATGTGATTTTCAACTACAATAAGGTTGCCCACCACCCAGAATTTTGAATTGACAATAATGCTAATACAATGAGAGGTGCCATATTCCCCCAGTTGGGGCAGGTCCATATTTAAAATAGATGTTGCCTATTCCATATCATCACAGCCCTGTCAGAACAGGATGGCCAATAATGCAAACCTGTAAGGCCATCTAAAGATGGCTATTTCACCCAAATAAGATTATCCAGATCTGAGTTAAATTGGAGTTACGGTACCATAAGAGGTTCATGTTAACACATACAGTGGGAATTAACCATAGAAATGAGACAAATACTATTGATTATCAAAGGATTATAGGGATTATAGAGGAAGGTATTTGACCCCTCTTATAGTTCTGTTGGGAACTCTCTGTGTGTATGTGTGTATTTGCACTTGCCCACCATTATGCAGTAGTTTGCATAGCTGGTAAGAGATGGCGATGCAAACTACAGTGTGTGTGACAAGAAGCAGTGGGTGGCCAGCCATGGGGAGCTGCAGAGGGGCAGCAAGAATATGCAGCTGCTGACTCCTCCACTTTCCAGGGTCAGCAGCCCTGCCCCTAGGATCCAGATCCTCAAGCAGGCTGGTACCACTACTGACTGCCCTCATCCTCTGCAGCTGGCCACCAGTTAGCACCAGTTAGTAGTATGAGGAGTGGCATGGGAAGTAAAAAGATGCCCATAAGCATTGGCCAGCCTCATGATCCATAGTGGCACGAGGTGGAAAAGGACAAAGTGGCAGCCAGCCAGACTCAGGATCCATAGTGTCAGGAACAGCACGAGGTGCTAAGGAGAAGGTCTCAGCTCCCCTGCACTGATCCTTCCAATTGATGCCTGGTGTTGAAATGTTCAGTGTGGGGTGGGCTTGCAAAATGCAAGCTTTCTCACTTTCCACTTGGGCAGCAGCAGGGGGAAGGAACACAGTTGCTGTGGGAAGCAGGAGAAGGAAGCAGGGGGTGATTCAGAACCTGGGAGGGGGTTGATGAGTTTAGCGACCAAGGGCACAGCCATGTGTGTGCATGTGCATAGAGTATTATGTTTGTAGCATTTTAATGGCATTTCGTATATGGCTGATAAAACTGCCATAGGCTTCAACTTCCATATATTAAGGCATGAAAATGAAAAGGATGAAGTAAAATGTTAATGAATAAATTAACATGCTTTGGAAGACACGGCGGGAGGTGATGCAGGTGTGTTTGTGTGTGTTTTTAACTAAATCATCTTTTTTTATTCAATACTAGACTCAGACTAGACCAAGAGAAGCAGGTTTTCAAGTTATATTGGATGCATGTGAAATAGGTAAGGCATGATACTTCCAATATTGTAATTCTACATTACTTCTTACTTTTTATTTTAAAAATATCTATGATTGTTAATTTATCTGAATATATATTGCTCACTGAAGATACAAGGACTAAAGTTTTCAGTCTCCATGTACGTGCAGATGTTTATATGTTTTTAGTGTTACTATTGATTCTGCGGTCTGTTTGCTGTTTGATATATATATATATAGATATATATAAAACACTATAATTTCTTCAGAGTTCAGTACATATTTCGTTTGTGTTCTTTTACTGCCATTTAAACAAGAATTTAGAATGCTTACCATACTCAAAACTGGTACTTATATGCCTGTTTTTTTTATTTCTGAATTTAACTTTCTCCTTTGTGGGGATATTGTTGAAAGATTCCCTTTTATTTAGAAGGTAGACCCATATCCAAAATGAAAACCGAATAACCAATGTACAAATAAATAAAGTCCTGCCTAAGAGATTTGCACCACTTCTTATTTCTCTTTTTATTTATGGTTATCCCATCCATGTAGATGACACACAACTTGTATTTTGTTTTGAGAATAATTACCCATAATAACCTATGTGCTATTCAGTTATTATTCACACTTTAGACCCTATGACCGAATAGACACAGTGATTTTATAGCACATTCCTTTTTGTCCTGTCCTGATGAACCATATAGGAATCACATTCCATATAGGAATAGTTGCACTAGAAAGGAGTTGCACTAATGTATCTGCAGAACAATCTATGATCTGTTGTGCTATTATTTTCAATCCCATTATTAAGTACCAGTCAACCACCTGTTATTAATGCAAATGTGGTATGGGTGGGAAGCTTCGGAGTATGCATAGTGTTGCCTGAGCACTATTATATTGGGCATGGATGCAATGTCATAACTGTGGGGTAGCCAGCAAAGGGCAGAGGCAGTTATTGCAAGGGAAGACCTGCACTTGGGTCCTGCTTGCCTGCTTCCTATAGGCATCTGGTTGGCCACCATAGGAACAGGATGCTGGACTAGATAGGCCTTTAGCCTCACCCAACAACATTCTTCTTATGATCTTATGAGGCGCTTCAGCCACTGCAGCAATAATTGTTCCTTATTTTAAACAATTATTTGCTGGTTCAGGGTTGTGGTTTTGTGAGCCCAAGGGTTTTTCCCTCAGAGAGAAGCCACCCATTCCACATGGCAAACTGCTTTTGAAATTGGGGTTTTCAAAGCTAATTTATGATATCACATAGGAGTCACTGCTAAGAACATAGAAGAATTACTACCTGAATAAAATTTGTGTACATGTTGTATCCAATTCTGCCTGCGTACATGGTGCTGTTGTCACTGAGATATATAACAAAGTGTCTTTAACAATATTTCATTGCAATGTTTTTCCAGTAGCTTGTAAGTCTTTCGATTGTATACATTTTTTTCAAAGTATTGTTGCAATTTCTCTGTAACCACAGTCAGTGCTTAAAAAGTAAACCCCTTTCATAATTGTTCTCCTAAAACAATACAGTGGTACCTCGGGTTAAGAACTTAATTCGTTCCGGAGGTCCGTTCTTAACCTGAAACTGTTCTTAACCTGAAGTACCACTTTAGCTAATGGGGCCTCCTGCTGCCGCTGCGCCGCTGCCGCACGATTACTGTTCTCATCCTGAAGCAAAGTTCTTAACCTGAGGTACTATTTCTGGGTTAGCGGAGTCTGTAACCTGAAGCATATGTAACCGCTGCAAATTGAGAACATAAATTATAGGCATCTCAGAAATCACTGGAAATTATCTGTCTTATATTCTCACATTTACAATGATGGAAGAGACTAACAGTGAAAATCCTGTATGTTTCAACTCGGACATTGAGTCAACAGAGCTTATTGACAGGAAAGAGGATACTGTATTGACTTGCAGCCTAAAAGTCTGTACAATGCAACCTGTAAGACATGACCAATCATAAATGGCAACTATCACATATCAGTTTCTGCAGCCATGATGCCTGGGGGAGAGAGGGTGTTACAGGAAAAGAGTCACAAAAGCTTGTGTGCTGTAGTGGCTGACTTGTTGGGTTTGAATGTGGAAAACTCCATAATAAATCCTGACTTGGCTAGGAAGTGCACTTGATGGCCTTTGGTAAACCATTACCTTCCAAATTTATCTCTCTTTAAGGGTTCTTATTAGGTTATAAACACTTTGGATGATGAGTAATATACAAGCATGAGAAGAAAGAGGTGACTACATACTATAATGACTGTCCAACACTGTGGTGGTTTTGCACTATGGTTGCTGTGTTAATTGTTTGGGTGACAACAGGGACATTTAGATAGCTGCTCACCTGGAAAGCTTAGGTGTATGTGTAAAACGGTGCTGAATAAGCTCTGACGTGTTTTGTGTAATCTCATTTATATGCTTTACCTTTCTCTTCTCTGACCAGTCTTGTATTCTAAACAAAACTTGGCATTAATAAAAGGCAGTAATGGGCCTAGTTGTCACAGAGAGCAGGTGGGCTGGTGAACCTATATATGAAGGCTGCATCTCTTCAGATTGACGGTAGGGGCCCACACGACTGAATGTTCTTTCCTACACAAAAATTCCCCAAATAGCTGTACCATCATAAGAAAAACAGTAGCAGGGCTGTCAGCTTGGTTCCACCACAATCTGCCCCTCTCCCCTCCCCTCTCCCTCTCTGCAAGGGGCAGCTAGAACCTTTACTCCAGGCATCCCCAAACTCGGCCCTCCAGATGTTTTGGGACTACAATTCCCATCATCCCTGACCACTGGTCCTGTTAGCTAGGGATGATGGGAGTTGTAGTCCCAAAACATCTGGAGGGCCAAGTTTGGGGGTGCCTGCTTCACTCCTTTGTTTTCTACATACCAGACCCTTTTGTGAATAGAAGAGGATTAATTCACATAACACATCTGCCCCAAATGTGTCCTTATCCACACAGTTTTAGAGAACTAGGCCTCATTTTAAAACATGAAAACTTTAATATATAAAACAATATATTCTTATAGCAGAAGATCAGCGAAGCTAAGTGTGCACAGGCACCCTTTTTATCACAGCAAAAGGATCCCAGCTGCTTTTACCATCAACTATTTTGCCACAGATTGGGGCTATATTACTACATTTTCCTGCCTTTTATAGGCTGTCATAACAAATAAGCACAATTTTGTAAAGATGCAAAACAGGCAGAGATTTTAATGGTCTACTTAGCTATATTAGTCCGAATAGCTGTTTTCTTTGGTAGATAAAGCAAGGAAACAGTTGAACAAAATCATGTTTTCTGCACACAAATCACCCATCTGGATTAGGGGCATGGAAATCTACACCATATTTTTAGGGTTTTATCTGCCGTAACTGTAGCTGGGTAGGAGTTTTGCCCACAGCACTGAACAGCTCTTATTCTAGTCATCAGCTTTTTCTACTCTCCGAAACCATCAGCACTGTCAAAACAGATAATTGGTCCAGCAGGAAAAGCCTCAATTTCAGCAACATGAAAGCAGCCTAATGTAGTACAGTAGAAGAAGACTGCTGCGTTTGCATGCATGTCTGTTAGAGTTGACATTTGGGCAATTAATAAATTACATGTAAAAGTGTGCAAACAATGCCTTAAACATCTCTCAAGGCATCTGGGAGCTACACTTTACCCTGTCAGGGTAGTATTTCCGGTATGGGAGGCACAGTTCTGAGCTATGTTCCTAGAGGCTGCAGGGCAGTGTTCTAATTCCTTCTCACTGCAGAAGTGTCATGAGAAGAAACTTTGTCATATTCTTCTTTCAGCATTTTCCATTATCGCAAGCAGCTTACAATCATAACAGCTCACTTCAGTCATACTGTACAACATTAATTTATGATGTGACTGTTATACAGAAGTATATTAATATTTTTAACATACAAAAAAATGAGCTCCTGTTTAAATGCCAGTTTATTTTTGAAAGAACAACACTTTATCAGATATTTAAAATAATCAGCAAGGAAGTAATATTTATATTCAACTAGACCATTTGTCTTCATCCAGTGGGTCAGGACTCACTGCTGGGTCACAACAGCAGCACTACCATCAGCACATAAATACACTGTATAAAATTAAGAAATGGGCCTCTAAATGCATGTTTAGGTTAAAGGTCTGAAAAGGCTAGCGACCGGGCAATTCTCAAAAGTAACCTTTTTGATGAAATATCAATAACTCTCTTTAATTTCAATCGAGAACAGCACTCATCTCTGGAATAAGTGTATGGAAACAGCCTTAATGCATTTTGGTAAAGATTAGATAAAATTGAGAATATTGGAATATTAAGAAAGATTATTTCTGAAAGGTTGCTATGCCGGTCTTGCATACTTATATTTGCCAACTTGGTGCCCTCCAGATGTTTTGACTATGATTCCCATCAGCCCAGCTAGCATGGTTGTGTTGCTTGGGAATGATGGGAACTAGTAGTAGCCCAAAACATCTGGAAAGCACAAGGTTGGCAAAGGCTGATGTATTCACTGACCTGAGCTTTGCATACAAAACTTTTTGAATTTGATTTCATGGCCTCTTGACCTCACTGTTTACAATGTTGTGTTGTGTGTTAGAAAATACATAATGCATCTGAAATTTAGTTTTTTGCTTGGTTAGCTGATCTTCATTTTATGCTCAAGTTCAATTATGTTGTGGGCAGGAACCAAATATAACACCAGGCAAATGTTAGACATATCAGTAGTCTTTGTAATTGCTATGATTCTTCAAGCACTTGTCCCAAGCCATATAATCTAATCAATATGCAGTTTCAACATATTGATCAGCTCTGCTGGGTGGACAGAAGCCAGAGGCAAGAGAGAAAAAGGATCTGAAAGGCAAATAGCATGTGACGTGTGGGCCTGGCAGCAGTTTGCACATGCTTGCTCTCATACACACATGGCAGGAGGGCTGTATTTTTTATTTCATTGCAGGAGGAGCTACAGAAAAATAAATGGAGAACCTATATGCTTACAACTGCTGTGTGGACAGAGATAAAGTATGGAGGGCTTTTAATGGCATTTATTTGCTAGTGGACTAGTGCTGCTCTCCAATTTAATCTTATTTCCACAGTTCAGGCTATAAAAACTAAAGGTTGCATCCAGTACATTGTTATGCACATGAGTTGTGTTGATTTCAGCTGGACTTCCTAGGCAACTATGTGCTGGCTTAGTTCAGAACCCAGTACACAGATGATATGTAAGAAATTAAAAGAATATAAATAAGCAATTAATATAAGTAAGAAACTAAGAAAATACTTTAACATGCACACCAGTAGCATTTCATAGTTATTACTAGAAGTCTTTGAAAAGAGACACTGAACCAAGTAATACTTTCTGTTTACCAGACATGTGACAGATAATATTGAAATTGAAATAATAGAGTGTTACTGTTTCCAAAGGGTGTTTTTAAAGATAAGGACGAAACTACATTTTGTTAAAAATATGAAATTAGGCACCTGAGCTTAAAACTGTTTTGTGCAGTTAGGTCAAATTTCAGAATCTCAATTATTATTTTTTAAAAACCCACTAAATCAACTCTTTTAGAGCCTACTTAAATAAAAAATGGGGGGGGGGGGAGAGAGACATGTGAATGGGGACAACCTACAGTAGGCCATGCTTTCCTGCTCAAATCCTATTGGGATGAACTAGGGAGGTACAAGAACATTAATTCATTTCAATGGAGTTAAGAAGATAAGACGAGCCTGCTGTGTCAGACCAGTGGCCCATCTGGTCCAGCATCCTGTTCTCACAGTGGCCAACAAGTTGCCTTTGGGAAACCAGCAAGCACGTTCTGGGCACGAGAGCACTCTTCTGTCCTGTGGTTTCCAGCAGCTGGTATTCAGAAGCATTGCTGCCTCCAACTGTGGAAGTTAGCACATAGCTTCCTGTAGAATTGTGCAGGTGGGTTTCAGAACCAACGGAAGCATGCTTCTTCATTACAAAGGCTTCAACCAATGTCTTAAAAGCAGGCTCCGGATCATTTAAAAACTCAAGTTCTTCTGATGATGACTCGCCAGTACAGGAGCTTAGGGAACCAACCAGCGATCCTTTTCCTTCATATTTATATGAATGTACATATTCGCCGACACGTTTACATTCTTCCTCCTGTTCGCATAAAAACACCTTCTGCACACAAAGAAAGTACACGTTAACCATTTTCTTAAATGCACCTAAACATAAATCAGAGCTTCTAACTGGTTCCTGCATACAGAGAAGAATATAATTCATGCATATGATTCATACTATTTAAGTCCCTTTCTATAAAGCATAACAATGCAGTTTGCATACTGTTTATTAAAGGCAATGATCAGCTTCTTGTGTCAATCTATACCATACTACACAGGATAGAATCACTGGGTTGAAAGGGATTTTCTAGCCGCCTATTTATTAATATTTATTGTGCTTTTATGTCACCCTTCATTCAACAGAATGCCTGGGCAGTGAACAAAATACCCCCTTCCTGGTCAGTACAGAATCTGTGGGCTTGCTTTCTTTTATCAATTTCCTTTTAAAATTTTGATGGCAAGAACTAGACAGAGGACTTCACATTTGGCCTGACTAGTGCAGACCAGAATGGAACTCTTTCATCTTGTTTTCCGAGCACTGTGCTGCTATAAATGCAACCTAAGATTGCATTGGCTCCCCTTGCTCTGTCCCAGCTCCTGCCAACCTAGCAGTTCAAAAGCACGCCAGTACACGTAGATAAATAGGTACTGCTGTGGCAGGAAGGTAAACGGTGTTTCCGTGCACTCTGGTTTATGTCACGGTGTTCCATTGTGCCAGAAGCGGTTTAGTCATGCTGGCCACGTGACCCAGTAAGCTGTCTGTGGACAAACACCGGCTCCCTCAGCCTGAAAGCAAGATGAGTTCTTTACCCCTTAGTCACCTTTTACTGGACTTAACCATCCAGGGGTCCTTTACCCTTACATTTTTTACCTTTTATTAGCCTCCACATCTCACTGTGGGATACCTTGAGCATCAGCATTAGGCTCTGCATTCAAATAATGGAAGCATTTGAATAGGTAGGACTTTCTCAGTAGTTGCACCAAAGCTCGGAAACACCATCCCAGAGGAAGGTGGTCTGGTTTTCCCCACTCTTTGGGCTATGTTGTATTGCTTGATAAGTGACTGATACTATTTTATACTGCTTGTATGAGGCATTCATTGATGGTATTGACTTGTTTTCTGCTGTGATCTTTTTGGATTATGTTTTATCTCACTGCTTTATGCTATTTAGTATTATAACTGAATTTTTAGCTTTTATTGTATTAACGGTATGCTATGCTGTGAGTGACCTTCGATTCTTTTTTGGAAATAAATTAATAATTGTGGGCCACACAAACACCTCACAAGCACGAACAACATGGATCTTTCCAGTAAAACAGCCTAAGTGTATCAAATAACTAGAGAGCTACAGCCAATATTAAAATCCAGAATATGAACTAACTGTAGCTACTTAACTGAAATATATCACACTACGGTGGATAGTCTTAACATTAATCCAAACATAAACCATGGGAAATCTGTATCAGTATGCTTACTTTAGCTAAATGAGGATTGGTAAATTCCTGCCATTGTGAGCACAAATCTCTGGAGGAACTCCGTATGGGTTGTTTGATATTGTGTAACGATGCTGTCAAGTGATTTCCTCCACCTTTGAATAATTCTGGTTTGCGATACCCTCTGATATCATGTAAAGATGCTGCCACGATATTTCCTCTGCCTTTGACTAGTTCTGGTTTGTGATGCCCTGTAATATCATGTAAAGATGATGCCAAGAGTTTTCCTCCTCCTTTGACTAATTCTGGTTTGCTTTGCCCTCTGATGTCATGCAAAGATGCTGCCAGTTTATTTCCTCCACCTTTGACCAATTCTGATGGGTGATGGCCTTCTCCTTTTATCACTTCCAAGCTTTCCTGCTTTCCAGTTTTCTCTGCAACTGTGCCCATGCTTACAGCTGTATTCAGTGTGCTCACTGGAAGTATATTTAGAACCTGAAAAGAAAGATAACAGCAGAATTTTTTAAAAGAAGCAGCAGTTTCTTTTTACCATCTATAGTTTGGGAGATAAGATTCCTGAATTCTCGGAAAAACAGGGCCTGAACCCAAACCAACTATTTCCCCCATTATGTATACATATCCCATACCAACTCAAAGCAGTAACTTGTGGGCCTTACCATCTCCACAACTCAGCAACTCTCTTGCCTGCATGCCATTCCAGGATCCAGAAATACATTTTGCAGCACCAGGCCAGGTCTTCTTATAACCATGATAAAGTGCTGCAGCTAACTTACTGTCCACCATTTTATTTGGCAAGTAGAGTTGGCTTAACTTGACCTCCAAACCCAAGAAAATGAATCCCAATCTTTTCTGAACCCAGAAACATAGCCATGTTCATTAATTTCCATGTGTATATTCCGAATAAAACTTAGTTGAATACCACCTTATGTTTTGGAATTTTTTGGGTGCTCAGCAGTCTTCTTACTGATCCCCCACCTTTCTCTGTCTGTCTCTCACTCACACGCTCTCTCACACCCACAGTGCAGGAGTTAGCTCAAAAGTACACACACTAAAAAGATAAAACATTGCAAGCATGTTTTTCCCCTTTTATAGTAACACAGCAACTCTAATATTTAGTGTGCACCCACCCACCCACACCCCACTTTTTAGAAAGCAAATGCAGTACGGAACTTCATAACTTTTAGCCAAAAAATGCTACTTACTGTCATTTCTTCACCTGGTGCCTCTGTGTTTGACATCATTAAGTTCTCAAAAGCTGCATTATTAGACGCTTCTCCAGGTGCTTCTCCAGGCGCTTCTTCAGTATTGGAATTTCTTTTATGGAGCCAGTAACCACAGGGTACCATCATCCCCGCTGTAGAAAGAAATACACATAATCTGAGCTTTAGTTTTTAATTATGTGATTCAAAGTCATGCATGAAGGGAACTGAATTTAATAAGTAAATTGTTACATATTTTCTATAAAGCAAATAGCATCGGAGGCCGGCATGTACCTCAGGAAGTGGGGGGCTGGAGAAGTAAATACAATAATCAAAGTAAAGGGTGGCACCCCAGTTGTGAAATGATCTCTCCAGGGATGTTCAGCTGGTACCTTCATCATACAGCATTAGGCACCAGGTGAAAATGTTCCTCTTCAACTAAGCCTTTGGCTGATTAACATCCTATAGCCTTTTAAATGTTTTTGGGGGAGCAGGAGGAGGTTATTGGTTTGGTTTGTTCTTGTTCTTATTATGTTTATTTGTGTCTTTAGCTTGTATTTTTATGCTGTGAACTACCCTGAGATCTACGGATGAAGGGTGGTGTACAAATCTAATGAATACGACTAATAATAAAATGCTATGGATGATTTTTCATTTCATGGCATTCCCCCCTCCCTTTTCTTCCTCTGGAAGATTTGATAGCTCTGGAAAAGAGGCCTAGTTCTCCCAAACAGCAAACAGTCAGCATGTATGTACAGAATGCAGTTGAGATATGCACGTTTTGCAAGGCCTGTTGGAGATAATGCATATTGGCCAGAGAACATACCTAATGTAGTTGATACATGCACAATGCCTAAAGCTTGTTGTGGATTGTACAAATTGACCAGGAAATGTGCAGAATTCCATCTTCGTGGACATGTGCACATTTTCCATGACACCTGGTGAATGTGCACAGTAGCTAATTGCTATGTGCATTTTCCATTTAACATACCTATATACACAAACATGGGACTAAGACACCTTAAGTGAACATTTAGAACTCCAAGGAAGAGTCAAGGGAGAAGCAGTTTTGCAACAGACTGGAGTTAATGGCTCATTTTGTATATCATCTATAAGAGAGAGATATACTTACACAGTGATAATACTGATCCAAGGACTGTTGCAGCAATGCCCCAGGGACCAAAAGCAGATTCTGCTTGATATGGAACGCGATCTACAGGGATTGCCCCATTCTCCAGAGCGGCGACTGTGCTGCGTTCAGAACAATTACTTGGAATTTCACAGTCACAGTAGTGAACTGTTATTTCACTTATTCCACTGTTACCTTCATTATCATATATCCTAACAGGTATTATATAATAGCCATAGTCAATATCTTCCACGGGTGAAAGCAATGCTGATTCATCTGTAAAACAAATTGTGCAATGATGAACATTTTTACATTATTTCTTCTCTTAGCTACAGTTATTATTACAGAAGTGGGACAGGGAAAACCATGTACATACCATCATTTGGTGTTAACCTCCATGTTAAGCCCATTCGATTCTCTATTTCAAAATGGAAAGGTCCAGTGTAAGGAGGTAGATCGGCATCGAAGGCCGTAATACAAATTGGTGTTTTGTCCTTACACATGGTGTAATTCTTTGTTGTAATCACTGGGAAATTGTCATTCTCATCTATGATATTTATCACAATTTTCCCTTGGCCTGTTTTACCACCTGGAAAATGGAAGTTTTTCATGATTTAATGCTGTAAATAGTCACACACTCACAGTAGCAGGCTTCAGCTAATCTGTGCAAATATGTAGTAGTGGAAAAAAGTTCTGCCCCAAATATAGAAAATTATAAGAATTTTTATCTCTCTCTCATGGATTAAAGCTAGCTTTTAGACTTATTTCTGTGGCAACAGGGCAACAAACTAGGAATTCAGTTCAGCAACAGAAGATGGAGTTTGGCATACAACTCTGAGGAAAATGCAACCTTTCTGGTATCAATTTACCAAGTGAATAAGCTTAGAAAAAACATTGAATTAAGTTTTTCCTATCCGGGTCTACACTTAAACAAACAGCAAAAACCAGGGCTAGGAGGGGAATAGTGCTTTTTTTAGGGGGATACAGTGGCAATGAGGTCTAAACCACTGAGCTTCTTGAGTTTACAGATCATAAGGTCGACAGTTCTAATCTGTGTGATGGAATGAGCTCCTATTGCTCTGTCCCAGCTTCTGCAAACCTAGCAGTTCAAAAGCATACAAGGGTGAGTAGATAAATAAGTACCGCTGTGGCGGGAAGGTAAACAGCATTTCCATGCGATCTGGCTTCTGTCACAGTGTCCCATTGCACCAGAAGCCATTTAGTTATGCTGGCCACATGACCCGGAAAGCTGTCTTCAGACAAACATTGGCTCACTCGGCCTGAAAGTGGAGATGAACGCCGTACCCCATAGTCGAATTCGACTGGACTTAGCTATCCAGGGGTCCTTTACCATTTACCATTTAGTGCTCTTTTTAAACACTTACTGAATTATCAACAAGATTTCAAAATATTTATTCGCAAAAATGTCTGTACTGCCATTCAGAAAAAATAAGCAGCATGAAATTGATAAAATTGCATTCATAAAACAAGTACTATATATGTGGATTTGGTATTATTTAATTTAACCTTTTTATGATTCAGTTTACTGGGTTTTTCTGTTATTTCATTTTCTTCATGGTAGCAAGCTTATTATATATAAAATACAGATGGAACCATGATTTATATCCATATTGTGAGCTCACTGATGTCATAGGATTAGAGTTCTTTTAACACTGTGGTTTAAAAGAAAGATACAAAATACTACTGCAAATATGTAGGTGGCATAATCAGCAGTTTACAAGCATTTGTTACTCACTTTGGTCAGTTGCAGAGACTGTTACAATGCATTGACTGTATTCCTCATTTAATATATCTCTGTCTAAAATTGTAGTGGTTATCAGCTGTCCTGTTTCATCAATGGTGATCCAGTTGCATGGGTCATTTATTATTCCGTAACTATTGAGAACATTTTAGGAGGGTTGTATACCATTAGTACAATGTGATAATATAAACCAATTATAATTGTTCCCTGTTTTTAACCACAATCTATAAACCAGATTACTGTGTTATAATTAAAAGTGTACCTTATGCCTGTGCTATCTCCAGTTTCTGGGTCATATGCTTGATAGATTCCAACCACTGTTCCTTTTGGGAAAGATTCCCTTAAAGTTATAATATATTCAGTGGCAAATGTTGGCCCCTCATCCACATCCATAACTTCAATCACAATTGTGGTGGGGTTTCTTGATGGGGCTCTTGAATTTGGTGCTAGGATATAAGGTGCTTCATTATTTACAACAATTTCTAATCTTCTCTCCTTGGAAGTTTCATAGTCCAGTCCCTGGAAACAAACACATTTCTGTTAAAACTAACACAATATTTATTACTGGGTTGCTGTTATAAATTTTGTTTTTTTTTATAATATTTTTATTGGTTTTACAAAGTTTTTTTAACAGACAAACAAACACTTAAAAAGACAAACATACACGTACAGTTTCAAACATATTTTCATAGACCTCTTTTCTTGGACTTCCCCATACCCCCCCTTTCTGCATCCCATGCTGTTATAAACTTTGAACAAATATGGTAATCCAATGGGTGTCACTCTGCTGACAGAAGACATGCATAAGCAGAACAGGGAGGGAAAATTTTTTTGGTGATTTCTCTGGCCAGGGACCCTGCAGAGTAGATTAAGGGGATGTGGGCTGCATAGTGAGTCTTCAAAAATTGCCTCCCTATTGGTATAGTGAATTCCTTCCATTAGTGGAATGACACCTTTTGGATTCCACACAACGGTTATCAATTGGTATTTTGCAATTTCATTAAGTTTCTTGCCACCCTTCCTTTTCCTCATACTTGCTTATTTCCCCCAAATTGCATAAACCATGGATAAATTTCCTTTAGGGGAACATTTCAAGTTTGGGAACCCTTGGAAAATAAAAAAATTCCTTCCAGTAGCACCTTAAAGACCAACTAAGTTAGTTCTTGGTATGAGCTTTTGTGTGCATGCACACTTCTTCTGAAGAAGTGTGCATGCACACGAAAGCTCATACCAAGAACTAACTTAGTTGGTCTTTAAGGTGCTACTGGAAGGAATTTTTTTATTTTGACTATGGCAGACCAACACGGCTACCTATCTGCCTTGGAAAATAGTTACAAATATAACATTTCAAGAACAGCCTTTCAGGGCTTAAAATTATGTTGCATACCATCAAATAATTTCAAAAAAACCTCTAGATGATTCCCATTAGTAATATACCTTTGTACCACAGGTAATTTTTCCCCATCTGCATTTACCTTTAAAACAAGTAAACACCCGACATTCCTCTCTTGATCAATATTCATAGAAAAAGCATTATCTTCATTTCCTTTTATAATTGTGAATTCAGCCAACCATGAAGGAGTCCCAGGTTCATCATTATCTCTTACAGGAATGCACAATATTTCTATATTTTCTTCGTTTTCATATATTTTCACTTCATACTGAAATGAAGTTTTCAAATAAGCAATTAATAAACACTTCTAGAACAGTGAAATGATTTTCCAAAAGCAACAATAAAATACTTTAACTCCAGTGGTGAAGCTGCAGAGTTTCAAGCCTTGTGCAGATCTGACACTACCAGACTTGAACTGAGCCACAATTGGAAATGGCTAGCTCACTACAGGATGTGATTGTCCCTTGGTGTTCACGTATACAGTGGTACCTCGGGTTAAGAACGTAATTTGTTCTAGAGGTCTGTTCTTAACCTGAAAATGTTCTTAACCTGAAGCACCACTTTAGCTAATGGGGCCTCCTGCTGCCGCCGTGCCACCAGAGCACAATTTCTGTTCTCATCCTGAAGCAAAGTTCTTAACCTGAGGTACTATCTCTGGGTTAGCGGAGTCTGTAACCTGAAGCGTCTGTAACCCAAGGTACCATTTTATTATTAATTTTGCTTTTCCTGTTCATTATCTTTGGAGATTAGACCACATCCACTCTTGAGTTGATACTTTACCCCTAGGATGGGAATTTGTTTGCATCTATGCCTTGTTTGCATTTGTATCTTAGTTACCATAGTAATAGGACATACTTATCTCTTGTTTTGGTGGCCTCCTGGCCACACATGGTAATAGCATTCCACTCCCACCTCTTCTTTTTTACCCACATGTCTATATAGCTGCAAACTGAGGTTAACTCTTCATGCATCTAACAGAGTAGAATCTGTTAGACACATACTTTTCTATTTTGGGACTTGGGCTGCAATCCTATATTCATGTACCAGTGAGTAAGCCCAACTGAATTTAATAGGCCATGCTTCTGGGCAGATATCTATAGGATTGCACTGTAACAAAGCTATACTTTTGAAAGATTAAGAGGAATAGAAAAGTCTGGGCAATTATTCTGTAAATACATGTTTCATCCTGATAGCCAGGGAAGGAATTCTCTATAGTTAAAATGCAAATAATTGTATTTTTCCTCAATTTAACATTTATTATGATTACATTTACACCATAGGAAATACTAGCTGCTCAGGAGGTACCCACATCTTTTAAAGCTCTGTTGAATTTTAACAATAACAAACTTACCACATTTTGTTCTAATTGCGGAGCATTGTCATTTACATCTCCAACTGTAATTATAACTTTTGCTGTAGTGCACAGACCGAATTCCTGGCCTCCCATATCTCTTGCTTCAATTTGTAGCGTATACTCTGGTGTTGTCTGCATTAAAAGGAATATATAAACATAATTTCCCTGTTCTGATTAAAATCACCAGGATTTTATGAAAAGGAAAACCAGAGACCATGGGACTGCCCAGTTCTTCAGATAGTTACACGTTTGTATAATATTGACCAAGATGGCGGATGCTGCATTGAAAAAAACAGCTTGGCATTGTTTGAGCCTACAAAATAGCATTATGAGAAATAAATGCTTTAAATGATCTGTTTGCAACATCAAACAGATCTCCTTGTTTTTTTAAAAAGGGAGCAAGAATGACTTCACATTCTGATTCTAAACAACAATTGCATGGCGATGTACCCATTTATTTCCCTTATAATCTACCTTTCCTCTAAAAAGCTCCAAGTTGCCCTTCTTGGCAGAGTTTTGGCATGTGAATAAAGGCTAGGTGCACAGGAAATTTACCTCTCTGTCCAGATGTGATGTTACCACCGTAATAGAACCTGAATCTGGATTTATAGCAAATACCCTTAAATTCTGATAACTTTGAAGATCCTGGGACACAATTCTGTATTTCACTTCCGTATGTAAGGTGTATGGCTCATCATTGTCTGTTGCAGTCACTTGTCCAACTAGCGTCCCTGTATGTACAAAACATCATCTTTACATTTCCAGCTTTCCTTCATAAGATAGTTTTAAAATAATTATTTAGATGTGGTGATTTTTCACTTAATCTAAACGTGTAAATCCAGGCATATATGTCAGAATGTTTTTTTAAAAAATCACTTTTGCATACCTAAGTATACCTATTTTAAAACATCTGTAGAGAAATATAACCGTTCTTAACATTTGATCAATGAAACAGATATATCTGTCTATGCATCTTTCTATATTCTTATTTGAAACAGATTGGTTTCCCCCGCTGTTGGGGACTTCCTGCTGCATAAATAGTGAAGTTCGTTATTTTAGGACTGCATTGCTGAACAGTGGTTCACCACCCTTTATTTGATGAGAAACCGAAGTTCTCCTGCTGGTTATAGCAACAACTCATTTGGGGAGCAGGTACACTCTGGAGATGAATTGACCAGTATCATGCTTACTCATCATCATTCTCATCGGTTAGAGAGCAATTGTGGGAAGCAGGGAACCTACTGTATTTGTACGGCTTGTAGACACCTGCAAAATCAGTATTTTAAAATGCATGGGGAGACTCCACAAGTATAGAAGGCTCCCCATTTCACACAGTTGCCCTCTAACTCATGGAGAGCAACAGGGGATGCCAACTTGAATGAAATATGGGGGGCATGTAAGCCCTGCCCTGCATAATCATTTCACATGATATGTTGCATGGAAGCCATTTGGATGACAATACCCATAAACTTTAGGGGCCCCTGACCCCCTCAAATATTTTACTAGGGGAGCAAAGACACACACCCCAGCCCCTAGGAGTTGGCTCCTATCGAGAGTAACAAGAATGATGGCTATGAAGATGGAGGTAGGCCTCTCAGCCCCGTGTGACTGAGGATGGGGGCTGTCATATGATTACTCCAACCAGAATCAGAATCCTTGAATAGGGCTATATGTAGATTATTATTTTTCGGCACTCAGATATTAGCTCAGAATTATAGCAAATAAAAATAATATGGAGCTTACATACAATTCACAGCACCTCAGTTTTTAATTAGTACTTTAAAATATTGCTGTCTAAACTAAGCATGATTTATTTAAAAAAGAAAAGATTTTTAAAATTACCAATTCCACAGTTTTCAAAGACAAGAAAAGTATAAACGTCCTGCTCAAACACTGGGGCATTATCATTATCATCTTCTATTCTAATTATATGCACAAGTGGTATCTCTGGTGTATATCCATCTGCTGTCATTGCATAGCAAATCAACTGTATAAAAAAGAGCAAACAAACAAACAAACATTTATTTGCTAGTTGATCTGAAGCAGAAAAAATATATATTTTTAACAAATCAGGATACAATTACTTCAGTCCAAGTTTCTAAACAAGAATCTGCCAAGGTGAACAGACTGTTATATGCTGTGTGTGGCCTTTGTGGTGAGCAGTCCACCTGTACATCCAGAAAAGCATGGGACATTGTGTCTCCGTGATCTCCCAGAGTATATGCATTTAAAAACAGACATAAGGATAGGCTACAGTTGAGTTGGACTAAGAAGAAGAGAGAAAGGAGGCAGGGACATGAGGTAAAGTGGCGTAAGAGGAAATGGACAGAGTCCAAGAGCCATGTGAAGGAGGTACAAAGGAGTTGTGCGTCATACAAAGTGAAGTACAGAGGAAGCGATGGTCAAATAAAGTAGTCCATTGAATGGCCTGGGAAAGAAGGACTTGTGCAAGGCAATTGTGTGTTCAAACAGGGGCCTGAGGCAAGGAAACAAATAAGGGACTAGGCACAGCCATTTGGGCCATGGAAAGGAGAGATGAAGGAAGAAGGAGATACTGTATGGGAAAGATAGGAAAGACCACATGGGAACAGTGAAGGGAAGGTGGGGCAAGTACCTTTTTGCTGGTTCAACTATAATCCATCTTTGTGGACAGGTTTTCATATATATCCCCATCAATTGGCGCTGCACCTTGAGTGTTAGTATTTATATATTTATTATTGTAGTCTCCTCTTTACTGAATGGTTATAGGAAGTACAATTTTCATTGAAATCATAAAATAAAACCACAATACAGCCAATGACAAAATATCAACACAGCAGCCCAGAACAACAGTTTAGGACAGGGGTCAGCAACCCGCGGCTCCGGAGCCGCATGTGGCTCTTTTACACCTTTGCCGCGGCTCTAGCGAGGGGAGGAGGCGCATTGTGTGCCCTGACACTCCCCACTGTTTTAAATGTTGTAATGGTTTTGCGGCTCCCAGTTTTTTTTT
Organism: Podarcis liolepis; assembly: GCF_965112155.1. Taxonomy (NCBI): domain Eukaryota; kingdom Metazoa; phylum Chordata; class Lepidosauria; order Squamata; family Lacertidae; genus Podarcis; species Podarcis liolepis. The sequence continues at coordinate 42,532,324 of NC_139560.1, read as the reverse complement.
TCCTTCGGTCCAAGTGGCTCTTTTTGTCTTAAAAGTTGCAGACCCCTGGTTTAGGAGGAAAGACATCTAGTCAGTCAAATGTCTGGTTCAAGCATCATGTTCTTTGTGTCTGCTTGCCTGTTCACCTTTTCCTGAACTGTTTCACTAGTATGAGTGGGCAAGTGTTATCAGAAAGCTGTGAAGTAAAGGAAGATAATAGGCTGGGGTGAGCGCAGGCTGGTTGCTATCTTTCATCTGTAAGAAAACCCACAAATGCCTTCTCAGGTTTCCTTGAGTGCCTTGGTCCTGCTAGCAGCCAGTAAATCAGTCTTCTCCTCCCACCTATTTACATGTACAGGAACATCTGGCTCTGATTGGCAAGTTGATGCTGTGCATGGCCTGCTGATGATTCTACATGTTGCTCACCAACCAAATCCCTCTCACCTTCTATTGAAGAATTGAGGACTAATGTAAACATTGTGAGGCTACCAAAAACAGCTTCTCTGTAGTGGATACAGTGTTTGAAAACTCATTTCCCTGCGTGTTTCCCTCAATCATGCAGTTACCTGTCAAAAAAGTAACATACAGACAACTGCAACAGATAATTGTTGCATCTGTTCATTCATTTTTAATTCTTTACCTTGAGGAGACTATACTGCAGAGGGCCTTCTTAGCAGTGGGGGCCCTCCCTGTGGAATGCCCTCCCATCAGATGTCAGGGAGATAAAGAATTACACAACTTTTAGAAAACATCTGAAGGCAGCCCTGTTCAGAGAAACTTTTAGTAAAAGAAATACAATGGATCTGTCCAATTCTTACTTATCAGTAAATACGTAAACAGAAGTCTGAAACCCATACCTGAAATTCTGGGTACTCTTCCCGATCGATTGGACACGTAACAAATAGATTTCCAGTGTCCTCCTCTATGTAGAAATAATTATATGGTGGCTTGTCAACACCATGACCACTTATGGAGTATCTGATATCGTATGTTAGGGATGTGTCGGAAAGCAGCTGTGTAAATGCAAACCAATTTGAAACAGAAATAATAATTAACAAAATCTTGTTTTCTTGTCTATTTATTCAGAATCCATTAGCAATCCCAAGATGCAAAAACAAAATATTTACACATCAATTCAAATATTATGGACACAGGAAATAAATGTTTCATGTGATAGTAGCTCCATGCAAAGTCTAAAATGCTTGTGACTTGCTTACCATGTTCCTGGTGAGAGTAGGGAGAATTCATATGATTAGGCTGTTCCACATAGCTAGTTGCTTACAAATGTAAAAGCCTTATATTGAACTCCCATCAGACTCAAGCTGTTGTTTCCTTGGTACTTCCAGGCAAAAGCTGAAGCATTTAAATGGATTTCATTCTCTGGTGTTAAATAGCTGACTTTAGATATTTACATTGCAATTACAAGCTTCTTCAAAAGATGTAGGCAGAGACAAACTGGTTTCCCTAATCCCAGATTTCTGCAGCAATGTATATATCAGCAACAGTGATGCAACAAACAATTCCCCCAGACAGATGAGTTTACCAGATGCGGCAATCATTTATAGACACAAACGATGGGTTTAACAGTAAAGTTCTTGGCTGCCTAGCAAGAATTGGAGGGCAGAGAGTATGCTGTGTATCTGAAGGCTTCAATCATAGTTTCTATTGATTGAAGTTCTGTTACTGATCACTTATAACATATGCCAAGCTGCTCAAAAATCCTTGACTGATAATTTGAAAAGTAAAAATGAAGAGGTGAATTTAAAACATACCTGTTGAATTTGCATTGGATAAGGTCCAAGTGAGTTTTCCATTAAAATAGTTGGGACAGGACCCCATCTCCGTTTAGTTCGTCTAAGAAAAGTATCTCGTAAATGTCTTGCCTTTGCTATTGGGACCTAGAAGAATGGGAGAGATAACTAAGCAAACAACAATAGCAATCATGAGCAGTATTCAGCCAAGTCATATTCAAGGCACCTAAATCCATTGATTTCAATGGGTCTCCTCTGATTAAGTTGGATGCCACCCTATGTGTTGCATCACTTTATTTTTCAGTCCCTCTGTGTCTATCTCTCTGCTAGAATTACAAATATTTTAACAGTTAATAAGACTTCCTGACTTCTAGGATAATTGTAGCATATGGGAATAGTAGCATTCTTATGTCACGCGAAACAAATCTAATATTTTTGTCCTTGCGCTATGTCCATTAAATTCTTTTTTTTTCTTCCATGTTGAATTTGTATTATGTCATTGATCAAGGTTATAACTTTCTATTTTTATCTGTGCTTTATCAGTTCTGTTTTTAGTGGAATATTTAGCAGTAATTTGGGAGAAGATTCCAACAATACACATTCAGATTCTGATCACAGAGTCATGAAAATTGTCCTTCAAAGTAAAACAGCAGCACTAAAAGATGAGGAAGAAGTGAAAAGAGCAGAAAAAAGCAGGATAAGATATACTGATGCAAATCAGATATGCTTACCTTTTTTGAATGTGTGAGCAAACTAATATGTATCTTCTTTTGTTCCTGTTCATGATTGCTTTTAAGAAATATGGTGATGATGATTTCATGGGAAGTCAGGGAAACATCCCTTGTTGTATACAATGAGCCATCTTCTTGAATTGTGAAATTGGGATTGTTTGAGTAAATAATTTCAGAATGATTAAGACACTGTTTCATGTTTACTGTAGGAAAATATAAATTTAAAGGACTAGTTGAAATGAGGAGGAAAAATAGTTTACAAAGACGTAATTCCAAACAAAGGTGTCTGAAACTATATTTAGTGCCAAATCAAATTTATGATAGACAGGCAGAGGAGTCCCCGCTGCCCTGGCCACAAATTGCTTAGCTGTTGATGGCACAGGTGGTCTCGGCACTCCCCATAGCCTATTGTCCTCCAGATCTGTACAATTCGCATAATATGTAGGATAATTTAGGTAACCTTAGAATTTGAACTCCAGAATCTGGAAACAACTTGGGTTAAATTTTAATTTGCCTATATATTATTGGTTTTCAAATAGTACATATTTGACAACAACAGCAATAACACATTCTTTGATTCTCACCTTGGCCGACAAATGCCCCTGCCTTTAGTTTCTGAGGGACATTAAAAGTTACTTTCTTGCAAGCTTCAGAAGATAAACTCAATACCTTAAAGAGAGAGAGAGAGAGAGAGAGAGAGAGAGAGACCAAAACCTTAAATCATTCTTTTTTTCATGAAGCAACAAAATTATTTCAATACAAACTTTGTATTGATTGGCTTGTTATTTAAATTCTAAAAGTATTCAGCAGTTAGTTTGCTTTGATAACAACAAACGTCTACATCAGTGGAACTGTAGAGTTCTCGTATCCCAATCCTGTATTCCTCATTCCAGCAAATTTATTTGCTGACCCCAAATTCAAAAGACCTGTGAATTGTAAAGGGTTCAGCTGAGAAGCAAAATGTCCATTAATGGATCTCCTATATCTTCAAAATATATGTTGCTTCAGGTTCCTTTACACCAAATAAGAGACTCTACTAAAAGTTAACACACAAAGAGAGAGAATTAAACATATCAGTAATGAAGAATATTGTCCTTGGAATTTTGCAAACTGCTTAGAGATTTTATTGCAGTCAAGTGATATACTGTATAAATGTAGTGAAATAAATAAATAAACTGTTTCCCTCAAAACTGGAAAAAACCTCAAGCTTGATCAACAGACTCCATCACTCATATTCCTAATTATATTTTCAGGAATGCAACAGTTTCCCCCAGCCCAGTGAACCCCTTAATTCCCTTCCTTCTTCCCATGAATTTACCATCTGTTTGCAAGCCATCTCCCATTTGCCCACTAACTAGGTTTGGTGTTCCTACAATGGTGAAAGAAGAGGGGTCTTGAAGCAAGAGTGACAGGAGTGTATCTCCCTCTTCACTCTTTCTGTTACGCTTGACTTGCTGCTATGGCCGTTAGTCAGGAACCAGGGAAGAATGGAGAGGGACCTGCTTCCTGTTTCCATTCCACTATTTCTGAAGCTGCAAGTAGGTAAGGGAGTCGGCAGGAAGCTGGGTGTATATTCTACGATATACAATATATTTATTGTCATTGTCCCATGCAGAACAATGAAATTGAAAAACTACATAAAACTATATAAAAACTACATAAAACTACATAAAAACTACATAAAACATTCAAAAACCCCTCAAAACTCTGAAACCCCATTTTAAAATACACTATACTATAGAGACCCCTTATGCTGCATTTAGAACCAGAATTGCATTTGCGTAGAAACTGTTTCTCAGGTGGCTAGTCCTGGCCTTTATAACCCTATACCTTCTTCCAGAAGGCAGAAGCTGAAAGAGATCATTTCCGGGGTGCGTACTATCCTGCACTATCTCTGCTGCTTTCTTATGGCACCTGGCAGCATAGATTTGATCTCAGGTGGGAAGAGTGCACCCAATTATTCTCTCTGCAGTCTTTACAACCCTGGATAGCATTGTTTTTTCCCTGGCTGTGCAGCTCCCAAACCACACACAGAGACCATAAGTTAATACGCTCTCCACAGTGCAATGGTAAAATGCCATCAACAGGTCCTTTGAGAGATTGTTTTTCCGGAGGATTCTCAGAAAATATAACCTCTGCTGTGCTCTCTTTTGTAATACTTAGAGAAGAACTTTGGAAGCCAGACTTCTTGTATCTTATTTCAGATTAGTATTACAAGCCACCAATATTTGTATTGCACTTGCAAGAGACATCATTAAAGCAAGCAAATGCAGGAAGAGAATATTAGTTCTGGTATAAAGTAAATAATGTATCATTCAGCATCTAATCACATTCAAGATGTGTGAATGGACTGGGGGAAAATATATTGCAAACCATGTGTTACAAAGTTTCCCTTTGTTTTATTTATTTATTTCATAATATTTATATACTGCTTGCTTGTAGAAAAAACCTCAGTGGTTTACAAAAAGGATAAAACAATGAAATTATAACTAAAAATTATACAACTGTAATTTAAAACATAAAAAGGTTAAAACCACAATAAAAGACTAAAAATATTAAAACTCTTACAAACTTTATAAACATCTGCACTAGCTTCAGCTTCAGGATCAAGTGTTAGGGAAGCCCCCACATAGAGCACATTGCAATAGTCCAGTCTTGAAGTTACCAGCGCATGAACTACTGTGGCAAAGCTTTCCTGGTCCAGAAATGGCCGTCGCTGTTGAACCAGCTGCACTTGGTAAAAGGCACTTCTAGCCACTGCGGCTGTCTGAGCCTCCAGTGACAGAGCTGGATCTAGAAGCATTCCCAAACTGTGAACCTGCTGCTTCAAGGCCAGCCCAAGTCATTTTGGCACCTGAGGCAAATCACAAAATGGTGGCCCCCTCCCATCACCAGGGAAGAAGAGGGAGTGAAGATCTACATCAGGAACAAGGGTGAGATAAATAGCAACATTGGGAGCAGGGTGGAAGGAGACCAGCAGTGCCTCCTAGAGGGGCCACTGTGGAGGAAGATCCAGCTTCCAGTGAGTATGCTGCAACTGCCAGTGGCACTATAGCAGCAGCAATAGGTGATTCATTCCTCGGAGACCAGATCTGTAGATCCTGCCACCCCCTTACCTCTTGTTAAGAGGGAGTGCAAGCCCATCCAAGGTAGGCCATTGGCCAATTTCTCAGACCCGGGAACTACTCACCCACAGTGCCTCCACATTGCCAAGATTCAAGTTCAGCTTGTTCTCCCTCATCCATCTCACCACAGTATCCATGCAGTAGCCCAGGAACTGCATGGTCTCTCTTGATTCAGATGTTATTAAGAAGTAGAGCTGAGAAGTAGAGCTGAGTGATGGCATCTCACTCTAAAACTCCTAATGACCACTCACAGTGTAGATGTTAAATAGCAGTGGAGATAAGTGCTATCTCCCAATGCTACTCTCTGAACTCGGTCCCAAAGGTAGGATCAGAACCACTGTACAGTGGTACCTTGGTTCTCAAACACCTTGGTACTCAAACGACTTGGAACCCAAACACTGCAAACCCGGAAGTAAGTGTTCCAGATTGTGAACATTTTTTGGAAGCCAAACGTGCTCCATTTTGAGTGTTACACTTCTGATTTGAGTGCCACACTTCCATTTTGGGTGTTACGCTGAGGTCTGTCTGTTTTTGTCATTTATTTTGCATTTTTATTTTTGCGGCTTTTTTGTTTTGTTTTTGTGACTCTGTGGAACCCAGTTCAGCTACTGATTGATTGATTGTGTGACTGCAGTACATTGTTTATTGCTTTCATTTTATGGATTAATGGTCTCATGAGATAGTAAAATTCATGTTAAATTGCTGTTTTAGGGGTTGTTTTTAAAAGTCTGGAATGGATTAATCCATTTTGCATTACTTTCTATGGGAAAGCACGCCTTGGTTTTGGAACGCTTTGGTTTTGGAACAGACTTCTGAAATGGATTAAGTTTGAGAACCAAGGTACAACTGTAATATGGTGCCTCCAATTCCCATTCCCTGGAGTTGTTCCAGGAGGATACCTTGGTTGATGGTATCAAATGCTGTTGAGAGATCAAGAAGCAGCAGCTAGGTGACACTCTCTGCAGAGGTCATCCATCGAGACGACCAAGAGCAACTTGGTTCTGTGGCCTAGATAATCTGTGTCCTCCAAAAATGTGCAGCTACTCCACCACAGCCTCTATCACCTTCTCCCAAAAGGGGGTATTTGCAACTGGTCAATAGTTTTTCAATCCAAAGGCCCAAACAAGGTGTAAGAGTCAGACACAAACCTGTAGATCTCAGCCGAAACTAAAAACAAGCAACTCCTGCCCCACATTAATTCAGAAGTTGTACAGTCATATATGACCTATACCATATGCCTTCCTAATGGTTTGAACTGACTGAAGTGAAAGGATACGAGTCTTTTCCTGGAAGTTCCTAAATGTGATGATGTGTGTTACATATTGCACTCCTGTTGTGACTCTGACATGGCCAGGTTTTCCATAAATTCCTTATCTCCATCTTTTTGTTTTATTTTATTTAGTACAAGTTCTAACACCGAACCAAATTTCTCCTGATATGTGGTCTGGCCCCAGTCTCATTTCCTTTGCCTCAGGGGTAGGAAATCTGTGGCCTTTATTGGCTACAACTCCCATCATTTCTGACAATTGGCCATGTTTATTGGGGCTGATGGGAACTGAAGCCACCCTCTCTGCTTTATCTTCTCATTTTTTATTTTATGTAAATAGAGTAACAAAACAGATTCCTTGTTCGGAATGACCATAAATATCTCTAGAGCAGTGTATCTGCAATCTTATTATTAAATATTACAAACCACTTCCAATACATAGCCAGGATAGGATCTCAGCAATAATTTACTGACCATAAATTCCCACAAGAAATAAATACAAGAGAATTTAACAAAAACAGAAATTGTCCGCCCCGCCCCCCACACATTTAACTAGGACTTGGCCCAAAGAATCAAATAAAAACTCATTTATTTTAGCATAATCCTTATTATAATATTTCAGTACAAATGCAGAAACAATCCTGCTGATATTATCTGTCACTGAGTATTTCCCCTTCTAAAAAATTCTAAAGAGAGCCAATACCTGATGCAAAGAAATTAATATAGAACACTTAGAGCACAAGTCTATTCATATCTACTCAGAAGTGAATTCATTTAAGTTCAGTGGGGCTTACTCCCAGATAAATGGGCACAGGATTTCAGGCTTAGACATTTTCTGTGATGGTAAGTTTCCAGACCTCTCAAAAGTTTGTTGATATCAGCGTATTAAAGTTCCTTAAATCAAAATTTATTTTCCTGATGCTGGAGCACAGTGATTCCATTAAACTGTACCAAACAGTTCCATGCATCAACTACTTTAAATGTAATCAGCTTATTAGCATACCTTTTTAAAAACAATAAATAGGACCCCACAATGATCTTTAGACTTTCAGTGTTATTTTGACAATTAGAAAGGCATACTAGAATTGTTGCAAGAAGTTTAAATAATAATAGCAACTGTTTCGTATTCAGCATTGCCAAGAGTCAGTGTAGGGGATGTCTCCTGTACTAAGACATGCAACATATTTAAAAATACATCAGCTACATAAAATAAAGCAGATGTTCTTTATTTTAGCACATACTATTCTCACCATACTCCAGAGTGTAATGTAATGGCCGTAGTCTTTGGCAGAGAATAGTTAAATACAAATATCTACATAGATTTTATTTGGTCCCTTTATTTCACGATGAATTCTGGCTACTTACTATTGATATACAACCAATTCAACATTCTGTTCTACTCACCAGTAGACTGAAGAGAAGCTGTAGCCAGATAGCTCTACATAAGATGCTGCCTTTACACCATCTTGCAGCTAGTAGCACCATTTCCAGTATAGAAATTCAATGGGCTGCAGGGCTTTTCTGGCTACTGACTTGCTGGGTCTGGCGATAGTCCCCAGAAGGAGTCAGGGTGAAAGGAAACACTGCAAGGCAGCAGCAGCGAGTATATGGTGCAAAAAGTGAATGCAACTTTCTTCCTTTTCTTCCCTTTCACTTAAAGCTTTTGCTGTCTAAGAAGGGCCGGGTTATTAATTCAGCTCTCTTGCTAAATGTCATGGGGCTTGTCCTGAAAGAGACTTGTGGAACGTGCTCTATTTCATTTCAGACTTTCCTTGCCCTGGTGAAATGCTGGGGGAGAGGGAGAAGTTGGATGGATTGGGCTCCTGGGCTTGCCCTTCCCTTCCCAATTGCCTAGGACTAAATTGTTTTTGGTTTCACAGAGATAATTCTTGGTTTCATAGAATCTTAAGCTGGAGGCTGAAGCAATGAGTTTTCAGCCAAGACCAGTGCAAAGATTCTGGGTTCCCCATTCAAGGACCATGCTCCCCAGTCAGCCATGCCTCTTTGTCTCATCTACCGTATCTTTCTTGATTGCCGGGATCCCAATTAAATTAATATAAGACAATTATTTTCTATTTATAGAAGAAGCTCTAGCCTTCCTTTTCATCACCAAGGGTTTTCAGTTGTCCTTTGTTCAAAGAACATTGATTAATTTAAATATCATCCTTATAAACCTATTGATTTGTAAATGATGGTGGGTGTTCCTTGTTCCAGAAAAGAGGAGCTTCAGAGCACTAACTAAATCAACCTTGGTGATCTTTCCAGATACTTTGGGTAACAACTCCTATCATACCTGGCCATTGTAAAGGGACTTTGCATTTGGCAGTTATATTATCAAAGCACGAAATATTCACAATTCCATTTGTTATAAATGTGAGAGGAGAATGAAATTTTATTCATTCATATAAATGCACATATATCCCACTTTTCAATTGAATGAGCTTGAATTTGTGGTCGCCATGCAAATAGTCATGAATCCTTTTATAGAGAGTGTGAAGGTTTTATAATACACTAGGGGAAACTATTTTCCAGGAAGAATAACTATGGTTAAAATGGTATTCATACCAATATTGGTTTTTTTAAAAATCAAGAATTGGACTCTTTCAGTTAGGATAACAAACCAGCAAATCAAAAAGGGGCAATATCTTATATAAAAGTATATCTAAAATAAGGGGGGGAAACAAGCAAAGGATTTTTATGCTGAAGAAATAGGGGTGGGTTGTTGGTTCTAAATGTGAACATCTTCTATGAGCCATGAATGCTACTTTAGTACACTGGACATGGACTTCAGATTCCTCAGTATTGCAATTTTAGGAGAACACCTAAAATCTCCATTGCATAAAACACTGTGAGGGGATAGAACCAATTTACCAAAATTAACAAAAACTGTTTAATTTCACATTGATTAAAGGTATGGCACTGTAATAAGTGGTTATTAAGCATGCACATATCTCCTTTATAACCTGTTTTGGATTATCTAGATTCAGATAATTGCTTTAAGAACTGGAGAAGGAACAAACACTTAATAAAAAAATGACTGACTGCTCTGAAATTAAAAGGTACTGTACATACACACACTTGCCAAAACAATCATGGTTGAAATAGTTTTAGACAAGAGCATTAACATTAGAATACTAGAGAATAAACCACCTGTAAACCACGAGACCCATTAAATTCTGGTCCTTCTCAGATCTCAGAGGGGATAGAATATAGTCTGCCTCAACCTGTTTCCAGGCAGATTTTTGATGTCACATCCTTAAAAATCTGCCTGGAAAAAAACATTTAAAAGTACTTATTTGGTGGCCGAAATCTTATATGCATCTTTCATCCCTCCCCCACATGCCTTGCGTGAACATAGAACAAGTCCCACTAGGGGTGATGGCACTAGTTGTTTCTTCACTCCCATGGGATTTGCACAGAAAAATCTTACTTAATTACTTGCACAGATAATTTGCTTATATTAAAAAACACATGGAAAACTTCTTTTTTCTCCAGAAGTTAAATGGCCCAGTAAAATACTCTCTTTGTGGCTTACATATCTTGCCTAATTATTTTTTTTAAAAAAATAGATCAAAATTGTACAAGGAAGCTAAAGAGGGACAAAAGTTAGTTTAACATCAATATAAAGTATAAGTTATGCAAATTTTTACATTTTGAGGAAAGAATTATAACTGCAGTGGTACCTTGGGATAAGTACTTAATTCGTTCCAGAAGTCCGTTCTTAACCTGAAACTGTTCTTAACCTGAAGCACCACTTTAGTTAATGGGGCCTCCCGCTGCCGCTGCGCCGCTGGAGCACAATTTCTGTTCTCATCCTGAAGCAAAGTTATTAACCCGAGGTACTATTTCTGGGTTAGCGGAGTCTGTAACCTGAAGCATATGTAACCTGAAGCGTATGTAACCCAAGGTACCACTGTAAAAGAAACTTTCAAATTACAAGGTTTATCATATGTTCAGTAGGACTATGACCTTTAACTTAATTGCAAATTTTGGTGATGGAAAAATATGTGATATCGTATGAGACAGTAAAGAATAGAATGAATGTATATCATCCAGATGTTCCAATATTTTCAGCTAAGGCATATTATAAATCAACCTATACTTAAATATAGGCATTTACAAACAAAATCTGAATTTCAGCTGTTAATTACATGCCCTAACTTAATGAATCTTATAAGCAAATGGTGCACAAGCCAACTAAGCTTTACTTAACTAGCACTGATAAATTGAAGAGATGTGATTCATCTAAGGCAGATTCCATGCAAATTTTCCAAGCCATTTGGAAAAATATGTAGAATACACTTGATAGGCCAAGAAGCTCAGTTACCACCACATATTTTTCATTTAAAACACACCCATTTGCTTATTTTGCAAGAGTTACCGTATGTGCAAAAGAAAGGCATATATCTCTGAAAAATACTTGGTTAACTTGCCACTCACAAGGAGATCTGGTCCAACCCCCTGCAATGCAGGAATATTTTGCGCAACATGGAGTTCGAACCCACAACCCTAAGATTAAGAGTCTCATGCTCTACTGATGGTGCAAGCGTCCTGAGCGGTACTGTATGTGGTTTTCAAAGATCAAAAGCAGAACTGTCTATAATCTTGGGAAAGTATTGGAGGACAAGTGAGGTCCCTGCAGGCTGGAGATGGGCAAATGATGTCCTCATCTTCAATAGGGAATGAAAGAAGACCCAGGTAACTACCGACTGGTAAGCTTAACATTGATACCAGGAAAGATCCTAGAACTAATGGTTCCTCAACATCCTGGAAAAAAGGGACAGGTGAGGTGCTGCAGGGTTCTGTCCGGGGCTCGTGGTGGTTCAACATATTTATAAATGGCTTGAATGAAGGTATTGAGGGGGTGCTCATCAAATTTGCAGATGACACCAAACAGGGAAGGGTAGTGAATGCCACAGAAGACAGAATTGGGATTCAATATGACCTTAACAGACTGGAGAACTGGGCTAAAACTAACTAAATGAAATTTAATAGGGACAAATGTAAGGTTCTACACTTAGGTAGGAATAACCATCTGCACAGCTATAAGATGAGAGACACCTGGTTTGCCAGTACTACATGTGAAAAGGATCTGAGGGTCTTAATAGACCACAAGTATAACATGGGTCAACAGTGTGATACAGCAGCAGAAAATGCTAATGCTATCCTAGGCTGCATCAGCAGAAGAATAGTGTCCAGATCAAGGAAAGTAAAAGAACTCTCTATTCTGCCTCAGACCACACCTGGAGCACTGCTTCCAGTTCTAGGCACAACAATTGAGGAAGGATATTGACAAGCTGGAATGTGTGCAGAGAAGGGCAATCAAGATGATCAAGGAAACCAAGCCTTAAGAAGAACCCTTGAGAGAGTTGGGTATGTTTAGCCTTGAAAAAGGGAGAGTGAGAAGAGAGATGATGGCCATCTTCAAATATCTTAACAGCTGTCAGGTGGAAGATAGAGCAAGCTTGTTTTCTCCTGCTCCAGAGGGTAGGACCTGAATCAATGGCTTCAAGTTACAAGGAGATTCTGACTAAGCATCAGAAATAACTTTTTGGCAGTAAAAGGTGTCACACAGTGGAATGAACTCCCTTGGGAGGTTGTGGACTTTCCTTTATTGGAAGTTTTAAAGCAGAAGTTGGATGACCACCTGTCATGGCTGCTTTAGTTGGGATTCCTGCATTGCAGGGGGTTGGACTAGATAACCCTTGTGTCTCTTTCAACTATGATTCTAAGTTCCTGTACAGTCTTCAAAGCAGCCCTACATACAGCACACTGCAGTAATCCAGCCTGGAGGAGAATCTTGCTCATCCAAGGCATCTTGAACAGACATTCTTTATTTGTATTACAACCAGCTAGATAAGCTGGTTCGTTTGATTTATTGTTTGAAGAAGAGGAGAAAGAGGTTGAGCTTCTCTCCCAATATTAATTTATTCACTGGAAATACTGTGCTTATGACTTATATAGAACTAAGAGCCATGTATGTCATCTGTATCTGAAGACTTGAAAAAAGGTGTGGTTCTGTGTATATTATTTTACTAACTTCTTTGACATGTTCTTTGCAATTGATCCATATCCTACCTAAGCTCAAACTTGCCTGTGCATGTTGGTTTCAGCACAGTTTTCATATTTATTCATTTAGATACTTTCTGAAATCATTATGATACATAGTTTGTGCCATGAATTCCTAATTGTTTGATGATTCTTGCTTCCTATCATTTATATGAGACTAGCAACAACAGCAACATTCCTACCATTATGACAAGAAATATGGAAGGTATTTGCCTGAAGTTCCTTGCCCCAGATTCTCTCTAGTGAGAACTCATCACCTACTGTCAGATGTGTTTTTCAACCTCTACTTCAGTGCTCCTGGGCACAGTACTTAATTTCCCATTCCCAGTGCTTAAGACTGGAGAGAATAGCACTTCCCTCTTGCAACAGGAAGAATGTATGGGGTACACTAGTGAAAGAGATCAAATTTGCTCCTTGCTTCCTAGGGATCCCAGATATTATCCTGTCTGCATAGACCTATTCTTGGTTCTGCATAGCCATATTATGGGCTATGATTCTTCATCATAGGATACTAGAATTGTGATACTTCTAGAGAATGGTGGAATACTGGGGATTGGCGTTATACAATATAGATAATACATCTCTTGTGGACAGTCTTTATCATCATTAAAAGAATAGTTGATGGCTCTTATTGTCATATTTCATTTCTTTTTGTTCAGTAAATCTTCATAGTCCATACACAGTACATTGACATTCCACACATAAGCATATCCATTTCTAAGCAAGTACCATTGGTGTGTGTGTGTGTGTGTGTGTGTGTGTTTTGGACTGAATATGAAACCACAATATTGATTTTAGGATTCTGAGCAAACTAACATTTTGCGGGGACATGTTCCAGAAGATTTCACATCAGGAAATGATTGATTTGGAGCCTTCTTCCAGGAGAGCCTTAGATAACTGAGACTGGGTGTCACTAGAAATCTGTTTTCTGTGACCTTCTGTTTTGTGTCTACAAAATAAATGCAAGAAGACATGCATAATTTTACCCATGATAAGCAGTCATTTCATAGTAATGAATACGTAGGGGCTTGGAGCCTAACAACTGCAGGCACAAGTCTACTTATGCAATGGGTCTTTTCCACATCTCTGGTGCAGCTCTGTCTGAAAAGACAGAATGGCATGCAGTGCAGTACAGGGGGTGCAGCTTATGAAAAGGGGGGGGCGGGATCAGCAACAATAGAAGACCTTTGCATAGCATCTACAGGGCTACAGGTTCCCCCAACCCTGGTCTGTAAAGTGGTGGGGTGCATACAACTCAATCAATAATTTATTAAGAATAAAGCAAATTTAGTACCACTAACTCTAGTAGGTCTAAATGTCTGACCAAGTTCAACACTAAATTCAACACTGGAACTTTTTTATTGCTTTCTCTATGAGTTAGAAGATGCAGTCTCTAGAGCATGTGTGGCTAACCTTTGCCCTCCATGTTTTGCTGGTCTTCAGCTCCCATAATCCTTAACCACTTGGCATTTCTGGCTGGAGCAGTTGACATTGGAGTCCAACAACATCTGGAAGGCCACAGGTTAATCACCTCTGCTCAAGAGCCTTTGGAGCAAATGCTGGGTGAAATTAAAGCACTGAGCATCACTATTAAGGGCATTCACTTTTCTGTGTGATTGAGCCTGCGATCCTATAAACATTTACCTGAGGGACTTTTTTCTAAGTGAATATGCATAGGTTTACTCTGTGCTTGAGATAAAAAAAGAGCACATGAGCCTACTCAGGGAAGAAAGAAAGTTAGCTATAAAACTGGTACCCATCATTAGGTCATTCATGTAAAAAAAACCTACTTCTATAATAGGAGTAATCCAGTACTTTTAAAAGTAATACAATACCTTTCGAATTTTCCCCCTCTGATAACAGCAGTAGCAACAGCAATACATTACCTTGCATTTTGCATCAGTGCATTGCCTTAATATTGTGTTTTACAATTCTTTTAAGGCATAGTTCTAGGATGATGAAACAGGCACAGCATTACTGCAGTTTCATGATCTGGGTTCATGTCTTATGTGATCCAGAACCATTCTACTACAACATAATACAGTACCTTTTGGAAAGGGAGCTCATTTACATGAACTCCATGTAAATTAACATTAACCCAGAAGGATTATAGAACCGCCCTTTTTCTTAAACACCAGTCTCACCCTGGCCTGTCTCCATGGATTTTGAAACTGAGGAAAGTTTCAAAATGTACCTAAAAGGAGCAAAGAAAACTAAAGCCAAACAATAACAACAGCAACCAATAATTGTCAGCTAACCTACCAAACATAACATTACATGAACGTTGAGATTTACCGTATTTTTCGCCTTATAGGACGCACTTTTTCCCCTCCAAAAATGAAGGGGAAATGTGTGTGCATCCTATGGGGCGAATGCATCCTATAGGGCGAGAGGGGTCGGTGCGCACCGACCCCTCTCGCTCTCCAGGCTTCAGAAAGCTCTGCGCAACCCTCGGGAGACCGGCGCCACTTCGCACTCACCTCCCGAGGGTTGCGCAGAACTGCCTGCAGTCCCGGGGCGAGCGCAGCTCTGCGCAGCCATCCAAAGCGGGGCACGAAGTCGCCCCCGCTTCCCAATGGCTATGCAGAGCTGCCTGCAGTCCCGGGGCGAGCGCCGCTCTGCGCAGCCATCGGGAGCGGGGCGCGAAGTCACCCCCGCCTCCCGATGGCTGCGCAGAGCTGCCTGCAGTCCCGGGGCGAGCACCACTCTGTGCAGCCATCGGGAGCGGGGCGCGAAGTCGTGCCTGCCTCCCGATGGCTGCGCAGAGCTGCCTGCTGTCCCAGGGCGAGCACAGCTCTGCGCATCCATCGGGAGCGGGGCGCGCCAATACAGAAACATGACAGTTAATAATAATAATTTTTAAAAATAAAATAGGCTTTAGGTTAAGCAAAGAGCAGAAGAGCAGGTTAGGCCTGCCCAGAGAGTTGCTGCTTCTTTTCCTAATCTGGATTTGTTTCATCTACTGGGTGTGTTTGGATAACTCAGCCCTTAAGGAGATGGGTGTGCCTCATTCCATCCAGTAGAAACATTTCTAAAGGAGCAGTATAAGCAAGAAGGGGTGCTTTTTAGACTGCCTTGCTTTGAAGGACCATGACTTTCAGGTTGGTAGTGTCAAAGCTTGAGAAGGCCAACCTCATGACTCAGAAAATGATGTCTAAGAAAAGAAGGTAGTAATATTTTGGCGTGGCTGCAAAGGAAAAGAAAGACTTGCATGGTATCCAACACACCCTGTGTTCATTGGAATCAAAGGGCAGCTGGCTCAATTCTGCATGAAGATTGCATTTAGGTTGTTAGAACTTCATATGCTGCTTGCATTTGATTGTGGAACCTGTAAAATTTGATTCAGGGCATTAGAACTTCATCATTGGTAGCCATTTTAGATCATTGAATCATAACCATCCAAGACTTCAAATAGGGAAATAGTGACACACCTGGAGCACCATTATATGATAAATTGCTGCTGAACAGCCAGCTCTCCTTGTAACATGCCTGAAGGCTCTACTCTGCCTGTTTTCATACTGTATTCTTTTTGTGTGTGCAGCATCCTGTCCTTCCATGATTTACAGAGGGTGAGTGTCCTTTGAGTTAAAGAAATACCAGAAGAACACGTGCCCCACAATTCAACACTTTCTATAGCAACTACAGCTCTGAATGAACATAAGAAGCTGTGTTATGCTCAATCAGGCCATTGGTCTATGTAGGTCAGTATTGTGTTAGAAGAGTGGCCTTCAGTCTAGACCCAAGACCCGCTTCTGACTCCCAAACTGCAACATGAGACCCACTTTCACATTTTCTTTATACATAATAGTGCTAATAATACATATTATTAATACTAAAATGGCAAATCACAAAGCAATATACCTTAGCAATACTACTAAATGAAAAACAGTTCTGCAATGTGGCAACGGAAAGGAGCAAGCATGTAGTTGGCAAGAAATATGTATCTTATTTTAAAATGGCTCAGGCTTTTCTCCTGCCACATTGCAGCACTTGTGGACATTGATAAAATGAGTGCATCTTAGTCCAGTCCCATATGCAATGCTCCTCTGGTCTGGTCAGCTGGAATCCAATGTGGCTGTGGAAGCTTTGCTGTGACCCAAATAGTGTTGCCTTGCAACCCACATGGTAGGGCCTCGTGGCCACTGCTTGAAGCCTATAGTCTGCACTGAATGGCAATGGCATTCCAGGATTTCAGGCAGGGGCCATTCCCAGACTTTACTTTGAGATGGCACAGATTGAGAATTGAGAAATTTTATTGCGGCCATAGGCCCATATAGATAAAAACAAGACATAAATAACCGTTTTTGCACGTGGGGAAAAACAGCCGCTAAAACACCACTATAACAATAAAATACTGTAGTATGGAAAAATGTGTGTGTGTGTGTGTGTGTGTGTGTGTGTGTGTGAAAATAAACTGTTTCAATCAGTACAAAACAAATCACAAAACATAAAGTAGGGTGAAGGATTGTTACAAATGAACTATGCTATTACCTCATCAATTGGAAAATGAGCAAGCAAACAAATAAAATATAGCTTGTTGACAATTTCAAATTAATAAGCATCTTACTTACAGCTTCCAGATTACCCTTTACTTCCTCCCAAACCAACAGTTATTACCATAACCACAAACAAGCATATGTTGCAGAGGGGAGGGACAACCAACTCCTGTATGTTCAATAAAGCAAAGCAATGCAGCAGTGAACTTATCCTGTGTTCACTGTGTGCTTTTTACCCTGGCAATTATCACCTTTTGTGTGAGTTTCTCTACCAAGGCAATGTGCCACAACTTTTTATATCAATATTCAAGGTCATTAATTTGTAAATCTTCCCAATGCTTGGCAATTGTGATTCTCACTGGCAATGAAAAGCGAATTATCAGTTCCCTGTGGTCCTGCTCCAATCTTATACCTTATTACCTGGGAACAACCCTCACTTAACTCAATCAGGCTTGCTTCTGAGTGGACACAAATGATAGCACAGTGTGTCTAGTGAATAGGAACTCTGGAGATGTAAACTGAAAGTTCTAAGGCAGCTGTTACACTCAAAACTTCCATCAGCTCCAGCAATGGTAAGGCATGATGGGTATTGTAGTCCAGGAACATCTGGAGGGTCATAGGCTCCCAATCCCCATCCTAAGGATTTATGTATCAGAAGTTAATCTCAGCAAGAACTCCCAGATCTCAGCTGTGGAACTTACCGTATTTTTCGCTCTATAAGACACACCAGACTACAAGACGCACTTAGTTTTTGGAGGAGGAAAACAAGAAAAAAAATATTCTGAATCCCAGAAGCCAGAACAGCAAGAGGGATCGCTGCGCAGCGAAAGCAGTGATCCCTCTTGCTGTTCTGGCTTCTGGGATAGCTGCGCAGCCTGCATTCGCTCCATAAGACACACACACATTTCCCCTTACTTTTTAGGAGGGAAAAAGTGAGTCTTATAGAGCAAAAAATACGGTACTTTTAATTACAGGGTTCAGAGAAATGAAGTTAAGGATACAGAATATAGTTGTTCCAAATTCTGAAACACTTTCTCCCCTTTCTGAGTAGCATCCATTTCCCAGTCATCTGTGGTTAGTTCTTCCTGGTCAAAGGATATAGCTTCTCAGCAGACTTGAGTTCTTCCACACCTCTGTGTAACTTATTGCTATGTAGCATTCACTTTTGGAGTCACTTCCAATGCTTAAGCAACAGAAAAGTGCTTAGGGCTGGCTTGCAATTCCTGAATAATGTGTAATGTGTGGAGTGTCAATTCATGCCTCATGAGATGAGCAGGTTCTACATGCACCCCAAACACATTTCAACACAGGGGAGATGTTTGATTCACCATGGCACATGCTGTGCAGGAAGTATGAAAATAAGATAGGCATGTCACTAGGAATGGATGAATATGTCAATTTCGGTTTCTCTAAGTTTCTCATTTTTTAAAACTTGCATTCAGATTTCCACATGAGCTTGCAGTTTTGGTTTTTTAAGGGTTCTCATGAAAAAATCATCATCAGTGCAAACTTTTCCTAATATACAAATTTATGTGCAATTTTGCCTAGTATACATATTTTTGCAAAAGCTTTTTTTCCTGATAGAGTGCATTTTTGTATGTTTTCACATTTACATGTACACTTTGCACTATTATATGCATTTTTGTACACATTGCTTGGCTGGAGAACTGCACTATAAAAATGAAGAATAGCAAATTTCAAAGGATTCCTGTTTCCATTCACATCTCATTTCAGAAAATGCAAGTTAGATAAGGTCACCTTTAAATGCAAATTTAATGAAATTTCTCCCCCATTCCTGCAAACACTGCTTGTTTGAATGTGTGAAGTTGGAATGGTTTGTGTGGGTTTTTTAGATGTGATTCCTCTGCTGTATGATGCATATTGCTAGAAAGAAAGAACAAAACAACAAGGTACAAAGGGTTGTATCCAGTCTTAATCCTAATCACCCATTGAAATAAATGGACATGAATAATTTAGGACTCTTTATTTCAATAGGTCTGCTCTGAATGTAACTTAGTTGGGCACAATCCAAAGTATAACCAAGGGTTTTCTTAACTTCTCAGAAATAAGAATCTGTATATCTCTATTCTCATCCATACACAAAAAACAGCCATGCTATGCCCACCATATGCTCTCTTTCCTTTACATCGGTGGCAGTGGGACAGTAGTGGAGGTACATGGAGTGATGCAAGGGGTGGAAAATGTCTCTTGTCATAGTAATCACGTGAATGATGTAGCCTTAGTAGGAAGCATTCCCAGCTTCTATCACAGTGATTCATTTAGTACCTGAAGGCTGTGTGGCAAAATAGTTCAATCCCCTTCTTTAATCATGCCCAAAAAAAGCTTCACAAGCATTCAAAACACTCCTACTAGCTAATAAAATTGTCCTATAATAACCAATTGTATAGTGCTCAATTTTAATTGCTGGGCACTCTGTATTTGATCGCATACCACTGTATTAATTTTTATATCATCCTTATGAATAATGTGTTAAATGATACTCTTTATGATGAGTTCCACACAGCAAGTCAGGTCATGCCAATTTGAAAGCTTGGACCTCACCAGTGATGTGGTTTCTGAGGAATTTCAGAAGCATAAAGAGCAAATGCATACAGTTACCTCTAAACCAGAAAACTATTTGCTGTATCTACATAATTGGTAAATAATGAATAAATGATGGGCATTAAGAAGAAAACATGGAGGTCCATATTACCATCACACACACCCCAAACTAAAACCAGTACAGTGGCAACTACCATTCCTTCTATAGGTGTGGTCCAACTATCATAGGCTGCCAAGAGTTCCTAGTTCCATATGAATCAGATTTATATAATTAAAAACCCAATTGTCATTTCTACTAACCAATATTATATTTATTACTAGCTAGTTTGTAATAAATGTATGAAAGGTTTATGTCATCAAAAACCAAAAATGAATGGCCATAGCCAATGATACATTTACCAACTTATCAAGGTTTGCATAGTTCAAGTAATCCTTCATTAAAATTAGTAATATGCTGTAAAATTCAGGTGGAAGAAGGGAAAGCAGAGGAGGAACCTGGGTACCTGAGGTAAGCAACTGATCGTCATTGTTACTTTATGAAGAAACCACAGTACAAAAGAGCTAAACTCTTTCTATCTGTGCATTTATAAGCAAGCGAACAAAACAATACCTTACCTTCAAACGTGAGGACCAAACCCCACCTGTGTTAAAACGATTGTTTCAGACTCTGAGAACAAGAATGAATTGTGGCTTGACCACAACTTAGCGGTTTAAAAAGGAAAAAAACAACAAGTAACATATTGGATGGAAGCTTAGAGTAATCCCAGTGAAGTAAATGAGACTACTCTAAGCATGAGAAGGTTCGGATCTCAGGCAGAGCAGTCCTAATGGGATGGGAAGTAGTGGAGTGCTAGACCCCACGTCCTGCTGGTTCTCATAATATAGAAGGTGGGGGCAGTGTTTTGTTTTCTTATTGCCACACCACCTCCAAGCTGGCATAGTCCCAAGTGCCCAA
Organism: Podarcis liolepis; assembly: GCF_965112155.1. Classification (NCBI taxonomy): domain Eukaryota; kingdom Metazoa; phylum Chordata; class Lepidosauria; order Squamata; family Lacertidae; genus Podarcis; species Podarcis liolepis. Next base: position 42,511,389 of record NC_139560.1, on the reverse strand, counting down.
GAATAGGCCCCCTCAGAGGATCTACAGGATCCAGTTATCTAAAGTCACCACCACACCACCCCATCCTGAAAAACCCTGTTCCAAGCCTTTCTGCCAGTTACTGCCAGCAGCACTACCACCAGCAGAGGATTTCTACCCAAGTGGGCAAAGCTGGGGTTTGAAGCTGTCATGGCATCCCTCTTTGCCAACAGAAGCTGGAAGAGGGGCACTACATGCCATAGCAACACACTTAGTAACACATAGTAACATCTGCATTTCCAAGTGTATCTAATGTCACAATTGCCTTCATAATAAGGGGTTAGTATTTCAATGTTAAAAGGAAATGAAAAGAGTAAGAGATATTGCCGTGTACCAATAAAGAATATTTTAACATTCCTTTTCAGTGGTTAGTAGGGAAGTGTTTTATGGTTCATCCCTATTTGCTAACATGTAGAATATCATGTTATCTGCTGGAGTACAAGCTTCCATTTCTATCACGGTAGATAAATGGCTGTTTCCAGATCTGGTTGTCTGACTTCTAATCAGAATATCTCCAATTGTTTCCTTATTTGAAAACACAGGAAATTGGTCTTGGCAGCTCCTTAATGCTCTAGCTATGTCAATATCTGTGACTGATACAAATATGTAGGGGTATTTTTAGTGTGTGTTGTGCTTGGAAAGTCTAGGTGAAAATATTTATCTCATCACACAATGTGGGTGTTGGCATGGACAGCTGAAGGAAAGTTAAATGTTTATCCAGTAAAAACACAGAAGGTTGTTCAGTAACTGCTGCTGTTTGATTTTTGTTGAACATGAAAAATAACTGATTTCCATAAACAGCATTCTGTTCCTTGTCGATGTTAGACTTGGCGGCAGAACTGAAGATTCTGAAAATTAGATTCCACTGAAAATTTGACACTATGACAATACGGTGATCAGGCATTGCTTGATCACAGCTTTCAGCAACCTGGAGCTCTCCAGATGTTTTGGACTACAAAACAGGGCTGTCTGGGAGCTGATGGACATTGTAGGTAGGGATGAAGAAGAAATTGGATATTCAGTTTGCATTTAAAGGTGAGCATGCTTACCTTGCAAAACAATAAGAGATGGTTCTGCAAAACTTGCACTTCTCCAAATTTTGCAATGCAGTTCTCCAACCAAGTAATGTTTAAGGTAAAGGTAAAGGTACCTCTGACTGTTAGGTCCAGTCACAGACGACTCTGGGGTTGCGAGCTCATCTCGCTCTATAGGCCGAGGGAGCCAGCGTTTGTCCATAGACAGCTTCTGGGTCATGTGGCCAGCATGACTAAACCGCTTCTGGCGAACCAGAACAGCACACGGAAATGCCATTTAGCTTCCCTCTGGAGTGGTACCTATTTATCTACTTGCACTTTTACGTGCTTTTGAACTACGTGGGCAGGAGCTGGGACCAAACAACAGGAGCTCACCCCCATCACAGGGATTCGAACCGCCGACCTTCTGATCGGCAAGCCCTAGGCTCTGTGGTTTAGACCACAGCGCCACCCACATCCCAAGTAATGTGTACAAAAATGCATATACCTGGGTAAAGTGTGCATATAGTAGCATACAAAAATGCATTATATTAGGTAAAACCGCTTTGCAGAAATGTGCATATTAGGCAAAATTGCATACAGTTGTACCTTGGTTTTTGAACAGAATGCGTTCTGGAAGTTCGTTTGACTTCCAAAATGTTCAGAAACCAAGGTGTGGCTTCCGATTGTCTGCAGGAACATCTAAATGTAATATAAGTAAATAAATAAATAAGTAAGTAAAAAAGCCTGAAGATAGCTATACTCTCGTTCATGTCTTTTGTGCTAAATGGAAAATGTGAGGAGAAAACTAAGCAAGCATCTTGCAGAAAAATATCCTTTGGGCAAGGGTCACCAAAGGTCAAACCAGATTTGATGCCGTTCACACAATTAGCAGATTGCATGAGTGGCTTTCTAAAAGTATATTACAGTTGCAAGGAGCTTTCCCCCAAAGCTAATAGCAGACAGTGGGGGGGGGCAGTCAACCAGTGGCCAAGGGTTAAAGCTCTCCTACCCTCATGCTGTGGTCCTAATCTGAGCACTCTCGTTCTTCAAACCTAGCATGAGGATCCACCCTAATTAGCCAGATATTAAAGCACATGTGCTTCTTAAGGAAGACATGTGTGCTAAGCACCTGTAAATTACATAGTTCACACTTTAAGATAGCTATGAGTTGAAATACACAGTTAAATGCTTTATTAACCATGTTTCACTGAAAACTAAACACAGGCTTTAACAATGCAAACCCCTAAGCCAACCTCTCTGCTATGTGTTGCCAGCATTGTTTATGTGCCAAGCTGCCTGAACTAGCTAAGACTCGTCAACCTCTTCATGAGGGAACATGTGTAATCCATCAAGCACCCCATCCACCCTTGCAGAAAACAGGACTATCTTCAAGCACTCACCTGGTCCCTGCCTTTTCCAAGAAAAACTCCCAATGGAACAAGCTTCTCAGACATTTTAATGTGGCAAACAATACAATCTGATATATAAAAAAATACCTATCTCAAAGTAAACCTTTATTTCCCAAAGAGAGAAGATAGACAACATGGTAGTTCTATAATCCAGAAGACAGTCTACTGTTTTTAATGTTTGTAAACTGCATGAGAGTAGACTCACAGGTGTCCAAAGTTACTAGTTTACATATCTGGCAATCTATCTATCTATAGATTTTACTTTTGCGTTTTTCAGAAGCACTACCAAGGATATTCATACCACACACCGTTCCACTGAAGCTCCTCCCTTGAGCAATGCAACTTAACTCCTCCTAATTGCTGTGTTATGTTTACTGCACAGGTTTTCATCCTGACTATCTAGTCTTGCAAGCTACCGAGTGCCAGCAGTTACCTTTTTTTTTTAATGGAGGCAAAGAGTCTAGACAATGCTCCCTTCAAGAAATTAACTTGGATCTTATGTAGAAATGGCAAAGGATTATGAGTCCTTTTGAAAGAATTGACAGATGTTAAGGTAGTGAAACTAATGGGCATTTCCACTGAAGCAATAGATTCCCTCCACATACACATTTTCATTGGAAGCAGATTTAAGTCTTATGCATCTTTTGACACATGTAACGTTATAGATCCTACACCCAGTAAGTGCAAATGTCAGCTATATATGTGTCCTTACAGAAACTAGTGGCACAATATACACTGTCCAAGCTTATGCCCCGGAGAGGTCACTATAGGGTTTGACTTCATCCCTGGAGGTACACTCCATTGCCTCTCAAGACAGGCAGATGCCAACAACATTTGCCATGAAATATCTTCTCATTTAAAGCTGTAATTATGGAACAGTCAAATGTCATGGACTGTCATTAGATGCAGAACACATTGTCCAAACCAGCTGATACTAAGTATTTGGGGGAAATTCATTTCGAAGTTCAAAAGAACAAGAGTTGACCTATGGCTATGCAGTGGCCTGGTATGCAGTTTAGTCTGTATTTTTAAGGGCATATACCTTAGCTTGGTTGGCACAACCAAACCATCTCAATAAATGCAAATCTCAAAAATTCACTTCCATGTGACTTTAAAAGGCAAAAAATAAGGTTATGTGAATTAGACCCTTTTTATAATCTATTCCAAAACCATGTAGCTTACAAAACAAGTGTTTAAAGTGGTAATGAGCAGAATGGCACTAGATGCACATGAACACAATCCCACATTGGCAGGAATGCACATACACTGACATCAATGGAATGTATTATTTGGCTTAGAGAAGGAGAAAAAGGAAGAAACCGAGGTTAATCCTTCACATAGTAAACTTTTGTGTTTCCTTTGTATAGATTTATCTCATAAAAGCCACTTGAGAAGTTGGTTACCCTTGGATCTATCACTAGAACATGCCTCTTCCTGCTTTCTCATGAAACTGGTGTAGATTTAATGATGACTGCACTGAGATTGGCATTTATAACCAAGCCAAATAATCATTTGTATCCTCCTCCTATCCGTGACACGCACTTGACAAAATTCATCATGTCAAATGCTTTCATGGGAAAGTACTTAGGATAAAACAACTCCTTCAAAACAGTCTGCGAAAGATAAACCTTAGTTTAGGCCTTGGTTGATTAAAATACATACTCACTAAATTCCAACAATATCCCATAAATTGATGCTACTGAGATGAAACTATTCCATCAGTTTACAATATGTCTAATTCCCCCTACCAGTCTTCCTTGGTTGCAGTTCTGTTTGTAGTTTCCTGTCCCGCTTACCCATCACTGGTAGAGCTGCCATACACCCGGATTTTCCCAGACATTACTGGGCTTTCAAAGGCAGAAATGACATCCAGGGGGGATTTCTGAATTTTTGTTCTGGATTTTAGGCAAGTCAATCAAAAAATCACATTTTTGGGATGTCTTTGTTTTTACTTTTTGAAATATGACAACCCTAATCACTGGAACACTGCCAAGTTCCTGCTGTATCTAATGTTTTAGTGAGACTGTTCCCTTAGAAATTGTGCTGTTCTTCTTTGCAGTGCTAGAAAGCATCATGCTAATTCTCAAACAATTGACAAAATTATGCTTTCTGTGTGTATAGAAATACAATGCACTTCACTTAGCCTTTCAAACTATTTTACTGGACACATAGTCTGCTCCATCCTGAGGGTTCAAAGTATGTACAATGGTAATTAGCCTACTCTTTCTTTCCCTGCCCTGAATTAGAACTTAATACCTCTCCCTGCCCCCAACCTCATAATTTTCAGCTCTGGTAGACTCAGTTCACCCTGTAGTCAGACACATTTATGTTATTATTCATTCAGTTTATATCCTGCCCTTCCTCCAGAAGGAACTTTTCAAAAATTCAACGTGTTTCACATATATTAGGCTACTGTAATGTACAATATGGAAGTCTCTCTGAAGATGGTTCAGAAGTTTTGGCTAGGCACAGCTTCCTGGCTGTTTGTGGGGACCAAGTAGTCAGAGTATAAGTCATAGTTCTGCATCAGCTGTGTTGGTTGCTGATGCACTTTCAGGCCAATTTAAAGTGCAGGTGGATATCTTTAAAGCCACAAATCGCTTGTGACCTGGGTATTTGACGGTTCGCTTGCACTACAATGAACCTGCCCAGGCCCTAAGATCAGCTACAGAGACCTTTGTTGCCAGCTAGTCATCAGGGTCAATTAGATTAGTAGGCACATGAGAGACAGGCCTTATTGGTGGTGGTCCCATCTCCATAGACCTCCGCCTCTCAGGAGGTGTGTTTTGTACCCCTTTTAGTTGCTTCTACACAAACCTTTAAAACTTCGTATTCCAATCTGTTCTTATTTTGCTATTGCTGGTGGAGTTGTAAAACTGTTGTTGCTCTGTGTTTTACCTTTGCTCGTCTAGGTCAGGATACTTCACTGTCTTAAATTTACTGTATTTTATATGTGATTGGTGTGCATGTGTGTGCACCTCTCTCCCTCCATATATACATATATGAACATACATAGATATATCTCTGAACGAGCTGGTGTTTCTTGGCTGATTCACACATTCTTTGCTCCTGGGTCTCATTAAAGGTAATTGGCTCCCCTGTGGCTGCAGACTCCCATTCTTTGTTGCTTCTGCTCTAGACTAACAGGCTACTCCTCTGGAATCCTCTGCACAATGAGGTTGCAAGCGGCAGTCATGCAATGCTGTGTCATCTGAGTCCACCCTTCATATCAGAGGAGGAGATTCATTCAGTTGCATTCACAGAGTTTGTTCCAGGTTCCATGGTTCTCATTACTATATTCCGTGGGCAGATATCAAAGGGCCACATAAATTTCAAAGCACAGTTTTTCAGCCAATCCTAAACCTGTAGGGAAACCATATTCATGGGAGGTTCCCCCTCCTCACCTTCCCTCACGTGCCCCACCCACAAGTATGCCATTCTAAAATGCTAGCACTTATGAATAGCATTCAGTCAGCATTTTCACACACTCAGCTTGCCAATTAAAAGAGGGCTTGGTACTGAGTTTACAAGTTAATTTAGATACCCCTCCTTTGGGTAAAGAAACGCTTCAAGGAAGGGTGGTGTGCGTACTTATATTGTATCAGATGTCACACCTGCTTGGCTAAGACGCCATGACTCATTAGTTAGCTGGCACTGGGAAAACACAGATTGGTTTCCTTCTGTTTCTGTCACAGCCTGTCATTAAACAATAAAGAAACCAGGCTTCAGTTAAGAGCAAAGGACATGCCTGTGCCTTAGAAAGAAACATGTCACCTGTCATTTTATTTCATTTTTTTCAAGAGGCAGTCTGATATAATGTCCCAACTGCCCCAGGTACCTCTGAACTAGTCTGGCATAGGGAAAAGGGAAGGGGGAGGGAGAGAAGAGGGAGGCAGCTACAACAATGGGCTGTTGTTAACTCCTTAGTCCCTACCAAACAGCTTAACCCAAGGCAAGTCCATTCATGAGCTTCCCACATTGCTGGTTTGGTGAGTTACTGCTAAACTGGAAACCGGGAAAAGCTGCCCTTTCTACTTTTCCACAGCTGTGTGGACTGCAGCCCTATTCATACTGACTACACACAGCTTCAACTCTGCTGCTTAGCAAGAAGAAACCATTTAGAAACAATACATTTAAACAGTGGTGTAGCATGGGTTGTCAGCACCCAAGACAAGGCAAGTAATTTACACCCCCTAACCCATGGATTTTAGCACTCAAGTGCGAGCGAGTGCCACCCAGATGTTCCGCCCGGTGCGGCTGCCCCCCCCCCCCGCACCCCCCACGCTATGCCACTGCATTTAAATTTCCAACCACACCTCAAAACAGTAAACAACATAAAGTTTCATAAAGCTCCAACATGAAAGGCCCAAGAGTTGGAATTAACCTACATCTGTAATATCCTGCAGATTTGAGGATAGTGAAGACTGCATGGGTACATTGAGGACACTACTGTAGCAGCATGCAAAATGTGCTATCGCAGACCAATCTTGCAGGCATACTTCAGCTGAAATTAAAACAAGCTTGTGACTTGTCAGTCTGAGCATAGCCCACAAACCCTATATGGTAATTCACCAAGAACTCTCCTGTAGCTTGTTAGCATCCATATGTCTTGAGAGACAATGGAGTGTGCCTCCAGGGGTGAATCCAAACCACTGCATTAGCAGCACCAAAATGACATCCTCAGGGAGCAAGCCTGGGCAGTGTGTCTGGAGGTCCTGGGATGCCCAGACAACAAGACTCCACTTTCAGCCTCACTGATCTGGACCAAATGAAAGCAGAGCAATACATTTTGGACCAGCTGGGCTGATGGAGTTGTCGAAAGGAGGTGTACAAGGTACTATCCAACCATTTTAGCGATTCCAGTCCAGATTTGTGTGGTATTTATTCCTTAGTCTTTTCTTCTCCTGAATATATTGTGCAGGGCAACAGAGGTTTAGACCAGAATTCTCCTAAATGGGCTACTTTCCCAGGTTGATGAGTCCCATCAGCCCCTCATTTCCCTCTAATGCAGCCTTTCTCAACCTTGGGTCCCAGATGTTATTGGACTAAAACTCCCATCATCCCTGACTACTGGTCCTGCTAGGCTGGGGTGATGGGAGCTGTAGTCTAACAACATCTGGGGACCCAAGGTTGAGAAAGGCTTCTCTAGCGTATGTGCAGAAAGCGCCTTCTTGACCATTGAACCCAGTATTGGTCTTGTCTGCTCAATCTGCCAGAGCTTGTCTTTGCATGCAAAGGAAATCCTTAACTCACCAAGAGTTTGAGACCCATTAGTTACCCTCACCTGGTTTAGTTGGCCAGTAAGAGCCATTCCTGGGATGTGGCCGCTATCACATGCTGATAGCTTCTAGGAGCCACAGTTGAGAACTGCATGCAGAGACCAAAGGTGGACAAACTACCCCAGAAGGAGCATGATGTGCCCACACCAGAGGTACTACCCTTCCCCTAACACCCCATACACCCTGACTGCCTATCTAGAACTGCAAAAGCTGGGGGCGGAGGTTGCCAAGCACCTGGCTGGCAAGCTGAATAGGGTCTGATGAACAGGGGAGGGCGGGGCACTCACTGCCCCACAGGATTCTGCTGCCCAAGTCCTGGCCAGAGGAAGTGGACTTTGTAGCATCCACATTCTTTGTAGCACTCCCTGTTCTTATGCATTAGTCTTAACAAAAATAGCACTTTTTCCTCCATGGACCTCAGGGTGTCATATGTAAGGTTATGCCAATTTATCCACAGAACAATCCTATGAGGTATCATATCCACACCATGCACTCTTATGCCAATCATGCCTTCCACATCCCCAAAGAAACCTGGGAACTATAGTTTGTTAAGGGTGCTGGCCTCACAGACCTACAGCACTCTTAACAAACTAAAGGTACCAGAATTCTGCATGACTCTTAAAAAGAGACCCAATTGTTGCAGGTTCACCCACTGAGCTTCGTGCCTGAGCATGGATTTGAGCTCATGTCTCTGCAGTCCAAGTCTAGCATATTATTCACACCATACTGGCTGTAAATGTGACAGATTTTCAACTCACACATTTAGCTCTGCAAAAGGCATGGCTGGTTTTTGTATGTGGGAAGTCACACATTTTTTATTTTTTAATGTGGGAGGTAACCTGGAAACTGTGTATGCAAACTTATCTGTCCCTGTGATAATGCACCATCCTTATCTAATTTGTCAATGCTGTTGCCATAAGTGTGAGCACAAATTGGGTCTTTGCACTACTACCTTTAACCAGTCTGACAATCGGGGTTATGTATGTACAATAGACAATTAGCATATGACGCCTTTTGACATTTCCTGTCTTCTCCCCGCCCTCTTTGATCATGGCGACAAAACCTTTCGGACAAGCAGAAAACAGCAGCTTTATTATTTCAGATAATGACACCAATTACTTTGTCTTGTTGTGAATAATCTGATTTGGGAAATACCACGTTCCACCCATCACTCAAATGACACAAGGTTACCGCTTGCCTTCAGCTAACGACATAGACACTGACAATGTACGTCAACACTTCCCACCTTCTTGTAAAACTTCTCAGGAAGCTTATACAAGAAGAAACCTGCCTTCTTTGCACTGCCTCCCCTTTGCAATGCCATGTAGTAAAATTCCAAACACATGTAAGTTCATGCAATGGAGTTCTCTCTTCGTCTCCTCCCCCCCTGCAGTCCCCTGCAACCAGTAAAAAGCCTCTGCAACCCAATGTCCCTGTTGCAAATCACAGAGCACATAAACTGTGTAAATCGCTCCCACAAGAGGCAGTGCTGGCCACGGGCTTGGATGCCTCTAAAAGAGGCTTAGACAAATTAACAGAGGCTATGTTCTGCTTCCAGGGTTGGAGACAGTACGCTTCTCAATACCAGTAGCTGAAAACATCAGGAAGGCAGCTTGCTGTTACAATCAGATCCTGCTTGTGGGCATCTAGTTGGTCACTGTGAGAACAGGAAGCTGGACAAGGTGGTCCACTGGCTTGATCAAGCAGGGATGTTCTGGTGTTTGATGTTCCTGCATTTTGAATGCAATCATTCTCAGGCCCAATGACATTTGTTATGCACACGGCTGTGCCATTTATGTATAAAACTAGTGGTTTTATACATTATACCTTAGCTAGTAGTGCTGGTATACTTTTTACAATAAAGCATGCATGTGTAAGAGGGGAACTAGAGTCTGCTTTCCCCCTGCCTTACTGCTTACATGCTATCAGTGCCAACCAGCCCTGCCTTTGACATCATGTGCTGAAACTAGTACCATTTTCTGGGAGTCCATATGTTACAGCACATGCCTCTGCAAGAAGGGGAGCTTCACATGTACAACTGTGGAAGTGAAGGTTTCCACATGATCTCATACCCCAATTGCTCATGGAGATGTGCTAAAGCTCTCTCCCTGAAGATGTCCACAACGTATTTGAGCATACAAATTTTCTGTAACTGCACTCTATTCCAGGCCTAGGAATTGAGAAAATGTATAATGACATGCATCTTATCCTCAGATAACTGTGTAAATAAATTTAGCTTTGGAATGCCCTCCTCGAGTAATTCAGGAGGCATAGACAACAAAGAGCTTTAAACACTTCTTAAAATTGTGTATGCTTACCTAGGCTGTCCCACACTCTAATTCTTAATTCCTTATTTATTTATTTTTCCATTGTTCAGCTTCATTTAATTCCATATAGTCTCATTGGATTTATTTATTTTTACTCAGTCTATATAATTTTTACCGAATCTTGTTGTATTAAGTACAGTATTGTATTCATATTTAAGTGGGTGGGATGTTTTAATGTATTTCTCTTTCCTCTTGGCTTTAATGTATCTAAATGGGGTTTATTGTCTATTTGTTTTGTTGTATGCAAGTCTTTTTGGGTTTCGCTGGACAAGATAAAGTGACTGACAAATATAATAAATAAATGATATTGGTATTTTCCCTAATATTTACCTATGGCTTATATTTTGCATATTTTATGTAAATTGCTTAGAGAACCTGCTATATTAAGTGGATACAAATTGGATGTATGAATCAGTAATTGTGTATAAACAAAGTAATAGCTTTTTCAGGCTTTCACTCCTTGTGTCAATTGAATGCATGCAAGGAGGCCCTACTCACCAGCCAAAGCATGTGCATTCTGTAGCAGGAATTTAAAAGGTAATGGTCAGAGGTTTATCACGTCCATTTTCCCATTTTCATTTATGTGTTTCTGTCTTGCACAATTTCCCAGAAAAAAGTCAGGCCTAAGAAATTTGATTTCTACAGTTTGTCTTCAAATTCATGACTCACTGCTGACTTGAGCTGAAATAGCTACAGACCCAACTACAAGATGTAACAACCTCCCAGACTATGATTCAAGGGGGGAAATCTGTCATTTCTGAATAGTTCAAAGCCAGCTGTTTTCTTTTCTCCTGTGCCAATAGGTTGTCTGTGGTTCTGTCCATTTTATTTCAACACATTCAGGCCAGCAGTGGCAAACCTGTGGCCCCACAGATGTTGCTAAAGTTCAGCTCTCATCATTCCTAGCCATTGGCCACAGTGGCGTAGCGTGGGTTGTCAGCACATGGGGCAAGGCAAGTAATTTGCGCCCCCTAACCCGTGGATTTGCGCCCCCTAACCCTAACCCCCAGATGTTGCGCCCAGTGCAGCCGCCCCCCCTGCACCCACCACGCTACGCCACTGATTGGCCATGCTGGTTGGAAATGATGGGAGTCCACATCTGGAGGCCAAAGATTCCCTTTTCCCCAGTTTTATCTACTTCTTTGCAAAATAGAAATCCTTAAAGATCAGTTTCAGAATAATAGAAACCATAGTGGTGAAGACAAATCTATTCTGCCTCACCCACTTACCCTCCACCCATTATAGTCTAAGTTAACTTCTCTTGATACAAGACTTTGGGACGGTGTTGTCTTCTGAAGACATAGCCTGTCTGTTCCACTTGGATTTTCATAGATGTCTGCATTCCTTTTCTTTGACTTTTCATCACATAACCATTTTTCAAGACCAAATCAAGCTGCTTTGTGTGGTCACATGATCTTGGCAGAATGTCATATTGGGTGCTAAAAGTACCACACTGGTGGAGAAGCGGCACTAGCATTGGTGCCAGCTTCCAGAAAGATCTCACTAAAATATTGCAAGATCTCGCCAGAGGTTGGCATCAGTGTTGGTGCTTCATGCCACTGCTGTGCAACCTAGGTATGGGATGCTTCAACAGGGGTAGGTCAGCACTTCTCATTTTGCCTCAGTGTTACTTTTGTGCTTCTAGGATTTGCTGAACAGCTCGGATTTTGTTAACTTATTATTTGAGCATGTATTGTGAGGTAATGATCATTTTTTAAAAATAAATAAATCTGTTTTTATTACTGTTTGTTAGCTACTTTAGTGCCTTTGGAGAAAGAGGCAGCACAGACATCTTAAACATTTCCATTTATTTACTTACTATCAGGTGTGCTTGAGGCTGCACGGAATATAAAAAACAAATCTACACAAATCCTGTCTAAAACACTTATACAGTGGTACTTCATGTCGCGTAACCTCCAGGTTACGGAATCTTCAGGTTACGGCCGCAGCAAACCCGGAAGTGGGTTTGCTGCTCGTGCGTACGCAGAAGTGGTCCTCCGGTTACGAAATTTTCGGGATACAGCCGGGCCTCTGGAATGGATCCCTTTCGTAACCAGAGGTACCACTGTGTGTCTTTTTACAGGTTCAGTAACCACTTTGAGATTGTTGTTTTTTACAATTAAGTGGTATAAAAATTTTATGAAATAAAATAAATTCTGATGAATTAATGGCGATCTACAAATCAATGGAGAATGGGTACTTGCTTTTTCTATGTAGTTCACACAT